>NC_081141.1:21915197-22259364 GCF_958295425.1 Solea solea
TATACATTCCACTCTCAGAGAGAGAAATACATGAGAGAGATGTGCCGACGTTAGTGTGCAAGTGCTGAAGGATTTTTTTTAATTAGAGTTACTTCAGTGGTCACACTGGTGTTGGCAGGTGCTGCAGATGGCACTGACTGACTGAAGGCTCGACTGACTCAAACCTCTGTTTTTTTTCATCAAGATAAGATAAGATATTGTGTTACAGCAGCCAAAATCACAACACGGTAGAAGATAGAAGAAATAAAGTAAGGAAATAAGAGTATGAAATGAAACGATTGGCAAATGGTAGTGATGTTGCTTAAGAATCTGAACTGCTGTTCTGGCATCATGTTCTATTGGAGAAGACCTGAGACCATAAAATCCTCATTTAAATGTTTGTAGACATAAATCATGTAAGAAGTTGTTGGTGGCTATTCAGTTTGTATTTTTATTGCACTTTTCTAGATACATTGGCATGTAGACTAGCAGAGCTGGGAATTGAACCTTTGAATCTTTTGTGCATGGTCCGTGGTTTTACAATAGTGTTTTAAATTAAACATTTAAAACAACTGCTCATTTTTAAAGTTGATATTATTGAAATATTTGGTTCTATGTTGATGGCGTAGTACAACTCAAACTGTAGTCTACCTAAATACAGTACTACAGTGTTACTTCACTGTTTGCTTCTCCACCTTTACACAAAGGTGATCACAGTTTAAGTTGAGTGATGAAACTGTGTGTGTGTGGGGGGGGGGGGGGAGAGATGATCTGATTTCCTGGTTGCAACATTTTTAAGCAACACTGGCATTAACAGATTGTCATTGGGTAAAAGAAAAGAAAAGAAAAAAAGCATGTCCTCCTGTTGAGAGGAAGTGGTTGCAGGTCATATGACGTGGACAGACACCTACCTCACTCATTTTCCTATTCATGTCCTGTGGCGACTGCACAGGACTCAAGTTAGAAGACAGTTGAAGAAGGAAGTCTTGAAATTCCCGCCGACCGCTCCTTTCCTCTGCTGAAAATCACAACTGCTGAATTGCTCTTCAACACAGGTGCATCTGCAGGTATACACACACACACATAACATATGTATATATATATATATATATATATATACACAATACACAGTCACATGACTCAAAAATAATAGGTGTGATTGCATCTTTATTCAGACAAGCGTGAAAGCACAGGCATTTATGGTGTTAAAATGCTCTGTTTCCTCGCAGGTTACCACAGCAACGGCATGTGGTTCTATAGTGTCAAGCTTGTTGTGCTCTAGATTCACACTCCGGCAAGCATCTACCGAAACCACACCCACGCCGACACCATCTATAGGTCAGAGGTGAGGAGGTGTTCTTCACTCTGTACACATTAACTAACCACAAACACCCGCTGGGTTTATTGGCCGATTTTCTCAGCTTTACGTCAGCTTTAATGTGTAGACACTGACAAGTTACTATTCAAGTTTTTGGTTTGGAAAATGTATAACTGCTATAGTGTACAACTCATAATAAAGTGTTCAGTTTGTGTCCGGGCAGATAACGAGAAAAGAAAACAGATGAGAGTTAGAGCTGACTGAGGGCCACACGCAGCATCAGCGTCGTGATCAGCAGCGCGGAGCTGGAGGCCACAGCCCCTGCGCTGTTGCGGTGGTGATCCCCGTGGCTGTGGCTCCTGTGGGGCCCGTTGCAGTCGTCGCCGAAGCAACACGCCATCTTGGCTCCGGAGTTGCCGCCGTGAGCCTTGTCGCAGAAAGCCTTGTAGGAGCACGACTTCATCACCGTGTCTGAAAGAGAGCACGCACCACTCTGGGTTCAGAATGTGTCTACAATGGAAGAGTCGCTCGTTTGCTCTCTCATCTTCCTCCTCTTCCTCACATATTTAGTAGAACAGTATTTCTGATTTTCCTCCAAGTACCACCAGAGGAAGCTTGAGTACATCCGGTGGTACACATACGAGAGTTTGAGAACCATGGCTTTTAGAGCCTCACTAAGAATCACCTGCTCGTCTTTCAGTCCCATCGCACTTAACTCAACTCACGATGTGGCACTTATGGTGTCAATACTTGGATTCTGGTCATTTTCATCCCCTCTCTGCTTCTTACTAATGGAATCAACAGCAGCTTTTCTTCTTTGTTGGACTTGTATATATTTTTGACTACATGATGGAATGTGGTGTGTGTGTGTGTGTGTGCGTGTGTGTGTGGGGCAGCTCTGTAACAGATTGCTCCACGGGGAGGAATAAAGTTGTATTGTATTGTCACAGTTTCTTTGTGACTAAAGACCGACTTGTGTTAATTTCGTACGACACTGTGAACCCATTGAACTGCCTTCAAACAAACAAACACACACAAACACACACACACACACACACACGCATGTACAAACACACACCAAACAAATCAGCTCACAGAGATCTGAGGTTCTCATAAACAGCTGCGATAAAATCCAGCAAACCTCAAATAATGAGGCGCTGCAGAGGCCCAGGCTTTATGATCACACACACACACACACACACACACACACACACACACACACATGCTGAACTAAACTGTAAACAAACAAACAGAACAAGACATTGACAGAATCTTAAAATTGTGTGTATCTGCAAAGCATGCAGCGATACAGCACAGTTACAATAGGGTATTAGTGTGGTAATAACTCTGTAGTGAAGGGTCATACAGCTAGGCGTCTTCACTGGCTTCCTGTCCTGTTTTAGAATTGAATTTAGGTTTTACTGATGACTTTTAGAGCTCATGTGGTTCTGGTCCCAAGCTACATTTTAGACATGTTGACCCCAGGCAGGGGCCTCCTGACTGGGTCCAGGGTCGAGGTTCAAATCCAGAGGAGACCGAGCCTTTGCCATCAGGGCCCCTGGACTTGCCTGGAATGGCCTGAGGTTCACAGAACCAGTGGCGTCTTTTAAATCACGGTCTTAAAACGCACTTTTATTTATCCATTTCTATATTGTCTACCTGTCTCTTATCCCGACCTTTATATTGACGGTTATTATCTAAAATGTAATTGCTTTATTTATATTTTTATTACCAACATGGGCGTTAGTTTTTGTTTATTTTCTTCTTTGTTTATCAAGTAATAGCTAGGTTAAGGCATGGCCTGAGGGAGGATGGATTTCAACTTTATAATATGGTAATTATCCATTTTAATGTGACAGTAACACACAAATATTAATATTATTAAATTATTGTCATTACCGAGTTATTGCATGGATATAAGATGGTATTACTGTAATATTATGTCCTTATGACCATTGTTGTTACTATATTATTACTGTATTGTTAATATACTATAAAGTGAGATATTAGCCATACTTGTGGCACTGTTTTTCCTCCCACTCTTCCTCGTCTTGTGTTGTGCTGACCTCTAGTGAGACACATATACTGTAAATGTGTAAAACGTGTGCCTTATCTATCATGTTGTTGTTCCTGTGTGTTTGTGTGAGTGTGTGGTCACTCACTGGGTCCTGTGATGGTGGAGCAGGCGTCGGCGTACTGAGGGCAGGGGGTGGAGCCCTGCCGGTTGCAGTCCTCCTCATTGGACGCCACGCACGTGTGACACTTGAGGGCGTGGCCTTTGCAGACAGAACAGGAGAGAGCGCCTGACTTGAGACTAAGCATGCATATTCACAGGCAGGTGTGACCATGATTATGATTAACATCGGCCCACTTTCACTCCACTGTGCACACACACCCACACACAAACATACACACAAGCACTGACTCACTGTTGTAGGGCTCGATTTATTTCCAACGATATTGATATTCTTGTCTTTCTAATCTTGCAGGTTTAAATCTGTGACAGCTTTATGTGATCATTGCATTTGCAATTATACAGGCTCCAAACTATACCTGCTCTATTCATTCATTCATTCATCACACATAGAGACAAAACAACAGTCAAGTTAGAGTAGGGGTCTCAAACTTGCGGCCCATCGGCCACTTGTGGTCCCCAGTCAATTTCATGTGGCCCACCACCCAACATCAGGTTTAAAGGTCTGTGTTTGATATTTATAGATTCATTTAGCATCTATGTTAATCAACATCTACGTTAACTGAATATCACTCTTTATCAAAATAAACACTTTTATTTTGAAAATTTAAAAAAAAAATGCATTCATATATCACAATATTCATGATGGAATAATGCAATATAATTAGAAGCTAATACGGGCTACCCCTTCTGAACAGGTTTATTTTTGTCTCACACAGTTTTTTACTTGAGCCCTCCTGACCAGACTAGATGCTCAGTGGCCCCCATTGTCATTTGAGTTTGAGGCCCCTGATTTAGAGTGTTCAATTAACCCGTGCATGTGTTTGGAAAGGCTGCAAACCTAGGTCTTTTTGCTGTCAGGCAACAGTGTTACCCACTAGGCCGCTGTGTGGCACTAAACCTGCTTCATATCTGAGTAAATGAACAATCTTACAGGATCATTTGTGCTAGTATAGTCTGAATCCTCCCTCACTGATAAAAACAAAACAAAACAATAGCAACAACCCACAAATCCAGAGTTGGTGTATCTGTGCGATAGAAACTTACTGTGACAGGCCAGAGCGATGAACAGCAGCAGGGCGAGAGCGGTCTTCATGGCGGCTGTGACGGGTCACTGTGTCTTCAATTGTCCTGAGTAAAAAAAGTTGAGCGGGGACATCTGATGCAGGGGGACGTGGGGGTGGAGGTGGAGGTGGAGGATGAGACATGGGAAGGTGTCTGAGGGCATTAAGGTCTTATCTCTGTAATCTCCATCTATGTTGCACAGCCAGCAGCCTGCAGTAATAGACTTAACCGAGCGAGCTTTAACAGGGAGAACCACACACAGAGAGTCTTGTGATTAACTGAATTTCTAGGTCATTTGTTTAAGGACTGGTTCCATGACTCTGTTTTTATGACCGTTCTGTGTGTGTGTGCATCATTAGTAGTACTTAGGGCTGACTCTAACAATTTTTGGTGCCCAGGGTAAGACTTGAATTTGGTGCCCAGAGGGAGGTTGGCTGGGGTCTGAGAACTTAAATGACCTGGGGGTCACTACGCGTACACATCCCCGTGTTCAGTGCGAGTGGGCAATAGGAGCTTTAAATAACATTGAAATAACAATATTTGTGACATTATTGCTTGGATTTTCAAAATAAAAGTGTTTGTTTTGATATGGAACAGTGTATACAGTTCATAAAAGGAAAATATGATGCAAAATCCATAAATATCAAAAAAATATTTTAAATTGATATTAAGTGGTGGACCGCATGAAATAGACTGAACGGCCACAAGTTTGAGACCTGTGCTCTATGGTATGGTAAAATATGTACAACAGCAACCATTAGTGTTTAAAATGGTTACTAAGATACCAATTGAAATCAATAAAGGGACATGGTTGCCTGGAGACACTGTATTTATGCACAGACACATACACAACTGTTTTATTGTCAATTGGATTGAACTTATTGTATCCACAGTGGCATGTGTCTGTATTTTAACTCCTTATTTATAAAGACTTTTTAGGTATGGTAACGTGACAGTAGACGTGTATAAGAGAGATGCAACTATCTGTTTGCCATCCTCTCTTCTTTTCGTATGTGTGTTGTCTGATTTGACCTGATGTGGCTCTTCTGCCCACAAACTTCAGACAGGACGGTCCAGTCAGCAGAATCTAAAAGGTGCTGCCTTCAGGGACTCACATACTTCAGGAAATGCCGCATTCGATGGGCTACAGCCTGTCGTAGATGTTGTGATGCATAAAACAGTAATTATTGTATAACCAAACCAAAAACATACATGCAACAATTTGGTTAACACACATTGACTGCGAGATGGCAACTGAAGCACAAATTATATATAATGGTTGACCAGTTATGTTTCAGTTATGAAAGTTTCAGTTGGCTGGTTAATCAGCTGTGTATAAAGACAAACATGGCCACCTGTGCAAAAAAGAAAAAAAACAAGTAGAACTTACTATACAACAAATTAATCTTTATGTTTGTTCAAGCAAATGTACAAACACTCACCGCTAGTCCTGAATAAACATCATTTCATAGAACAATGGTGAGATGTGACGTTAGAGTGGCACAAATACAAAACATGTGGCACACTAGTGGGTTTCTCCTTTAATAATGACTGACTCTGACATAACCGGTGATGAAACGTAAAATCTGTTTCACTTGTTTAATCCAATGCAGCTCCATATAAGTCAAAGCTTTGTGAATTATATACTGTATTATAATGAGGTAAATGATAGTTTAGGGTTAAGCCTTCAAGAAAAAGCAAACATTTCTTTTCTTCTTTTTTTTTAAAAAAGAAAGGAAGGTTTTTGTTTCGACAGTACCAATACTTGTGAAATATTATTAATACCCAGTTACATCACAACATCCAGGTCATTCCTTAAACTCTGTGCTGAACTTCAGTAAAACTACAGTGGGGATTTAAAAAAAAACAACCTTCAAATAACCATGAAAGAAACTGTTTTGGATTAGCCACCAGTTGTATTTAGTGAACCACTGGTGGCTAATCTGTTCAAAACTTCATCACAAATAAGCAACAGGAAAAAAAAGTCAAACTCTTAGTTTCCTAATCTGAAGTACATTTTGAATATAGTGGAAACACGATAAAATAGTTTTTAACAGTTTTTAAAAAAATATCTGACCTATTGCAGCACATGCTAATAAACGTTATATCTTTCACAAAAATACAGTGTCACTAGGTTGGAGCTAGTTCCAGTTGTTCAGGATAACATGGGCCTGTTCAAACGTCAGGATAAAGTTTCCTCTGTATTGACTTTGTCATTCAAGACGACGCCACAATGTTACACAGAGGCAGAGGAGAAGTCTATGATTGTCATATTTCTCTGTTAATGCAGCTACTTTAAGTGTATGGAATCAGCTAAAGCCAATGCAGTGAAATATTACCTCTTGCCAAGGTGGTTATGTTCTTCGACATCACTCAAATGGGATGGATTTTAAATATTTTAGGGATGTAGGTCATAGTTTATTGACACTGTGGGAATCTGAGTGGTCCTCTAGTTTAGTTGTGGTCCAGATTCCCTCTGAGTTTCAGAGTCAGTCTTGACCAAACCAAGGTCCCAGAGGACTCATGTACTTCTCAAACAACCGTAACTCCATTCCTTCAGCTTGACTTTTAACTCTGACCTCAGTCTGCTGTACACAACAAGCCTGAGCTTCTCTCTTTCACAATGCACTCCTTGTTTACATCCTAGAAAACAATATATGTTATGGGTTGTAGCATAAACTCAAGCTGAAAGTCTGAAACAACTGCGGCCTGCGTTAGGTCTGATGTCATCCTGCTTGAGCATTTGCTAGGAATTTAGCCGTTAAGCTGCAGGGTATTTAAAGTTGAGTCACGAGCAGGTTGTTGTTTGCTGGTCGAAAGCGCGAGGGGTCCAGGTGACCTCATCAAGGGCAATAAAAGCAAACAGAGTGACCAAAAGAAAGTCCAAACAATATGTAGCATTTACGGAACCTTTCTGATTCTAGTCTCAAGTAGTGCAACAATAGTACAGACAAAGTTACTGCAGAGATTTGTACACAAGCGGTCTATGTGACGCAGAACTCGCACAGGGTTTAAGAGCAGTATCTTGGCTGGGCACATGCACACGGTGTCAGTGTAGGCAGGATCAGAGCGACGGTTCAGATTCAAGAGTCTCTCAGTCTATTTTTCCCATTCGGGCAATCAGCTCGTTACAGATCTTTGTCAGTTCCTCCATTTCCATGTTCTATCAAAGCACAGACAGAGTGAATTAGCACATTTCATTCTATCGATACACACAAAAAAAACAATATTAGAAAAGCCGTTCACACTTGTTCACACTGGATGTGTGTCGCTGCAGTGTTGTGTTCAACCCGGCTGCGTGTCTGCTGCGTTTCACTGTCCCTCTCCGTCTTGCTCGTCTCCCCTCACCACAAATATGATTTTGACTTCCCTTTCCGATTTATCTCCGACATAAAACGTCCCGTGACTTTTGTTAAGTGCGTGTGTTAGTGGGAGGGGGGGGGGGATCTACACAGATTCAGCCTAGACACTAAAACTACTGTGACAGGTGTCAGTTTTATGTGATCATGTGCGTCTCACGCGGGTCTCTGACGTGTAGTAGGAACTCTCTAAAGTTTTTATACCAAGTACCACCACCAGCGACACACACGCAATGCATCCGGTGTGATTCAGGCCTTCGGTCGAAGAGAAGTGAAAATGTCACTGACCTTCTGCTGCAGAGCTTGTTCAAGAGAGTCGTTCTTGATCTGCTCCTTCCTCAGGCCGGCATTCAGCGCCATGTTCTCCGAGCTCGACTTTGACCGTACCTGAGCGAGCTCCTCGATGGCCCTGAGTGAGACAAGAGGCAAATCAATAAGATTTTATATAACAGCATGTCAGACCTGGGGAAAGTATTTGGTTTGTTATGAGGAAACCCATTTAAAATATCTACATACTTGTCGAGTTTCTCCTCAGCGTGGATTTTAAGTGTCTGGTATCTGTGCTCCTCCTGTTTGACTCTGGCCAGATATTCCTGAGCAGACCTTTTCAGTATCTCTTCATTCTGATTGAGGAAACAAAGATGAACCGCAGTGTTATTTATCAATCACAAAAACACCAGAGAAGGCAGATGAATCATTTTTACAGTAGATCCTGCCACTAACGGTTATTTTCATAATCGATTCATCTGTGGATTATTTTCTCAATTAATCAAGTATTTGTTTAGTCGGTAAAATGTCAGAACATGTTGATGAGTGTTTACCAAACCTGTAAAAGGTGATGTTCTGAAATGTCACAAACCAAAATAATTCAGTTTTAATGATATCTTTGTTATACGGAGCAAAGAAACCAGATAATAATCACATTTAAGAAGCTGAAAAATAAGAATCAATTGAAAAAAACACTCCAATTAATCAATTATTAAGATACTGGACAATTCAGTTAGTAATCGATTGCTATTCGAATAATTGCTGCAGCCCTACTAAACTCACTCTCTTAAAACCCTCCAGGGTGCTCTTCATATTTTCATAACGCCGAAACATGTCCGACAGAGAGCGCTCCACCGAGTTCAGGTCTGCCAGGGCGGCTTCCTTCTCCATCATCACATCATGCAAAGCCTTCTGGGTGTTTGCACTGCAGCGCTGCTCGTCCTCTGGGAGCAGTGAAGAGGAGGGAAATCATCGTGATGTGTTCAACAACTTGTTTTACAAACATAAGTAGAGCTGACAGGAGTGAAATGAGTCATTTTGTGACAGCCCTGAGAACGAAATGATGCGAATCATTCGTGGAACTGAAACGTGCGATAACATCAAAAATGTAATGACTACACATTTTGTTTTATTATAATTTGAGATATCCCTACTCACCGATCATGTGAGCGATTGTCTTCTCATACTCTGCTACAACCTTACTGTAACAAGACAAAACACATGGTGGTTCTTACTTAAATTGAGAAACAGACGAGTGCTTTTTAACGACAACACAATCCCTGGAGCCCTTAATATTGAAATGCATTAGTGGAAAATTGGTGCTGTTTAAAACAAAACAGTGACATGTTTTGTTTTTAAATCCTCAATTATGCCCACGTCGCACATGACCCTCAAAGACAGTGTTGGTCCCTCCATAATAACTGACATGTTTTCTAACCTCATCTCATTCACTTCATGTTTGCAATCTTCATATTTCTTCTTCCAGTCATTGGCTTCCACCTCTTTAGTGATGATCTGAAAGTAGAGTTGTGAGAACACATGATAGCATGATGAATACCTGCACTACACACTTTTTTTTCCTTTCAATTCTCTATTTTTCTTATGTTGCTGATATTCTGGTTTATCTCATGAATTTAATAGGAGAGGCAAACATAAGCATCGGGCTTCAGCCTCTTCATTTTTGTTGGTTAGTGATGCAATGGTGATCCCACAGGCAACTGTTTCCACTTGTGTCCTGATCACTTCATGTCAGGTACAGAATCCAATACTTACTCACCTTAATATCGTGTTTATTTTACATAATTCTATCGCAGTGTGTCAGCAAACATTTATTGGACAGTTGAAGATGTTGGTTTATAGCAGGTTGTTAGACACTGTTCACTACAGCTATTTCCTTTCCAGAGCTCTATTGCATAAAAGGGATCTGTGTAAAATATGTCTGATAATCTTTCAGTCAGTTGCCTAATCAAACAATGTGTTATGCTTTGTTGTGAACCAAAAATAAATTCATTTCATATGATAAAAAAAAAATTGTACCTCCTCCCTGATGAGGGTGAGAACAGCTTGCTTCTCTGTCTCACTAATGCAGATGGAGTCCAGGACCTGACTTCCTGTTTTCTGCATCTCACTTCCCCTTGCTGTGTTCTTCAGTTGGCACGTGTCCTCATACGTCTAGAGGACAGAAAGAAATCAGTCTCCTTCATTTCTTTTTTTTCTTATCCAGTAATATGCTGAACAGTAAGCACACACAAACCTTTTAAAGGTCTGTATGGTATGTATGACAATACATATCATGTATCATTACCATGTACCATTATAACCTTACCTTGTTTTCCAAATAACACGATTGCGAAATGAATTAGTATGAAGTGAATTGTGAATTGAATACTGAACGCACTGTATTTCTGTCTGTCTCTATGCGACTGCTCTGCTTTGGTCCTCTCTCTTACCGTGTCTATATTATCCTCTTAAAGATCTCTTCCTCTTATTTTTCCACTTCACCCCTATTTTTCTTTTTTTTTTTTCGTTCCTCTCCTCCTCCCTCTGTCTTTTTCCTCTCTCATTTTGTCCTTCCCTGGATTATGACACATATGTTCTAATCTCCTGAGTGATAATCTAAATCCATATGTCACCTGAGTGGTGGACGTGGTGGCAGATGCTCAACAGCTCCTGTTGTCCCACAGCACACAGTGCTGCAGTCATCATACATACATGTTAAGATGAACAGAGCAGCTTTATATTTACTGAATTAATATTCAGTCTATTGCAATCATTACAATTTTAGTTTCAGTTCCAAGAGACACAACCACATAATTCCTTATGAAGAGCGAAATGTCAACTATTCATTTCATGTATAGAGATGAAGCAGAGTGAGTCACTGTTGCCATCACAGTGACAATGTAACACTGGGATAAGTCTGGACTTGTCTGACAGCAAGTTAAACAAGTCCCTCAGCTCCACCTAGTGGTATAAGGCGGAAAAATCACAACTGGGGATTTTGTTGTGTTAATGTAACACACTATATGGACAAAAGTATCTGGCCACACCTGTTAAGTATTGAATTCAGGATTATCTCCAGTAAAGGACAATCTTAACACCAGCATACCAAGATATTCTGGACAATGCTATGCTTCCAACTTTGTAGCAAATAGTAAAGTAAGACCCTTCACTATTCCAACATGATTGTGTTCCAGTGCACAAAGAAAGGACTATAAAGACATGGTTTGATGAGTCTGGTGTGGAAGACCTTGAATGGACTGCACAGAACCCTGAACACAACCCTATCAAGCACCTTTGGGATGAACTGGAACAGAGATTCAGTGTCTGACCTCATTAATGTTCTACAGCATGAATGGACACAAATTCACATGAAACACTTCATGTTTTGAGGAAAGTTTTCTAAGAAGGGAACCAACTCCATATTAATGTCCTGTATATGCATTGTAGTCCCTATTGGTATAATGGTCAGGCATCTGAATACTTTTGTCCATTGTATGCTACAATGGGGATGATAAAATAGGCTGCACACAGGAGCTTGTGAAATAAAAGAAGTGATAATTCCTCACCACAGAGCAGCAGTCAGAGTCCTCAGGTTTGGATGTCACATGACAGTCTAAAAAAAGAAACACAACACGAAACAACACACTCATGTCAAAAAGAATTTGCTTACTGTTGCGGTGGTTTATAATGCAATAAAGTGGTCCATCGACAAATCATTTGAATGACAGTAAAATGTTCAAACATAACCTCAAACAAATGTTCTTCTGACTTGAAGAGTCTAATTTAAAGGTCTCCTGTGTGCGAATTCGCGACATCCACTGTTGAGATTTTCTCAAGCCCGTCAGGGAACTAAAGTGGCCTTCACATACCAGAGAGGATATAAACATTCTTTCACAACTCTATCCACCCTTCTACTCTCCCACACTCTCTGTCATTTCCCTTGTTTCGTCTTTCTTTGTTTGTGTAGTAACATACTTATGGGTTAGTTCTAGTTCTGTTATTATTCTGCCTCTGTTCAGTCTTTGTGAACAGAAACAATGTAACATTATTTGTATGCTGTGTCCTTCATTTGAAAACAAGCTCTTTCAAGAAATACTATCAGTACTGACTGAGGGAGCGTTTGTGTGTATACAGCAGCAAAGCAGTTGAATGACAGAGCAGATTATTTTAATAATCTATTAATTTACTCTCTAAACCCACTCTGCCTTATGTGTATGCAAGTGTTTCTTTATTTTGTTTTTATTATTATTATTATCATTTATTATTATTATTATTATTATTATTATTACGACTATGATTAATATTATTAATAATAATGTGTTTTCAGTCAAGCACCAACCTGTTTGCAGTCATCTCGCTTTACTGGCACAATGTTGCTGTTGCCTCAGTCTGTGTTTCTGTCCACAGCACTGAAATGCCACTAGATGACACAAAATCTAAACTCTGCTGAAACACAGAGACTCGTGTGGAGCAAATTGGCTTAATCGGTATTGTATGAACTCATCTGACCAAGGTTTAAATGTAATGGACATTTGATTGTATTTAAAAGTTATGATGTGCTTAATGCAGCAACACAGCCATACACAGTATCTTCAAAGTGACTGATTAATGTTTGTCTGTAACAGTGAGGCACAGAGATGACCTTCTCGCTGTTTGGTATCGATCGAACGCAGCTGATTGTTTGCCCAGAGGGAAGCTGAAGCCTGCTGTTTAAACATTAACATCCCATAATATGATCTCTGTCCATGAGAGGCCGTGACAGAGCTGAGTCACAACGGAGCTATTCATTACCACATCACACTGTGACTGGGTGGGACTCGGCGATATAGACATTCTGAACACAACAACGACATCAATATTCTCTGATGCTCTTACCAGTCACGCTGCTCGCCAGCTTCTCCTCATCTGTGGCGTGGCCTCCACAGTCGTCGTCCTTTAACGACAGCAGTAAAAGTGTATTTTTATTCGAGGGGTAATCCTAACACAGCACAAACAAGCAGCAGATATTATTGGTGCTTACCTGTCCACTGAATTCAGTTTGCATCGGCAGGCTCTGCTTCACTTTGCAGGAGTTCCTGAGCATGAAGGTCAATCACAAAATAAATGCACACGAACACAGGTCAAATCTGTAGTGTTTACGTGTGAGCAGGTGTGATGACGACAAGAAAAAGCAGGAGAGAAAGAAAGCCACACAGCTGGACTGCACTGCTTTGCTCTGTGTGTGTGTGTGTGTGTGTGTGTGTGTGTGAGCTGAGTTTACATGCTCTACTACTTAGAGTGCTTAAATACGCAGAAGAAAAAGCTGATTAATGATGAAGGCATTTGCCAAATGCAAATAAGAGCAACAACAAGGAATAAAAGGATTTTTTTTCTAACACTCTTCCACTTTCCTACACCTTCACTTTGGGAAATGTAGGTGAAATGGAAGATGCAGCGAGATATGAAGGGAGTCTAAACTTGGACTGCTCTATTAAGAACAGCAAATTACAGGAACACACACATCTGCACACACAGTTAAGACAGTACTTACAACAGAACACAGAGGAAATGGACTTGCTCAGCAGTCCTGACGCCACACAGAGAAGGGAAACAGAATGACAGGTTTTGGGAGGAAAAGGAAGGAAGGACAAAGGAGATGGTGGGATATGAGTTAGGTTTAACCTATAATAAGTATAGTGTCATAATAGTTTAGTGAAGTGTGGGTTGTGGCCCCCTAGTGGGCCCTGACGGCACTGCAGGTGGGCCGTGAAAGGTATATGTTTTTAGTTTTCAGTTTTAAATTGCTGACAAATATGTACGATAGATTTTGTGTTTAAATTGTGTGTTATTTTCCTGATTTTCCTTAGATTCCATCATCATTTGGATGTGGTTTGGGGGAAGCACACGGCCACAGTATTTTGAATGTGTGAACACATTTTGTCCTCAGGACACGTTTAAGAGATCCTCTACAGCTGACATTCTCTGACCCACAATCAGCGCTGAATGTGGTTGTAGTTTAGGACAAACACTTAAAGTACTTCTGTTAACAAAAGGTAACCACTTCTGATAAAAACTGACATTCATCAGAAGACTACATGAAGGCCAAATGTGAAATAAAATAATACATTGCACATAGGCCTACAATATGGAATCCATTACTCATGTTGTTAAAAGTGGGGGTATAATAAAAAAGACAAGGATTTCAATTATGCTGGTGAAGATAAGTGAAGATAATGGAACTGTGAATAGTGAGACTTGACCCATAACAGAAACTATCCACAGGAGGGCGTCTTTGACACTTTCCCTTCCACAGAACAATTGATCGGCAAACACAAAGCAGTTGTTAA
This sequence comes from Solea solea, assembly GCF_958295425.1. Classification (NCBI taxonomy): domain Eukaryota; kingdom Metazoa; phylum Chordata; class Actinopteri; order Pleuronectiformes; family Soleidae; genus Solea; species Solea solea. The sequence continues at coordinate 21,929,706 of NC_081141.1, forward strand.
AAATAAACTACTTCATTGAGCTGTGAGAAATGGAAAAACTGCTCTAACTCATCTGTGGAAATTCTGAACAAATCCTCGCTTAAAAAAAAAAAATAGAGCTTGAATAAAAGTGAACCCAAAATCTAAAAAAAAAGGTGACAACAATAAAAACTTAGCACTGGTGAGGTAAGTGAATGAAGAGAACAACAGAACAGACTGCAGGCACCACTGTTGGCTTTCAGGTTCACTGTGAACAAAAGGAACCATTCTCTACTTTTCCCTAGAGCCATAAAAGAAAGCAACGTCTTTTTCACTTGGTAAAGCTGTGAGTCACATTAGTGCAGTAAATGTAGCCACTGACTGGAAAAATGGATGACTGTGAGTGATGACTGGAGATAAGAATGGTCTTGGTGTTTGTTTGCTGTTAATGTTGTACTTACGTGATTATGGTGTTGTTTGTCTCACCGGTGAGTTTTTCATTTGACAGCATACAAACATTTGTGTTGCCATTGAGCAAATCAGAGTCCACACAAATGTCATGACTGAGGCTCGAGTTTGTGTCGGGGCTGGAGTCAGATGTCACCGGAGCCTTGTCATCCACCTCCGTTGGATCTGGTTTGTTCAGTGAGGAGACGACAGGCAGCGAAGGTGGGCGGATGGCTTGAGGCTGGGAACGAGGTGTGGATGGAGAAGAGCTCTCCACTGCACTTGGTTTCGTGCTTAGATTTAAATTAAGGTTCTGATCTAAACTGAAACTGCTTTTGTTTGGTGAATCTCTGGTGAGGTTGTTCAGGGAATGAACTGGAGCGATGTCTGTGTTGGAGTTCTTGTCCGGAGAGTGGTTTGAAACATCAGGAAGAGCTGTGAAAAGAGAAGAAAACAGGTTCACTTATCATAACAAACTACAGTAGATCTCTAATGTTCTCTTTCCTCATAAACATCATCTGCAAACCCTCTGGTAATTGTTGATTTCTGGCTTTAAACATAATCATTAATATAACTTTAAATTGAAATCCACTAGATCCATGACCTTAGCACATGACATGTTCTCTCTCATCAGCCTTGTTTATGATTCTTATTACTCTCTTTTTTAGGCTTAATGTTAGTGATGTTACCCCAAACCTCAGTGCTATAGCTCAAATATGGAAAAACGAGAAAAGTAAAGAATCCGTAATGCAGCAAAATCTAGAAAATACTTTGATTTCTTCATAACGGCAATATTCTAACATGCTTTCCTCTTAACATGTTCTATATGAGGTTTCCAGGAAAGTTTATGATCAATTATGATACCCAAACATTTCAACATGAATTACATCAATAACCAATTATGTTGCTATAAACCAAAACCGTAATCCCATGGCTACCTAATGATTTTATCATTTAGGAAAGTAATGTCAGAGTGACAGCCTTCCTTCTCCTGGAAGAACATTTAAAATAGCTGCCGACATCCTTTCACAATGCTTCACATCCTGTGTCCACATACGTCGGTTAAACAGCTAACGATCACAGCCACAGACCAGTCTCACGTCTGCTGAAACACAGGATGCTGTGTTACTGAAAATGCACCCACTCACATAGCTGCACACAATGATTAAAAAGCAAGGACCGATGCTGAGTTTTTCTTCACAGTGTGCCGTCACTGGGTAGGTGACAGAATTGTTTGCTGTGGCCGAAGGGAAACGTGTGACTTATTACATCATATACAAGTTTAGCTGCAATTCTCCTCAAAATCTAGGTACTTAAAAAAAACAAATGCCACATCCACACCCTTCAGAGACAAGGAACAGATGTAGAGGAACCCCACCCAGTCATGGAGAGTGCACACCATGTGGCCTAGCAACAAAAACAACATCAGACTTTATTACAGTTTCACAGCTCAACCAAAAAGAGGAAAGGCAGACAGAGGGGGAAGTGTTTGAGGCAGCCAGTTAGAGAGCAAAATTTACTATATAGGTAGGCACAACGTCGTCTCTGGTTCAACAGGACATATATTAGATTGTGGTATTCGGTTGTTGAACGCACATGAACGCACAGCAATTCCCCCCTGAGCACTTTGTGCCTAATTATAGGGAACCAGGCTATCGGTTTCTCCACAGTCAATCTTTTATTTATGAACCTAACCCACATTTTGTTACGACCATGGGACTGTTTTACCATGAAAAGCAGACTGTTATTGTCTGAAAAGGAGATTCAACACCCGACAAGTTAATCTCTCTGTTATAATCTGGCACCGGATGCAATATTCTGTGGTTTAACGTTTGGACTAGCTGAGACATAGCTGAGACATACAGAGTTCAGACAGATTTTATCCTTACACACACTGAGTACATGTCAAACTCAGTGACTGAGACGGAGGCCCAGTCAAAATGTGAGCGGGTATTGTTGAAAGCGTAGCCTTGGGCCTTTCATACACACAAACTGTGGGTGAGGATTCTGAAAATGGACACAAAACCTGTGCCAGGGTGAGGATTTTTGTCTGTTCACAAATCAGTTTGACACCAGTCAGTGTATGTAAGGAGCTATTCTCAACCGGGATCTAACAGCCCTCATGATTGGCTGGCTCGAGGCGTGCAGGAAGTTATGACCACATATGGAGCTCATTCCTCAAAAGAGAAGAGGAAGACAGAGTGTGTGCTAAGAGGCTGGTACTTGTTTAATGTAGAGAAGATCTAAAGTGCACAGAATAAACATGAGAGAAGACCATGGCTCCGTGTTCGACAACAGGAAGAAGACCTGGCCAGTTAAATCTTAAGACATTTACCATAATGTTTAGTGTTTATTTTATAAAGTTGGTGTTGAAAAGCTATCGTGAACCAATACCCACGTTTGTTTACATGGGCTAGATGTGTAGTAGTGTTCCTCATGGCCACATGTGCTAATGTTAGCATTGCTAACTGGACTTAGGGACTGTTGTGCACATTTTATGCACGTTTCATTCTTCGTTTTTTGATAATTTCGTCTGTGTTCATGCATAAGGCCTGACATTTGTCAATACTGTGTATTGTTATTTAATCTATTTATTTCCAGATCCTACAGAAAGGCTAAAATACACGGTGTACAAACAAGTTTTACACTCATACCATTAAGCACAAAAAATGTCCCTGCAATGTCCCTGTAATAATTAAATAGAAATATTTTACTTAGCATGTAGTATACTGAAAATAAATCATAGTTTCTGGCATTAATTAAACCTGGCATTTAAAGCGTTAACATCTTTAAAAATGTATTAGTATTTGATATCAATAATTAGGTCAGATGTAGGTGACAGAAAATCAGGTCAATGGAAGTAGAATATAATAATGTATAATATTTTCATAGCTTGCTATTTAAAAATAGCAAGCTTTTTTGTTTTGCAACTTTTTATCTCATTGGCCAATAAGGCTTCACAGTTATCGTTATATAGCCACCTGTTGACTTGGAGAAAATCCTCAGTTTTCAACCTAGGCTTTAGATGCATAAAGGAGCTAAGATTGCAAACATTGGTGATACAGTGACATTTGGTTTTAGCACAGAAGATGAACTCCAGATTACCATTACCGATTACTATAGCAACGGGTACTTCTGAGTGTGTGGGTGAAAGAAGGACAGCTGAAGAGGAGGGGCTGAAAGGGGGAGGACTCGGGCCTCTTTGGCAGTTTCAAACCGGCACTGCAGCATTGAAAATCTCCCCATTTGATCCAGAAGTCTGTCTTTGAGGTGAGGGGAGAGACGTTATGTTGATAATACAACTGTAGCGGGTAATGTCAACACTGTGGTCAACACACTGAATATTACAAAGTAACACTGGATGTTTTTGTTTGAGACAAAAGTATCATTAAAAAAACCTTAACAAAAACCTATTGTTCATGAGAAATAATGCAATAACTAGACAAATAAAATGGAAAATTCAAAAGTATATATTTATATTATTTATTATTACATATTTTTATATATAAGAGATACTGGTTGTAGTAATGATACCACAGAATTATAAGTGTGAAGTGTTTTTATTTTACAACACAGGTATTATGGTCTCTCTTTTTTATAAATAAATTGCTATGTTTCCTGTGTAATTGCATAATCTAACAGATGATTGGTTTTCTTTTGGTGCGTCACTGTGCCTTATGATGTCTTATTTCCCATGTTTAAACGTACAACATCTACATTATCCTATGATATGTTTGTTTGTGCATCTTTAACTATGTTTTAATTAATCATTTCCTGTAATAGGGTCACAGGAGAACTTTCAAGCCCCTAGAGTGTTTTTCTGAGGAAATTCTCCACTTGTCTGTATAGGTCAGTCCTGTGAAAGACTGACATTGTGTCCAAGCTGTGCTGCAACTCTAGCACTGTTGACTAGGATTGATTCCAGACTAATAGTAAGAAATTAAATGTGTTGGACATGGTTCACCCCCAGTCCTGATCTAGATCTGGACAGTTTTATGAGGAAAATATAACACAGTGCTAATGACGTCCTTGATTCCAAACACAACCTGAGCTTAAGTACCAGACGCTTGTAGAAATTTAAAATGTGACTATGATGTCATGCTTTATATTGTCAATTGATTCCTCTTGAAGGCTGTGAGGGAGCTGAAGCCAATCCCAGCTGATATAAAGGTGAAAGGCAGCATTCAGCTTGGACAGATCACCAGTTAATCACCATTCACAATCACTTTTATACCCTTGGTCAATTTAGACTCTTCGATTCACCTTAATCCCCAAACGGCACGTCTGGGGGTTATTATTATTATTATATATATTATAATGATAATCATTGATTTACAATATAATTATCAAATTTCATTAGGATGTGATGACTTTTATGAGGGCTGCTACAGGTAATAGTTTTTTCTCGGTTCGTTTACCATGCTCTGTATGGTGGCTGCGATTAAAGGTGCACTACACCAATCTGTGATGCTTTTAAGGTCAGAGATGAAACAGGCTCAAACGATATCCTTGTAGATTACTCCATGGTTGGTGCATTTCAGGAGGTGCCAATTAAGTACTGACACTTAACACCCTCCCAGGCCTACGTGAGAATATCTAGTGTCACTGTTCAAATGAGACACAGTTTGACCAGTGTAAGCAGTTTGGACTTATCTCACACCTGTGCGGTTGGAGTTGTCAAGTTGACTCAGTAGGTTCACAACACATGGGGACTCAGCCTCTGGAGTCTCAAAGTTCCCCTCCGTGTCCGAACTGTAAGAGAGGAGAGACAGATTATTTTACACCTGTAATCTAACAAATAGCTAACATAAAGCAGAGGTAGAGATAGCAAGCAAGAAACCAGAGCTACTACTGAGACATAGGGATATTATCTGGAAGTGAAGATGAAAGCAAAAACGAGATTAAAAATGTTTTTTTGCAGAATGTTATCATGCCTGTTTTGTAGCAAAAACAATGCTTCGGAACCTGCAGTTTAATGAAAGGCACCAAATATATAAATCAGTCAAAAGTAATGTATACATACTATAAATGAGGTGCAACAACAATGAGCGTCCTGGTTGAATGTAACTGTGTCAAACTCTCTAACAAATGGGGATCACAACCCTGTGTTTTCTTAACGTGTCACAGAAATAATGGATTCCACAGTTCAAAGCAGCTTCAACATAAACAAGCTGCTTTTATTTTAAAGGATGTCAGAGGAAGGGAGAGGAAAGGAAGTGAAGCCGTACAAGGCCACCTGCATCCTTTGCCATTCAATAAGGACACACTGTGTCCCAAACACTCATTTCAGCTTACACACACACACGGTCTTTTGGTCTTTGGTGTCAGCTGCCTAGACACCCAGGCCAAATTTATTTCCAAACAGTGGAGAGACAAAAGGAGGGGAAAGACAGAGAGAGAGAGAGAGAGTGAGAGTTTGTGTCTGTGTGTGTGTGTGAGAGAGTGAGAGAGAGTGAGAGAGAGTGAGTGAGTGTGAGAACGCCTTCCCAGCCTCTTGAACACACATCAAAACATCTACACTCTAATGAAAAACAGCACAAGAAGGAACAAAACTCCCTGTGCCAACATCCAACCACACTCCATCTCTCTGATACCAGCTCACACAAAACTGTGGAAGTCTGTAGAACGCCGCCATCCAGAGCTAATCCTAATATACATAACCCACCCACCCCCCGCCTCCACACTCACACACACACTGAATCACATCCCAGTGATGGCCCCAATGACTGCGATCTTGGATGGTTACTTAGAAACTAGGAACGGACAAAAAAAATTAAATGCTTAGGAAACTGTGGCTTTTTCCCCCTTCCCCCAGTGTTCAGCAACAGATGCACAACTGCCAAACTCTCTCTCTTTCTCTTTCTCTCTCTCTCTCTCTCTCACACACACACACACACACACACACACACACACACACACACACAAATAGGGATGAGTCAATATGACACTCAGTCAGTATCGGTCTGATAAAATGAATCAATTCATCAGATACTGAAAAAACTAAATATTCAAATTCAACACAATCCACAAACCCTGAATATGGCATTAGTGCTTCACTTAACAAAGGTTCCCCACCACCATTATGTCACCATTAAGTGAGAACTGCAAATGTCTGCAGTTTGGAGCATTTTGTTTTGGAGAAGGCAAAACGACTATATCGGATTGATATTGGTTCTGGTGGGAATTCAAGGCTTTGATAGTGGTGTGGTATCAGACACTAAAAGTGGTATGAAGCCCTCACTAAAAAAAATAAACAAACAAACACTACACAGTTGGCCCATCCTTGTCACGTCTCTCATAAAACGGTTCACACAAAGCAGAGAGGATGTGATCCACAGTAGAGGAAAGAACCTGAGATGACACCATTGTGTGTGTCTGTATATAAACAGTATCTCTGCCACCTGTCAGTATGACTCAGGGAAATCTGCAGTCATCAAACAATCATACAGACACACACACACCATCTAACAAACACTATCAAAATAAATTACTCTCTCTCTAATTGTCTTCTAAACATCTGCCTCTAAACCAGCACACCTTTAAGACGTACAAACACAGAAACATAAACAGCCAAGCCCTCTTACTTGTCCTCTCCATCATCCTTCCCAGCCTCTCCTGGACTCCCTGACACTGCTGACCATGTCCATTTGGCCCACTGGACTGGAGACAACCAGGACATCTCTGCAATGTGTTAACTCCTAAACCTGAGGCCACGTCAGATGTTCAACACAATTCTTCCTCCTCTGGATAAGTTAAGAGTAATCAATCAAAATGCCAAGTCGGTGACACGACAGCAAGAAGAGGCGGCTGTTGACAAAGGGGCTGTCGATCGGTTTGTCTCTCTTTCAATACGACTGTGTCACTTCCTCCTCTTGCTCAGTCGCTCAGTTTTCCCATGCTGCTCTTCTGTGTTGTTGGTGCTCGTGAGAATGAAAAGTGTCTCGCTGCTGCTGCTGTTTCTGTGGCCGCTCTGCTCTCAGCAGCACTGACTCACAGTGCAGATTACTGAAGCATCAGTAGTCACTCCTCTCTGCTCCTCCCTCTCTCCCCCCCCTCTCTCTCTGTGTCTGGGTGGACGATCAGCTGGTTAGCAGACAGCCACGCTGCTTCCACATGTTTGCTCTCTCACATGCTTGTTTTCAGGAGGTTTTTTTCAGTCCTCCTCCCAGATTCTTTGAGGGTTTGTTGGTTGTAAAGAGAGACACGGGACGAGGCTTTGTGTTTGAAGATGCAAAGTAAAACGAGTATGGTTTCTCTGAGACACATAAACCACCATGTGTTTGTGGCTACAGTGTGGAATAAAGAGGAAAATAAACATGGAAGCAGACAGAAGTGGTGGGCAGACAGAGGGAATTTTAATTTAGAGTGGGAAAAACTACAGTATGTCAGGACAGACATCTTACTCCTCACTCCTCACATAGAACAAACTCAAATAGTCCTATGTGTAAAACAAGTAATACATACAGCATAAAATAAGTTCTTCACTCATAACACTGTCATTTCTGAAGTTGTGCTTTTCAACCTCTTCCAAATATTAATGTATGTTTTTCTTTTCTTTTTATTAACGAAGACATAAGGAATTTTTCCTTGTAGATGAAGTGACTGAAAGGTCACTGACAAGACCGGGCAGCTCACTGCGAGTTTGAAGCTTCAGTCTCAAAGTAATTTGAGTTGTTAATGGTTTGTTTACGTAGGAGCTCCCGGCAGAGACAGTGGATAACTTGCAACGCACCAAAAAACACTGCTCTTTCTTTCCTCTGCATGAAAAAGAGGAGATGAGCAATCGAACTGGAGATATTTTCACCAAGAACCAACAACAATGTGGCCTTTATACAGTATGTACAGCATAACTGTCACAGGCCGATACAAATCCAAAGTGAGAATTAAGCCGTCACGGCCATGATGTGTCAGCAAATCTACAGGGGCTCTATTGTTCACAGCTAATATCCAGGTCAGGAAGAGGAGAAAATCAATAAAGCAAATCTAGTTTGAACAATAATAACAGCAAATACTCATCTATTCACGGATTAAAGCTCTCATCCGTGCTGTGTTCACACACACAAACTGCTGTTGTTCATAGCTTATGTAACTCCAATCTAGGCTTTCACATTTATACATCTCTCTCACACACACGTTTGCACAGCTATTCTTCTCAGGACATTACATCCAATAACCAGTAAATGCCCAGTCCTAACCTTAACCTAACAAGTTTCTCCAAAATGAGTAATGAGCCTATTTTGGACCAGGCTTTAGTCTCTTAAGAGGTAACAAATACAAGTATTCACACACAAACACACACACACACAAGGTATCTAGGGCAGATGGGATGTGTTCTTTGAAAAAGAAATGTGGACCATGACTAATCTCATGACAGGAAGTTCATCCCCTGTAAAAAAGGTGAACAGAGAAAGAAAAAGGAATGAGCAGAGACAGTTCTTTATTTCCCCTCAGTGTTTCTCTGTTTAACACTCACAGATACAGCCAGATATAAACAAAAACACACACACAATAATGTCACACACTGGTGAACACTGACAGAAACAGTGCTCAATCTGTGATGAGCAAAACAAAGACCAAATTAGAGGCACGAACAAGGAAAAACAGTGAGAAAGACAAGGGAATAATGAGGAGGAGGATATTTAAAAACCAAATAGGAGAGAGAAGAAGGTGAGTTTTCAGGCAAGCCTGGAATGTTTTCCCTCTTTGTCTCCTTATCTGTGAGCAGAGAGGACAAACCTGTCTGTCTTGCCAAGGACATGATCTGAAGCTGAAGCAGAAAGCACAAACAATTCACTCTGCAAACACCTAAAAGCTTTGAAGTCCCCTCTCCTCCTCCTCCCTCATGATAACACACTCATTAACACATGTCTTCATTACAGTCACTGTGTGACAGAAGGAAAACAAGCAGAGCTGGACTGAGTTGGAATACAGGAATATTTGACTGTTATCCCAGAGTCATGAAGTGGAAGGAAAACAGAGAGAGAGAGAGAGAAGAGAATAAACTCTTATGTAATACCTTGTAACCACAAATAGCAACAGAGGAAAAACCTACACACACATACATACAGCCTGTGTGAGCTGGAGCTGCCATTTTAGTTCTCACACACACACACACACTGAACCACAGCTATGTGCATTTGTTGTCTGTTAATCAACCAAGAATGTACAACCTTAATCATCAATTATATTATGACTGATGGCAGCATGTGTGGTTTTGAGCCAAAAATAAATCTGCGATGATTAACATGTGTGTGCTTGTGTGTGTGTGAGCCAAAACAGAGGTCATGTAGTATATGTACAGACACACACACACACACACAGGTGTGTACTATATATATAGAGAGAGAGAGAGAGGGAATTACAGAAGCTTCTCAACTATCCCAGCCTGTTCATCTCTGCTCTCTGTCCCATGCATGATGGCATGAAGTCAACCAGCCTGAAATAATTAGCGCCCCCATCAGGTCAACATTATCTCCAACACAAATGACTGTCTGGATTCAAATTTGCAATGAATTAGAATGTCACTGATCATGTTTTTTGTCAGAAACAAGTAAGGACAGAAGGTCCAGTAGGTAATAATAATAATAATAATTAATTTCATACAAATAAACAATCACCTGATTGTGTGAGTTGTAGATTTTTATTACCCCAAAGTAAGCCTCTTATCTGAGGAGCCAGGCCACCATTTTGGGACAGTAGCCAACAATGGACAAACAAAACATCTTTAGCGTTATGATGCCAACTGAGGGCTTCATCTGTTCTTCAACAGACTTTGAAGAGAAGGGTGAGGGGATGGATATTGCGATATGCTGCAATATGCAACTTCACCGAAAAATGTTGCTAAATCTTACTTTAAACTGAAAAGTAGGGCTGAAACTAATAAGTATCTTCATAATCTGTAGATTATTTTCTCCATTAATTGGTCCGTAAAATGTCAGAAAATGATGAAAAATGTTGATCCGTGTTTCCCAAACCTGGAAATGATGATGTTCTCAAATGTTCCGTTTTGTCAACAAACGAAAATTATTGAGTTTTAATGACTTCTTTGTCAAATGGATAATCGATTAATAATCAATTCATCGAATAATCGTTGCAGCCGTACTGAAAAAACAGTTCCACCTGCACTTTCCAACATAAAAAAAACAGGGTTTATCCCTGTTACAGCGCAAAATAACAGATGTAAGTAAGATGTCTGTCCAGCATTTTCAAACAGCAGGGTGTAATTACAGCTCTCATTTTTTTTTATTTTATACTTAGCTCTGGTCTTCTTTCAATTAGAGGTTAGGTTCAAAATGAATGTACATCGCCTTGGTTTTAAATGTTTCTCCTTTGATCAACATTGACACAGGGCAAATGTCAAACTGTAAACTTTCAGGGCAGCACCACGTATGTTTAACACGTATGTTGCAGACCACATGCATAAAACATAGACTGTATTAAACAGCATGACAATCTCAGTTGCACACGTTATAAAAAAACTCACTCTAGCAGCAATTTACCAGATATAGTGAAAGGAAATATCATTCAGCTTTCCATATAATTTCTTAAAGCAAAAATAACCACTTTATTGTCATCTAATTTCATGGGTAAAGGTTGAAGTGTAAGATTAGTGTTTTCGTTTCTGTAACACGTGTAGTGCAGGAACTGTCTTTGTTGTCAGAAATTAAGTAAGGGACAGAAAACTATAAAATCCATGACCGTGCCTACTTCGCATCAACCAAAGTACCTTTTCTTGCTCAGCAGAAGATTCATGCTGAGCAATAGACACATCAGATACTAGACACCAGGGTGAGTCACTATTGTTCGGTCTCAGCACAATGTGCATTGATAATGAAAGAAAGGCGTAGAAAAAGTATCCCATGTTTTTTTTATGCGAGGTATAAATATGAGCTCAAATGTCATCCAGACCAGGCTATAAAGAAAATTCCCTCTGGAGAGGCTTGAGACGGCTCATCTGAATAGAATAACATTGCGGGGTCAAATGTGTTTCTTATTCTACGATATGGCTCCATCTTGTGATCATTACTGGCCTCACACGCAGATTCCTCATATGTAACAGAAAATGACACAGGGATGAAAGGACAAACACAACACAAAGACAGAAGAGAAAGCGAGTCACTTGAGAAGTAAATTCCACTAATAATGTTATTTTGGTATCTTTAATGTCTTTCTACAATGAACATCAAATTAGCTGCAGCCAGAGCAAAAAAGAAACAGAGATAAACTGAACACACCCTCCCAGAGAACAGCAGAAAAACTTCCCGGACAGCGGCTTGATGAAACAAAAAGAGAAAGACTCAAGCTGTGAGAAGGATATAGAGGAGGGGTTTTCCAGAGATGAGTCATGTACACAAACCAAGCTATTATTCTGGACTACAACAGGGACACAGGGGAACACAATTCCCATATGCACTATACACTATACACAGAGCACAGAGAGGAAACACCCCAACTGTTCTACCTCTTTATGTCTCCATTCATTTAGGATTCAGTCCCACAGGATTGAATTTCTATTCAAAATACCATTTAGTTATAATACAGTATTTCTAGTGTACTACAAATACATCTAACTCAATTACAACAATATTGTGCAAGTGAAAGAGTTCAGTCATTTACTTTCATTTCAAATTATTAACAGTTTCACTTAGTTTCATGCTTGCCAGCCTTGTTGTCAATCGATGACTAAATATTTCAATAATTAAAGTTTTTCAGCTTTTAAAATGCGAAAGAAGAAAACGTTAAAACTGAATATTTTGACATTTTACAGACCAAATAAGTACCCAGTTAATTATGAAATAATCATTCTTGCAGCCCTGAAGAAAACGCTTCATAAGCAGACACTGGTGTGAATTCATACCACTGCAACAAATTAGCTCCAAATACAAATCTGATTTTAACCAAATTAGATTTAGCTGTTCAGGAGGAACAATGAGTCCAGTGTTCATCCGAGACTGCTCCACTTAAGCCATAAAACGGATGATTAGGTCAACTAAAATTAGACCAAACATTGAAAACTGTGATCTCACGGCAACAGTTGTATTCCCAGTTTTCCCACAGGGAAGAGCCCAACCCCCATCTGCCTTTACACAAACACACCTGTATGCAGAAGACTACTGTGAGTATGTTTGCATGGTGTAAGATGACTTCTTTCTTTATAAAATGCCCAAATAACAATGAGTGTGTGTCCAAAATATCTGCTTCAATATATGATCATATTAACAGTCAAGTAATTTAAGTGCACTGACCTGTGTTGGTGCTTACAAAAAGAGTGTCTTGTGAGATAAAGTGAAACTCATTCACTCACTCACTGTTGTGGCGGACACATGAAAACAAAAGGAGAGAGAGAGAGAGAGAGAGAGAGAGAGAGAGAGAGAGAGAGAGAGAGAGAGAGAGAGAGAGAGAGTGGCGGTTGAATTTACAGCTATGACTAATCACTCTGTGTCTACTTTCCCTACATTTGGACAAGAAGAAAGCTGCAGAGAGCCACAGCCGTACATCACATAACACATATCAGATATCAAATGATGCTTGAACAGGACAGAGGAGTGTGGTAACTTCTCAGACAGGACAAATAAATGTTAATTCATTGATGATTAGGTCGACATTATCTCTCTTACAGTAACTACACAAACAGCTGATAAAATCTCAAAGCCACTTAATGATGAATGTGCATGCTGCATTTGAATATCCCTCACCCTTCCTTTCCAAGTGTGTTGGGTAAACAATGTTGCCATCAGTTAACATCAAAACTGTGTCTGTCTGTTTGTCTGTCCCTCGTAAAAACATGGTGGTCCAAAATGGCAGCCTCTGTAGAAGTGACTCGACTCTTGATATAAATATAAAAGGCTCAATTTAGGGTATTGAAAAACAACTATTATACACTTATTTAAATATGAAGTAAAATTATCTTATCTTTAATTTCCTGCAAAATAAAAAAATATTTTCACCAACATTTTACACACTGGACCTTTAAACTGAGGAGCATGACTTATCAGCTCATGCACATTGCATTAGCCATTCTGCTAATGGGATCTGTGATGACACAACACTCGTCCTCTGACTCTTCTTGCTCTCAGTCCAGTAGATTCAAATATTCAAATGTTATTCAAACTATACCATGGCATCTGTGGATGTGTGCAGCAGCACCTGATTTGCTTTCAGCCTGTGCCCTTTAACTCCTCATCTCCTATTCGTTTCCTCACCGGGTCACAGAAGTGACGAGTTCAAAAACACGAGACACTACAACACTATATCGTGAGTATCAAAGGGCAAAATTGATCCAATTGTGTTCTGTCGACCTTCCCCTATGGCACTTACTCACACATCAACATACACACAATGAACAATGTCATCTTACATGCTGCTCTGTTTCCGAGGAGAGCTGAACGAGCCCTTCCTGTTCTGGCTGAGGGAGCCTCCCATGGCGACAGCGGAGTCTGTGTTTGTGTCAGGTTTATCCCAGATGCTCTGCAAGTCCTTTCACTCTCTCACCATTCACCTCTGCTTCTCGTCTACAAACAGGCTGGCTCAACATCAGAGCCTGATAATGCACCCCTCCTCATGACTGATTAGTTATAATTTAACCAGCCAGCTGCTCCTTTCCCTGCCGTTTTCATTTTTTTCTTCAGTCTCCACTGATGCTGAGCAACCTAAACACTCAGGAGTCATACTGATCACACATGAACAGCTCTGCTGATAGTCCCGCCTCCTCGCTCTACTTACCCTCCATCATCTCTCTCTCTCTCTTTGAAATGCACACACACACATTACAGAGGCAGATTTTATTCCCTTGTTAGCCACTGGACTGTCTTTAGAAAGGGAGGACACAGAGATGGGGAATGTGTGTGTGTGTGTTTAAAGACCTGCAAGTCCAAGGAGTTGGAGGCGGTGGACGGCGAGTGTGTGTCATGGGGGCATCTGGCAGTGATGAGAGCATTGTTCATGAGGGAAAGAGACTCTTCTATTGTTACTCAGCTGAATACCAGATTTGAGATCCAGGGGGGAGGAAGGGATGATGGAGGGAGAGTTGGCGGCTGAAAACACAGCCCCACTTCTTGTGCCTTTCCCACCATATGCTGTGATCAGAAAACCACCACGACTGCAGCCCCGCACTGTTTAGCATGACTGTACACACACACACACACACACGCGCGCATAGGTTTGCACAGCTGTCCTTATTAGGATTATTCATTTGAACAGCCCAAACAAAACCCCTATAGCCATAACCTAAAAACTGTTAAAAAAAATATTACATTACATTACATTACATTACATGTCATTTAGCAGACGCTTTTATCCAAAGCGACTTACAATAAGTGCATTTAAACATTTGGGTACAAATAAGAGCTAGAAGTAAGTAAGAGCTTCAAGTAAATCAAACTATGAAGTGCTAGTCATAAGTGCGAAATATATATATATATATTTTTTTTTTTTTTTTTGTCGTCGTCGTTATCGTCTTAGTCGAGGTAGAGTCGGAAGAAATGTGTTTTTAGTCGCTAAGCTTAACCAGCGCTAAGCTTAACCAGTTCCTGAGCCACGAAGATCTACCCCATTAGGACCAGGTTTTGGTCTCCATGAGGACTACTGATCCTTTTGAAAAGGACCTTTAGAGGTGTCAAATAAAAGTAGAAACACACACATATACTCCAAACTAAATCCTTTAGACTGTATGTGAGTGAGGTAAATGATCTATCACTGGTGTGAAACATATTTTCTATGTTCACGATAATGAAAACTCACCATGATCACGCGATAATATCATGTATTTACACAATATAGTAAGTACATACCTGCTAAGTACAACTTCAAGTACACACACTCTTATTCAGAGCTTTGAGTTTGGTTGCATGCATTCAAACCAAACCACCTTTCAAAACCAGGTCAATTTAATCAGTGTGACAAAGACGCTTTATCCACTAAATGATGATATTCACGTGAAAAGATAAAGAAAGGCTGAATATAACGTATCATCGAACAGTGTAACAGTCTAAAAGAAACCTTATCTCCTGGTTCCAATCTGACCCTGACTCGTCCTGTAAAGCTGTTAGTACAAATTCACTGGAGGGTCTGAGAAGCTTAAAACTTACCCCCATTGAATTGAATCACATAAGGTCTCCTTTCTCCTCACTTGTGACTGACTTTATCTACATTTACTGGGCCAAACTACTGACTTATGAAGTGAATGCGTAACTGACTGTCGTACACTCTAGCTTATAACTTTAATTAGCACCGTTACATGAACGTGAATCACCACAACAACATAAAAAAACCAACACACACAACAATAAAACATGGCGCGCTTAACAAACACTTTTGACACGACAGCTTTGAAAAAAAAAAAGACAAAGTGTAAGTGTAAAACAGAGACTTGCCTCATGGTTGTTGTAGTCACTGGCGGTCCATTAGCTTAATTCGCCCGCTGCATGATGATGCTGCTGTGTTTACCACGTGACTGCGCATGCGCCACTAGTCACTAGCTACTGGACAAAGTTATGTAGTTTGGAAATACAGCCCCAAAAATATGTACATTTAACAGCATTCAATGCAGAAAAAGTCCACTGCTTCAATATATTTATTCTGTTTTTATATACTTTGATGTACTTTTGATTGATTAAATAATATGTTTTAGATTTAAGGACATTTAAGCATTATTTATATTAGGGATGAGCTGATACAATATTCAGTATCAGTATTGGTCTATAAAGATTTTTTAAAAACCACAAATTCTGATATTATAATAAGAAAAATCCCAATACTATCCAAAATATAAATCATATTTATATTTTTCATAAATGCTTCCCTAGCATAAAGCAATAAAAACAAGTATAATTTTTAAAAAGACTGTATAAGTGATTGGTAGATATTCAAGGCCCTGATATTACTATTGGACACAAATAAGTCGTATGAGCCATCATTGATTTAAATCAGATTTTAAATTTAAAAAAAACTTGATAATTTAATGACGAAAAAGATTGTTAATCTATCAACCGAATTACCAATTTTGGGTTATTCAATTGTTCACATAAAAAGGGAACACATTTAACGTCAACATGATTAAAAACTATAACTGCCAGTTTATTGTTTTGTTTTGGGTTTTTTTTCAAATGCAGCACAGGCACACTTCACTGAACTCCAAAAGAATCCAGACGTTTATGTTTTATTATGGCACATGTAACACGTAACCATATCCATGGAGTTCATATTCAGAAAGCAGAACATTTAGAGTGACGTGTATCAAATGACGAAAACAGCCGTTAACGTAAGGAAAGAGGAAGCAGAAACTAGTCAGTCCTGCTTTATTATACTAACATTTACAGAAACAGAAGACAATTGTGAAGTCAAAGAAAAGTATTTCAGCAAAGTCATTAGGTCTTCAGTGCTTATCTAAAGAAAAAGAAAATTAACAACCTCATTTGGTTCTTCGTAAATTGTGCGGATGTTACATACAGGTCATTCCGAGCTTTGGTAGTGGAGGCTGTAAACACCCCAACAATGCATAATATACAGTCATTTAAAGTTAAATCAAACCAACAGAACGGTGTCATGAAAGATACTTTGGATATTTTTAAATATATATATATATATAGTTTTATTTTTTTTATAAAATAAATATGATAAGCTTTAAAGCAAACTATTTCTAAATAATGTATTTGTTTATATTCTCAAACATATTTCATAAAATTTAATTTGACAGCTCTCATAATTCCTGCTTAAAAAAATAAGAGGGACATGCAATGCAGACAGAAATGGTCATTCGAATTATACACCTTTACACAAAGGAACAGATGAGGAGCAGCATGTATGATTTGGCCCTTAGCTTTTTATAAACATTAGTCAGATCCCACTCTGTCTTGGTATATTATGGGATAGATAAGTGTATTCACTGCTGTATGTGTGTACAGCAAAGATAGCCGAGAGGACATGATGATGATGAAGGAGAACGTGGACCCGACCTTTGTGTTAAGTTTGCTACAAAATACTGTTATCAGCCGCGCATGCGCATACATCCTGTCATCACCTGCACTTCTGTATTCATTTCTAATACAACTCTTTCCAGTGCAGTTGAGACAAACAAACTGGAATTCATATTCCAAATGAAAAACAAATGTTTTAGGAAGGTAAATATGCACTTCACCCTCATTTACACTCAGTATAGAACTTCACCTGAAATGTAAAATGAGCTGCCGTAAAAACATGTGACAGACAAATGGGTATTTATTAAGTGAGCTTTAAAAGCATCTATGGTGAATTATAATTCTACATTCCTTTGTAGTTTTGGATGCTGTACACACGACAACAAAATATATAAAATTATATAGTAGAATTTTCAAAATGGGGTTTTTATAAATAGCAGTATATGTGTGCGCATGAAATGAAATCCTGTTGGACATGCAGGCTTTTATTCTGCAGCTCCAACCACAACCAATCAGCAATTGTTGGGAAATTAAAGTGCAAAGTAAAGAAAAATGGACCATGATTCCACCAAAAAGGAAAAGACCTACCAGGAGCATGACAGTGAAACTATCAGACACCAAACCCAGTGGGAGTTACAGCAGCATCAAGAGGCCACCAAAACTGTAAATTCTAAACTTAAACTGTCATGTCTGAAACAAGATCACAGCCGAGCAGTCTCCACTGTTGGAAGACTCAGGTAAAATCCAGGCGTAAGGCATTCTGGCTTGGTCATCTGGTTCTTATTTTCTCATTTTCAGATTAGAGTCCATTTTAGTTCATAGCTGCTAAATCCTATTACAGTTGTGGTTGTTCAAAGGCCACACCCAGCTTCTCATAGATCTCCTTCAGCAGCAGTAGAGCTGTATCCTCAGATTCCCTGAAAAAAAAGGACAAAAAGTCAGCAAAATGACATATGATATAACAAAGGGAAAACAATCACTAACACAAGAGTAAACTGACTGTAATACACCTCTGTTTTGAATATGAACGATGACTCACCAGTAACACAGATGTGACTGGATGGCAAACAGGTATTCGTTAAAGCTCTCAATGGGTTTTTCCTGAAGCACATAGTCAATCCTGCGTCCTCCATTCAACATCCCCACTTTAATCTCTGGATGCTCACTCTGCTCTGCTGACTCGGAGGACTCGGTCTCCTCACACACTCCTGCATGAAAACAGAAGTCAAAACAGATTCACTTTACCTTCATACTGCCACACGGTTGTTAACAAATGTAGAAAATGCTTAATGGAAAGAAATATCAAACTAAGATAGCAGCCCCTAAAAACAAAAACAGTTTATTAAAGGGGATAAAATGAAATTATGTGAAAACTTTAATTGCCAGTATAATTTTAAGTTATAAGTTTATTCCACATCCTTCCTTGGATGTGGTAGCCGTTTCTCAGGCTCCCTCTCTGGAATCGAACCCTGATTCCCCTTTACCCATGGTCACCATGGTAGGCACAGAAAGTACCATCGAAAGTTGATAGGGAAGACATTCGAATGAGACAACGCTGCCACGGATTAAGAGGAGATTTTAAAGGTCCAGTGTGAATAAGAATTAGCATCAACTAATAGTGAACAACAAACAGAGAACTCCCCTGTCACCACCTCCCTTTTCAAGGGAACTACAGTGTCAAGCTTGTGGGATAAACAGTGACAGGATTCCCTTTAATGTGTTATTTATAATTTACAGTCTGTTCTGACAGCGACTGCATTCCCTTTCACTTATGTAAGAGAGTTTCACTACACCAGGTGGTTTAAAAAAAGGGCAGGACATGTACTAGCACATACTATGGAGGATAGTATGGGGGGGGGGGGGGGCTTGAGTAATGCAGTTATTGTACAGATTCAGTTAGGTAAGTGGAAGGAGGAACAGAGAGGCAGTGAGAAAATGCAACAATAACCCAGTGGTTCCCAGCCTTTTTCCCTTGAAGCCCCTCTTGTATTACAGCAGGTTTTTCTTCCTATTCTCACAGAGTATATGGATAAAAACTTCCATAAAATCGAAACCTAGGTTAACTCTTGAGATATTGCTTTGTTTTCACAATAGGAACACGATCAGGTATAGCTGCTAAGTGACCTGACGAGACTTGCTTATGCAGTAATAGTCACAGACGTTCAGAGGCCACAGAGGTGTGGGTAATAAATAGCTTAATAAATTCAAAGGTGGACCAACAGAACAAAAAAAGTTTTACTTTGGGTGAAAGTGAGTTCTGATTATCTAATAGAGTGTGTGATTGGGATTGGGACAACGCTCTGTGCCCCCCAAATGATCTCTGGTGCCCCCCTCTGGGCTTGGACCCCAGGTTGGGAACCATGGGACTAACCATACATTACATATCATTTGCTCTGTGTAAGAAAGTCAAAAAAGGGCTTTTTCTTTTAAACTATAGTGCACATGAAGCAGCATATTTTAGTAGGCATGATAGTAGGCAAGATTATGTCAAACTTTCTCGGTTCAAGCCAAGGAAATGAAATATAAATATTGTGTAGAAGACTGAATCATAGACTTGTAAGAGTGGTGAGAAAACTAGTTGATCACCAATCAGATCACAAAGCACTTGCCAATAAGCTGAACATGTTTTATTTACTTACTTGTTCCCTTTTATTCTCTATTCTGGCTTACCTTGGAAGTAATGCAAATTAAGGGCCCTGGGCCACTCCAGTATTTTAGTCCAAAAATCAGCACTTTTCTCTTCCTCCTTAGAAGAAGCAACGACTGATGGTGAGGCTAAGGCTGAAGGTAAAGTGGTGAGGGATGAGGGATAGACAGAGCAACCACCAGATAGAGAAGAAGAGAGGAGGGGAGGGTGGCAACATGCAGAAAGGGACGAGAGGAGTATGAGGACACAGGGTTAGACACACTCGCTCACATACACGCAACATGTACACACACACACACAAACACAATCAAAAGCCATCTGTCTACCCGGTGTCTCTTCAAGGTTTCTCTCTGGTGTAGTCTCTCCTTCCTCCAATGGGGGCAGTGCAGCGACAGGGAGTCTAGAAAAAGACTGCCACGCCGTTCGTAACGATCCCAAGACATTGTTCTTCAAGTCCATGCTCATACGGGTCAGGCTGTCCTTCAGTTCTACAATAAGAGGCAGAAATTATGATTTAGCAAAAGCCCCCTCCAATGCAGTATGTGCTTTCTGCTCTCCGTCGACCTAAAGACCGAGGTTTATGATATCGGGAAGGAAATTGTTGTCCTGTTTTGTTCTCTCGTGTGTTTGTACTTTGTCAAGTGAGCAAGTAGTACTAAATATTTCCCTCCTCACTTTGATGCATTGGAGGTATTTGACATAGACGCAACAGCAGACACATGTAAAGCAGATGACGCCATTACCTTGAACAGAAATATGGATTTATATGGATTTAAAGAGTGTTTTGGCAAATGTAATTACAAGACTCAACAGAATTTGCAACATTGGTCTCATCACTTATGGATACATGACGGCAGAATTTTGACAAACTATATCTTTGAAACAGAAAGGAAATCATACCCAGGTGCATCCTCTTGCGACCTTTATGGTGAGGGATTAGCATGGGCTGCAGATCCACCTCTGAAACAATCATGGGCTCTATTCGATAGGCCACAGGGTCGTACTACACGGCAATAAACGGGAAGAGATGAACAGATGACCTTTTTCATTGTGTAGGAAGAGAACTAATATTGATAAATGCTGTAACTGTGCCAGACAAAAGTGAGTGGATTCCTAATGCGCTGCAAATATGTAATTACTCACCGGGTGATAGATGTTGTAAAAGCTCTTGCAGGTTGGGAAGGTGTAGTTTGGATCGATGTGTTTGAGCCCACGGACAGTGAGGAACATTCCAATAGGAGAGCCAAATGCAAAAAATGTCTGAGGTTGGAATGAAAGCTGTGGGTAATCAATAGATACCTGGGTAGAAAAAGTAGTAGACATACATAAGCGTGTCGTTAAACCAAGTTTATGTTCTGAGAGGAACTGTACAGATCCAGTGAGACAGATGGACATGAGATAATACTGGAATGCTTAAAAACACTGAGATGAGCGATTCTTATGTCAAGACAACAGCCAAGGTGTGTGACAGTGAGTGAGGAGGAGACCAGGAAACTGAGCACTCATGCAAGGCTGGAACGGCACAGACAATGTGTGTGGCATTGGACTCAATGGGACAAACATGGCCTCAATCACAGCACAATGTGACTTAAAACAGCCACTATAAACCAGGTGTCTTGAGTTTTCCTAGACTGGACTGTGTATGAAGAGAAACTCACACACACAGTGAGGTCAAGGAGAGCTAAGGACAGAGCCAGAGAGCACAGGGACACCATATGAGACACACCTGCCCCTTGGCTATGCTTCCATTGGTCTGTCCAGGCAAGCAGGGGAGGAAAGAAGCAGGAATTTGATGCATCGAAGCGTTAAGCTACTCTCAAGCATAAATATTGAAACCAAATCTGCTTGCATGTGTGTTACCTGTCCGATGCCCATGTCAAAGTATTCATAGTCGACAGCACTGGTGACAGACTGTGCCCTGTGGAAGTGCGGTTGGTTCACTTCGGAAAACTGGTTACCATCACCATCTCTGTTCACTTCAGGTGCAACTTGCAAACCTGGTGCCAGACGCACTGTACCGTTCTTACAATCCTGTTTGGAGCAAAAAACACAAATTATTTATGTCATAAAGACCCTTTATAGGGACAAGCTCCGTCATCACCCGGCTTCAACTGAAATGTCCACTGTTGCTTGGAATGGATAATCTTGGACATATTCTAGTCATTTGAAATGGTACAAATACAGACTAGAGAAAGCAGTCAGATATGGCACAAAACCTTAGCCAAGGAAGCTCATTTCCATTCTGGCCAGAGAAATGTTATCATTTATTTCTTGTGCCATAACCTACATCCAGAGAAATGCAATCAAATTCCTAAAAAAAATCCTAAAAATAATTCAATACTCAGGATAGTTCTGACCTCTGGAAGCCATTTCCTCCTGAAATAGTTCAAGATCTTCTTCCGAGGTCCAAGGGGAATTCCTAAATCTTTGAGATCACTGTCATTGCACATAGCCTAAAAGAGGGTAAAGAACGGTTATTAAATAATCATTTCGATTGTAGTTGTTTGTCACTTGTATGTGTGTATTACCAGTGACTCCATGTCCAGGTTCTCAGCCTGCAGTGTATCCAGGTATTGCTGCAGGCCCAGTCTGGTCAGAGTTTGCTCCAAAGAGTTCAGATGGCGTGGCTCAGCAGACGGCACCTTAAGCACAGCAAAAGAAATTAAATTTTTTCTTATCTATGTGGAGAGAAATAAGGCACAATTTTATCAGTAAATCATCTAATAATGTAACAACCACCATACCCCATCTCTGGCTTCTGATCCAGACCTCTGATTGGTTAGCAGGTCAAACAGGATCAGTGAACCTGAAGCAGGAAAGACAGAAACGTTGGAAACCCAGCAACAACATTCTGCTGTTTTATGACTGCATGTGTGTGTTTCTGCATCTCTAACCCAGGCTATGGCCCACTACTGAAATGGCCCCACTGAAATCGGGGTGTCTCTGTTTAAAGAGGATGAGCAGCCTGTTGATCTCTGAGGCCACTGTGTCCACTATTGTCTGGCAGTAGGTGGGGCTGTTATAGAAAAAGAGATCCAGCAGAGTGTCGTTGGTGAAATGTCTCAGTCTACTGATACTGGGGAGAGTGATCCTCTGGATGTCCCTGGAGAGGGAGGGTGAAAATAATATGTGGGTAAGCAAGAGAGTTTTTAGTAAGTTAAAACACTGTTTGTTTTGTTAACTCTCACTCTCAATACTTACTCATCCACACCAGTGGCATCCCCATGTAGAGCGCTGTGCCAGTTGACAGGCAGGAACTCCACTCTGCCCACCTGACCATCCTGCTGAGCTCGTTTAAAATGGGAAGCCAGGAGGGACAGAGAAGCACTCCTGAAGTCATTTACTGGAGAGACAAGATAACAGGGACTCAAAAATACGGCACCTCCTCTACTTTCAACCTCAAGCAAAAACAAAAAAAACACACACACACACACACACACACGCAGATTTGCACAGCTAATCTTCTTAGACATTCCATTGACTTCAATTCCAGCCAAAACAAAGCATTATCCCCAACCCTGAAATCTTAGCCCTAGATTTAACCAGTTCTTCAGAAATGTGGTTCTGCCTTATTAGAACCAGGTTTTGGTCACAATCAGGACTACTGGGTCCTAAAAAGGTTACAAATACACACACCTACCACACTGTATGATGGATCTGAAGCGCAAGTCACAAGCGGGACCAATGCCATGCACCATAAAGACAAGATGGTCCACCTTCTCTGGTTCACCTGAGAACACAAATATACAGAGAAGCCAAAAGAGTTCACTGTAGGTAGTCTTCGTGAATTCTTTTATATCCCAGTATGATTCCTGGGGAACACGCATATCCATACCATCAGGTATTTCCACAAAGATGTTGTTGACACCTCTCTTGACTGTTCGAGGTCGGGTTTGCTCTGAGGGAGAGGTCATCCACTCATCTTGCATTCCGATAGGCTGATACTGCATTATCAGCTGAGTGAGGAGGATGTTATAGAGGAAAACAACTTTTAAATGCATTCACTTGAGGTGAAGCTTTGTCATGCATTCAGTTTAACTATACATTGTGGTACTTTAACATCAGGCCTTACTTTGGGATTGTGTAAAATGACAGTCTCTCCTGTGGGAAACTCTAGCTTTCTCTTCCATTCGTCCAAGGTCACTGCTATCATGTAAGCCTCCTGAAAATTTGGAAGATGTGGGAAGAATTAAATATAACAAGTGATAAAAAGTGTAAGAGTAATGAAGAGGCAGAGGTTTAGGAAGATAACAAAGTTAAATGCTGTGGGAACCAGCGTAGGTATAGGATTAGCCTCTGTATCATAATACCTCCAGGGTTTTGCTGAAGTCTTCAGGGTACGGCAGGAACCTGGTGTCTTTATCTCCTTTGTAGAACCAGGTACAGCGGCGGACTTCAGATGGAGCTTGCTCCCAGTACACAGCGTAGCATTTCCTCTCTTTGACATGAACGTCATACCGCTCTCCGTCCACTGCAATCACCACTACCTCCTCCTGATCTCCTGCTGCAAATAGTAAATGTATAGATAAACGTATAATGTATAAATGTACAGCCTAAGTAAATGTATTGTATTCACTTGGGGGAAAAAAAAGGAATATCAGGAATATTTAGGGTTCGAGCAACAAGGTTGCAAGAACCCTATTGAAACTGGAAGGATTATTATTTCTGATTAATTCTGTAAAACAGAACCGAAAAACAGGAAACTTGTTGTATCGATTCAGAAAAACATAGCCAGACAGGTGGACAGACAGACATTCTACTCTGTCTTTTCACGTAACAACCCCAACCTAACTACCCTATTTACATTAACCAATGTAAAGACATAACCAGAATGTACATGTTAAATATTGTATCTACTCCCCCTTACCAGTGTCGCAGGCCCTCTCTAGTTTGTCAGAGTCTTCTCTGCTGAAAGGAAGCCAGGAGGCATTGTCAGTAGCCCGTCGACAGTAGAACCAGTGAGGCTGCACTTCATGGTACGGAGCTGGGACTGGCTCCATGTCATACATTTCCAAGGAGGATGTTGAAGAAGAAGAATCGTCCACCACAGGCAATACCTGGAGAAGAATGATACCAGCATAGTCAATATGTGCAATCAATATTTCAGTCAGCAATGACGCTCAGTTACTGAGTAAAGAATAAATGCCTGATGTTTCTTTCTTTATAACAATTGCAGCCCCTAGAATAAGTTAATACAGAAGTCTGAGCTAAGTCTGCCCCCTACCATCAAGCTCCAAGAACCTAAGACCAGCAGCGGACAAGCAGACAGTAAAGCATCAGGCCTCCACTTGGCCAGAAGCACAAAGACCAACTTATTCTTTACTCCTTCTTCATTGTGCTAAACAGATAGCCTGACACTGCTAGACACAAAAACCAACACCCACATCAAACAGAGAAAACAAATCCATAATCCAAATCACAGTCTAATGTGCAAGACCCAGAACGTAGTGGAATGTGTCTGCAACAGTAATATTTGGTCAGTCCAGTGTGTGTGTGTGTGTTGGGTTGTGTGTCATATTTATTGTTAATTTCTCCATTAGAGGTTACAATATGATCTTTATTTCCTGGTCTGGTCATGTTTAAATGTTCTTGTTTGCATTTTATTCATTTATATCAACATTGATACAAAGAAAAACTCAGGCTCAAATATCTACATTTAACATATAATTGGTCAATGTTAAACCAGGAAGGCTAATCTGTAAAAAAAATTGTAGCTGTGAGTTGGAGGGAAGTTGTACCATGGAGCAGCATCCCCTTTAGTTTTGGGGTTGGTGCAGAGAGGCCTAAGGTAGAGGATCTGAGATGGTCTGGAGTATGAAATTCAAGAAATTCTGTTGCAAAACCCATTGAAAGCTCCTCATTCTCTTCTCCTGGTCACAGGAC
Organism: Solea solea; assembly: GCF_958295425.1. NCBI lineage: Eukaryota > Metazoa > Chordata > Actinopteri > Pleuronectiformes > Soleidae > Solea > Solea solea. The sequence goes on from NC_081141.1 coordinate 21,955,554, forward strand.
TGGTTTTTACCCAACCCGAATATCAGTCATTTGAATGACACATGCAGTTTTCCCTCACCAGATTGACAGATGTATTCCCTGGGGACACAGACTGAGTGGAGTTGAAAAAGAGCTCTTGGGTATTGCTGTTTGGGGGAGCCTGGGATTGACGCCCCTCCTCTCTGGGACTGGATGACATTAGGCCTGGAATGGACCTAAACCTTCAGCTCTGACCTGACGGGCACACAAAAGCACACAAAAACAGAGATCATGTACAAGAAAATTAAACTTACTAAATCACAGGGAAAGAGGTTTTATGAAAGGGGAAAAATAAATGAGTGGCAGCAGTATTAAAGGATTCAATGGTTACATTTTCTTGAAATGGAAAGTACAAATGTGTTGTCTCAGACAGATTAAAGGCCATTTTTTCATCATGTTATGATATTACATGGCAGGCCACATGGAATCTATTAGAGCTTGAGACCTCTGTTCTATCACAATATATCTTTTTATTAAGTTATTGCCCTGGGGGAAGGAAAACAACATAATTTGCAACCACACTGATAAGAAGAATATCAAGTCATTAAAAGGGATTAACTGACACCAGAAGATGGCAGTGATGCAACTATATGAATGCAAGCTGCCATTAAACCCTAAAGGAGTGTAATTTTTTCATTATTATAATACTAATCTATAAGACTATTCTTGGCTTAGTTCCTTTATATTTGTATACTTTTCTTCAAAGAAGAAAAGAGTGTTCAGCTTTGCCACTCCCTCTGCATGGAACACTCTCCAGACTGAACTGAAAATACCTGAACTGATTTCACTTGCAGCCTTCCATTCTTTCTTATTAGACAGACAACGAGGAACCATTAAACAGCTTCTGTGTATTTGATTTATCACAGTGACTGTGAAATTTCAATGTCAAGCCGAATGTACACACTGTTAAATTACTATTTGCTATGACGTGTAAGCTCAATGGGGTTTTTCTATCTAAAAGTAATGAAAACACTGCTCTATTTTCATATATATATTCAATGTACTTTATACATGATTTAAAACAAGGTATACTTCACCAGTCGGTGGCGATAATGCTCAAAATGTGGTACTTCGCCATAGAAGAAGAAGAAGACTATTTTTGAAATAAATATTCAGTTTCATACATAATACGGGGGGTTATAATACGTATTTCAGGACTATTTAATTCACCAGTTGGTGGCAACAATGCTCCCAATGAGGTAATTCGAGGAAGAATAGAACACAAACACATAACTGCAGTGAAGGCTGTAAGACCATATCACAACACAATTACAACAACATAACACGTAATACCCTGTCAAACTGATGTTGTCTAGTAATTCATGCTTCCTTATTAAAAAACAAGCCAGCCTCTGAACACTGACAGCTAATCCAATAAAGTTCAAGTCAAGTTAATGACAGCTAACGTTAACCGTGAGGTCACACAGATGGATTATGAGGAGCTTGTTAATATACCTCATTTAAAACTGACAGTTGTTCACTGACGCGTCTCTAGTTTCTGTGTCAATTTCACAGAATTCAGCAAACACATCGCAGAGGCCAAAGGTTGTTTCCTTCGGTTCATGCTAGCTGAGAGGTGGTGTGATGGTCGAGGGGGTGACACCGGCGTTCAGAAACTCTTTTATTATAATAATAGAACAATATAAAAAAATATCAACTGTGCACTCACGGTCGTTTACTCAAACTCACCGGTAACTTCACACCCGTGTAGATGTTTGATGCTGGTGCGGGACATTTGTTGTCGTTGTTTAGCTCGTACTGCTAGCTAACTCGGTAGCCACAAGGACAGCCTCCTCTTGTCAAGCACTGAATGTCAGACTCTCTGTTGTCGCGGAAAATATGACAGTGACAGGATTGTTGTTCACCAATTATGACTACATTATCAGTAAATTAAAAAAAACAAAAACGTAAAAATGACACACATGTATGTAAGAAGTTTTCTATAATGTCCGAGAATTTAGCCTCTCGCGATTCCGCTGTGAGCCCGGTGACTGTTGGGTAAAACTGTATTATTCATACAAAATGAATATTTCTTGAAAATTCAGCTGAACAAATTAATAACAAGGTGGGTTCATGCAAAAAGTGTCCATCTATGTTTGCAAACTTTAATGCAAAAAAAGAAAACAAAATGAACATGTCATTTACAGGGAGCACTTGAAGGCAACACGAATCACAACAACCTCACCAGCTCAACGCCCCCAAATAGTGACGTCATAAGCTCTTACGTGAGGTTTGTTTTATTTTAATAATTTTATTCACAAGCCGAAATGTTCTTAATCACTACCTCGATTCTCTATGTGAAATATATTCCACAAATAAACCATTAAAGCTCATATACAGCATAAATGGGTATTTAAACCTTCAATTAATATAGCCCTTATTTTACATATATATCGTTATGACTACATTTTTTTTCTCTTTTCATGATAGATATTTTTCATGTTCGGACTAGTATTACACCTACTATGCTGTACATTAGTTTTATCTTTATGGTATTCATTGGTATCTCACCAATGCAGTGGATAGTTTATCTGTGTGTGTACTACGTATTTATATCATTGTGAGTAGGGCTGAACGATTTTGAATACATATCTAATAGCGATTATTTTTGACAAGCATTGTGATCGCCATATGATTTTGCGATATCAGAGGGAATGGTCATTTTTATATTTAAAAGGATTGCTGTGTGACATTTGTGCAGATCTGTGATAAACAAATATGTTCTCTTCACTCTGCAGAATACGATGTGTATAGATCAAGACAATAATTAATTAATCTAAAATTATATTTTGACACACATTTTGGCTTTAACAAATAGTATTATATAAATTAGGGTTAGGCACTAATTTGCGATCGTTAAGGTAAGGGAATCCGTGTCCTCAATAAGGTATAAAAACAGCAGACACGTGTTATTTACCAGCTGAGATTATACTTAAAGCAGGCGCTAACATACAGTAGGTGTCAGGTGATATGTCACGTAATCAATGTCCATCTTTGGTTAAAAAAAAATCTGTGTGGCATCCACCTGCTCAGCCTTACCCAGAAACCTCAGTGCCTGTTTGAACTGCAATTTTCCCAGGTATGTGAGAAATGTGAACCTACTGGGTGTCGGCCTTATAACAACGAGAGTGCAACCGCATCACAAGACTCACACACCCCTTTCCACCTCAATCTGACTTCAGTGTCATGACTCATAGAGGATGCATCCAAAGGGTGTCAGACTTTTTGTTTTTAATTGGCAATAAAATATATGTATATATCCTTCCTGTAGGATTTGGGGCATAGTCCTCATTGACTTTTTCCTGACCTGATTAACGCGTGTACCAATTTCTGTAAAAATACTAAGAACAAGAATCAGAAAAAGAAGAATAACTCCTACGCGCTCTGTGCACTCAGACCCTAATTATTAATATTATTACTTTTATATTATTATTATTGTTATTAGGGTGAAAAAAGCATTAAATATAAAATCATTTTCATTTCAAAGAAGGTGCATGTTTGGATTGGTTACGGAATATTATTTTTAGCTAAGTTTATACCTCGGTTCCTCTTTCAAAAAAAGTCCTAATAACTCTGCCTCTTCTGACACCTGAAAACATTAATACCATAATTACTTCCAATTTCAATTTCTCTATAGTTGCCAACTGTATGGTTGCCACACCAGAGATGAGTATCTCTACTATCTCTATCTACTTAGCTCTTTATCACAATAATCAACATTTTGGATGAAAACCCCCCCCAGCATTTTAGGACACTGGTAGGGACATGTCCCATAATATACACCTGTGATGCACCCATTAGAGTGAACTTTTTTAAACTACAACTGGGACTACAAGTTTCTATGAAATCTTTATTTCAGCAAGACGATACCATCTCTGGTTTTGACAGTCCTTCCTACGGTACAGGTCTGTCCCCTATTGGAAATGTATGGGGCACCAATGAAGCGGACAAGCAGGTCTTAAGTCGTGTTTACAGCAAGAATGGGCAAACTTTCCACTTGCAAAGCTGCAACGCAGTATTCGTATATTAAGTTCCCAAAGGATTAAAAAGTGCAATTAAAAGAAAAGGTGAAGTGACTCATTTGTAAACTTCCCCTCTCCAAACTTTTTTTTTCGGGCATGCATTTGTAAATGTGTAACAAACAGATAACAAACTTTTTCAGCAAACACTCCTCTGACTCTTCTTTGTGTACACAGCATTCAAATCTACTCCAACATTTTGTAACAGTTAATGGTGACTATCAGATGTACTACGGTTCTTCAACTCAGGTCCAACAACAACCAAAACACAGTGTGTGCTTAATTTTTAACTCTCTTCCAGGGTTTATGGAGAGGGAGGGAGGGAGGAGTGAAACATGTCAGGGGAAGGAAGAGTGAGTGGAGCTACAACGCTTTTAGACACACCCAGTACAACAAAGTGTGAGAGAGAAGCAGAGAGTAATGACTCTGTGTGGAGCAATAAGAGGGTGTGGCTTTTTTTTTACACAGGGAGAGCAGATAAGCTGAGTTTGCCTTGTAGAGAGGAGCAGGAGTAACAATCCTGAACTGAGAGTCTCCTACACTTTCACTCTGCTGGCTTCACTAACAGTCGTATAGCTCCTCCTTTCTGCTCACTCGGTCCCTCTCTTGTGCAACCCTCCTTTTAGTTTGAAGCAAAAACACTGAGGTGGACCAACTTCCCGGAGACAGAAGGGAAAACTCAAGAATACATTTGCAACTCGCAGCCATGAAGGACAAAACAAAGAGAGGAGGAGGAAGGAATCAGGCCAAAAGTGGTGAGAAATCCCTGTAGTGTGTGTGTTTTCTTCTCTTCTCTGCTCCTCTCCCTCTCTCTCTCTCTCTGTGAGTCTCTCTCTGCTCTTTCCTCTTCCTTCTTTTTTCATCTGGTGCCTCCCTCACTGGAGAATGTGAGGAGGGTGGGATATTTAGCGTTGCACTGCTGCTCTGAACACTGCTCTCAGAGAGTGTGCTCTGCTCTTTTTAACTCTTCACATTCAGTGCCCTGGGATATCTAGAAAAGCTTTCCTCCTTGAGGAAAGACAAAGAATAGATTGTATTTTACTCTTGCAGGTTGTTTGAAATAGAAAGTAAAAGTCTGCATATACTGTATCTCAAACTACTCAACCTGCCTAACAGTTGCATCATGTTTTGTGTCTCTTGATCTATCGTGACCTTTACCACCCTCCTCCATATAAGGCACAATGATTGTATCAACAGGAAAGTTAAGTTGTTTACAAATCAATACAAATCTGTGGGCGCAGGGCGATAAATCCTCATTCGTGACACTCTGAATGTGAATGCGCTGGAGGTCTTAGTATGACATATTAGAAAGGAATTCAGCCTTCCTGTGTAGTGCAAGCCAGCCTCAGAAATCAGTGCCAAAATATATTTTGCAGGACAGAAAGGAGCAGTTTACTGTAGTAGTAAGGCAGTAGGTAAAACAGAGTAGAGGCTGATGGCTCCTAGCTGTCAGCAAGGAGGGGCCTTCTTTTAGCCAATCACAAACAAAGAAGCTATTTTTTTCAGTAGTAAAGTGGTCCCATATTGACAGCAAGAGCTGGGGATTTGCAGTAGAATCGACTCTTGCCTTCAAAAATTAGGTGTAAAACGAACTGCGCCCCTGTGTTGCTGTGTATATGCCGAAGGTGCCAATGCACAATATACATTTCGTCTTTGCAAGCTCGCTCGCTCGACTGCCAAGTTTTAGGTTTGTTAGTTTATGTGTCGTCGCATTCTGCTGTCCAAACATGCCAGAGCTGGGTGTGGTTGTCCCTTCATCCTAAACAGAGATGACACGAGGGCCAGTGGGCAAATTCAACAGGTTTAGTCACCCTGCAGGTTGAGAAACACGCTGGGTCCTGCTCTCCCCAACTGTTTCTGTCAAAGTAAAGGAAAAAAAAAAAAAAGAAGACAGACACACCCCACTTTCCCTTTCTTTTGGTAATTCTCTCTAAACTCACTCTCACCCTCAGGCACTCTCCGTCTCTATCTTTCTCTCTATCTTTCTCTCTCTTCCACACACGTGTGCGCACGCACGCACACACTTCTTGTCCAGCAGTCTTAGCGAGGACACTAAAGCATCCCCTACTTCCTATAGCTCCTTACCCTAACCTTGTTTTTGTAAAGTTTTTTTAATATTTTATTTTCATTACAAGAGCACGACCAGTGTGTAAATATAGACATCGCAAACAAGATTAAGTCAACAGTTTAAGGAAAATTAAAACAAACCAGTAACTGACTCACAGTAACAAGTGAAAGAAAGAGTAAAAGAAAAATGCAAATAATGACAATAATCATGGAAACTTGACAGTTAAATTAAAAACAATAGTGCATGAATTTTCCATTCCTTGAACCTAAGACAAAAAGATCTTTATAGTTGTGAGGACCAGCACAATGTCCTCACAAAGATAGATTTTCCTTCTGCCCACACGCACACATAATGTGTTTTTAACTATTTCAACTATTGATAACTAACCCTAACCCTAACCTGGCTGAATGTTAGTATCTTATAGTGCGCCGGAGACTGAGGTGAAGTCCCAAAACAAAGTGACATTATTTGCTGGTCCATTGAAGAGGGTTTGTGATTATTCTCAGTCATTTTTTGTGTCTCTTATTTCTTATGACTTCAATCAGATGTAATGAGCGCGGCTGGTGTGAAGAGTGCTGTCGGTCTGAAGCAAGAAGAGGACTCGTCGTTTGCTGTGAAGATCCAGGGAGCAGGGTTGGAGTCATTTGAGCTGCAGGTAAAACAAACAAACAAACAAACAAACAAACTATCTGGACTCATAGAGAAACCTTTCAAAAGAGAGTTTCTCTGAATGTCAAGTAGCTGAGTGTGATGTGAATGATATTATGTGGACATTATGTGAAACCAATGCATATTTGTAGGTGCACGGATTTTGGCTCGTCCAAGACACACTCATGTCCCTGCTCTCGAGGAATGAGGTGTGTCCGCGCTCCAGCTTGTCACTTTCATTCGCGGGCACAGTTCTGGATCCTCTGGCAGAACTGCAAACTCTCAAGGGCCTTAAACCAGGAGCCATCATTCGCCTTGTGGAAGGTAGCTACTGTTTTTATTTTTTTTACCTTTTCAATGAGCTTGCTTTCAAAAAGGCTTTTTTTTATTTTTTTTTAGAATGAAACACACTCATAATATATTAAAGCTCCAGTGTGGAGGTTCTGTTGTGGACATCTGAGTTCTGAGTCATGACGGACAGCTTCTCTCCCCGGAGGTCTGCCTTCTGCTGTGCAATACATTAGATTCTTATTTCTACAGTAAATTCATTAACTGTTGTATTTCTATGTTTAAATGCAACATGATCTGTCTAGACCAGAGGTTTCAAACGTGTGTGTAGTCCCTCCACCCATTCCATGTGGCCCAGCACCTCTTGTTTTCAAGTTATAATGAAAACTAGTCCGTGACCTCCTCTTACTTGGAAACACAGTACGTGTGTGTGCGTTGTTTTCTTGTCAATTGGCATAAACTATATAATTATAGTCATTATAATCCTTATAATACATAAGGCTAAGTTTATCACATTAATACATAAATTAAGTTCAACATTAAATTATATATACAAGCTTGTTTTAGTGTTTAAGTTACAGTCTGACCAGTCTAGAAGTTCATTGTCCCCCAGGTCATTTCAGGTTGAGGTCTAGTGGTAGAGCGAGTTGTCTTTCAACTGGAAGGTTGTGGGTTCAATTCCTGACTCTGCTAGTCTGTATGTGTCCTTGAGCAAGACACTTAACCCCATGTTGCAGCGTGTGAATGGGTGAATGGCAAAACTATACTTCAAAGCAGCTCATCAAGACTAGAAAAGCTCTATATAAATACAGATCATTACCAACTCTTCTTCTTCTTCTGATTTTATTTGGTAATAACGAGTAACAAAGATAGTTAGAGGAAATGTAGTGGAGTAAAAGTAAAAAGTTGCTATCAATATAAATAAAGTAAAGTTCAGATGAATACAGTGAATTTTGTACTTAAGTACAGTAACAAAGTATCTGCTTAATCTGCATTGTGTGAATTTGATAGTGGTCTGAATGTAGCAGACATTTGTTTATATTTAAAACTTGTGCGCTACTGCTTTCTGCTATTTCCCTATAAACTTGTAAAATTTGTTGTGTAATTAATAACTAGTCCATAGATTATTTGCAATGTGGCACAATTACATTTCATATATTTGGATTGCTGTCCACATTTTTTTCTTGACATTGTTTTTCTCTCACACAAGTCTCTCGGTTCATTGTTAAACGCTGACTCACCTTCCCTGTTACTGTAACAAGATATTGGAGATTTACACAGATTTATAGCTGCAGATGTTTCAGCTGCGTGTCAAACAATTACTCTGTCTCTCACCTTCTATATGTGGTAACACATATAGATATGTGTTACCACATATAGAAGGTATAGAACACACTACCGTGCCATCTGTTTGTGAGTACATACAGTACAGCAGTGATTGCTTCATACTTGATTCGCTGTACGTTTTGGTTCAGTCTGATGAATTTGTTTTTCTTCTATTTTCCAGAGCCCTACACTGCCTGCTCTGCCAGGCTGCATCTGGCCCGTGTCCTGGAGCTGCTACGTGCATCTGGGCCTCAGGACGCCCTGAGAGAAGGACGCTCACCAAGCCTGCTGGACACACTCACTCATGTGCAAACAACAGGTACACACACACACACACACACACACACACACACATGCACACTACCATGAATCTACAAAGCAACAGCAAAGTAACACCCCGGGGTGAAATTAACAGCAGTGGGAAGGTTTGAAAACAAGTGCTATAGTCATATATAGTTGTTCTGCTTTTCTTGTTCTCATCAAACAGATTTGAACAGCAGGGCCTTTATGGGGCCCTAAACTGAATTACATTTGGGGGCCCCAATCCCACCACCTAGGAGTCATCTGTGTTAGACTATTATTGATACAAATGTAACACTATACATTGCATTAATTATGTTATTGCTGTGCTATTTACTCCAAACATGTCCTTGTTTTAATTTGCACAAAGTGAAGCACTAAGTGTGGTGATACTGAACATGAATTATGAAAAACAACAAATGACAACGGCAGACATTGCATTTGCTTTAAACAAGCAAACCAGTTTAATAGACTTGGTTTTTAGAACATGAAACAGATTTATTTATTTATTTATTTCAGAATCAGAATCAGAATCAGAATCAACTTTATTGGCCAAGTTTGTGCACACAATCAAGGAATTTTGACTTGGCTCCGCTTTGCTCTCGAATACAAACAAACAAAATAAATACATAAACAGATGATAAAAAAGTAAAAAAAGAAAGAAAAAGGATTAGCTATTGAAAATATAACAAGAAGGTCTTTTTTTAAATGAATGGGGACATTCATTTAAATGGGGACAAATTTAAAACAAATTTTAAAAATTAAAGTCCTGGTCCAGATAGAGATAGCAGCACAAAGAGTACAAACGATTTCAAATATTAAACTCACAACAGAATATAAAAGCTAAATTTAAGTAGTTAAAGGAGAGTAAAAAAAAAAAAAGAGAGGGACATGATAAAGTAAAGTGCAGAAGTCCACGGGTCATACTAACAAGATCCTTAATCCGAACCCCTTCAAAAAGTGTAAACTGTGTAAAAAACATGTTTCTTTCTTGACAGAGCATAAAACGCTCTTTGAAGGTGTTTAAAGAATGCAGTATCTCTTGTGAAACTATGTTTTGCAGCTCATTCCATGTCCATGGTGCAATAGATCATGTTCGTTTGTGCCTCAGGTCGCCTCTGCTCTGTTGAACTGTCAGCAACTGTTCAACATCTAAGCCCAAACTGTCCAAACTTGCCAAAGATACAACTACTGGCAACAGTGTGAGCAATGTCTCTCCTATTATGAATGAGCTAATGGTGCGTACTGAGATCGTGTTGGAACAGTGACTGCACTTTATAAATGTCAATATAACTGACAATGTTGAATCGTGGTGTTACTGTTGTTATTTCAGTCCACTTCACTCCACACAGTTATTCTCCTTACTTTAAATATGCCCCAAACTAAGTGTGCCATGTGTTTTTAGTTTGACCTTTTTCACAGCAGATATTTCTCGACATGAAAAATGATGGTTCCGCTCAAGTTTTAGGAGAAGGTCGTGCTGTTGTTCAAGTGTAAGGCAAGGTCACACTAAATACTCGACACTTTATGACACGTTTCCCATATTTTCTGGACGTGTTCCAATTAAATTGTTGTATGCTCATTGCAGCGTTGCTAAAACAACAAGTGGTGGCCTAAGACTTTTACATTCTACCCGTGTTTGACGTGGACCTGGCTGAACTGCCGTGGTTTGCTAATATGTGGTTTCCACGCTGCTGCTGCTGCAGCTCAGTTTGTCTACACGCAGCCCACACACAGTCTCGTGATGTTTGTTTACGTTCATTCAGAGACAGAGTGACAGACAGAGGGAGGAGGACGTCTCACTTTCAACAAAAAAAAAAGCATTTGACTAATTGTGATACAATGGAATGAAATATTATACTAAATATGATTGAGAATTTGAGCCTTTACTCACTTGTGTCACTCCCATTTTCAGACTCCAGCTTACCAAATGGGAAGAGCCTGAAACGCTCTTTAAGCAACACAAAAACAGACTCAACCAACCAGGATGCAGCTCCCCCTGAGTACCTGCTCCCTGGTTCCACTGACAGACCCCTCATGGCCCTGCTACCACCCTGCATCCAGCCAGAGGTACTGGCTACTAGATGCATGCATTTTAGTTTTTTAGCCTCACCCTCACTACATGCTGATCACTCTTTGTGACTTTGTGTTTTACTCTCATCAGGCTCCCAGTTACTTGAGGGACCTCTGTCTGAGCTGCTGGAACCCACCTCCAGGACACAGGAAGCTGCAGGGAGACTTCCTGTACCTCTCTGTGGCGACAATGGAGGGCCGACAGTGTGAGATCACTTGTTGTCCCAAAGGTTTCTTCCTCAACAGGTACAAAAGAAAGAGCATGATTCAAAAATAAGGCAGAGGCCTTTTTTAATTTTAATATCATCAGTGAGTACCTTGACTTTTTTTGTTCTTGGAAGAACAACTGCTTTGAGTGACAGCGGTTAGCAGCTGAACGTGTTTATACATATGATGATTCTTTCTGTCCCCTTGCGTCACGTCAGGTCTACTGAAGATGTCTTCGATCCTCGTCCTGCACAGTCTTCTCCAGTTCATCACTGTCTCACTGATCTGCTCTGTCACGTCAGCCCTGCCTTCAAAACTACCTTTACCACTCTCAAAAACAGGTGAAGCACACATATAACATGTTTGTTTGTTTGTTTATTATTTATTATTATTATTATTATTATTATTATTATTATTATTTGTTTATTAAGATCCCCATTAGCTTCTGTCTTAGACAGCTGCTACTGACAATCTTACATTAGCTGGTTCACAAAAGTGCAACATACCAGAAAACAAGAAACAACAAGAAAGAAAACAAGAAAAAAACAAAACAAAAACAAAAATAAATTTTGGGGGTAACGCAGGTTGTTCTTTCTCCCTGTAGACCTCAGTTACCACCAGTAGAGGTGACGCCGACTCCTTACCACACGATGAGTTGGCTCGGCCCCCCCTGTGCCTCTCGCACCCACAAAAACACCTTCAGCAGACTGGGAGTTGATGAACAAGCAGCAAGACAGGTTCAGTACCAAACGATAGCACCGACTGTTGGCAGTGGCACAGATTGTGATGGCAGCTGAATAGAGCTCACGGTCACAGGCAGTTTCATCAGCGATTAAACGCCTGGAACGTATATATAAATCTGTGTGAGAAAAAAAACGATTTTGTGCGATTGCCAATCTCACTGACAAATGACATCTTAATCTAATGTCACTATACCAGTGTGTGAAGTAAGTGAGGAAGAGGAGGAGGAGGAGACAGCAGATTATCTTATTGGGAATAAATCTGCCTCCTGTGAAAGGTCTGTAGCTGACTTTGCTCGAGCTATTTACACCCCTGTATTTTAACGTTGGTGATCATGGTGTTACTTCAGGTGGTACTTGGTATAAAACGTTTGAGAACCACTGGACTATGTAACTAAACCTTTAGATATTATTATTACATTTACATTCAAATGAATATATGTGTTGTTGTTTGTGTTTAGAGCCCAGACTGGAATGAGGAGTTGCAAGCAGCCCGAGATCTTCCTCAAAGCAGCGTGGAGGAGAGGCTGCACAGAGACAGAGCCATGCTGCAGGTTACTATCAAAGCTGCAACGTGATTCTGAACAACACCGGGACAGTGATCACCGGTTTTCTATTCCTTCCTTACTCACTCACTTTCACCTTCTCCTTCTCCTCCTCCTCCTCCTCGTCATGGTTTCCTCTCAGGTAAACAGTGGGTTTGTGAGGGCTGTCATGCAGGGGGCAGAGACTGTCGTAGACGGCTTTGTGGATCCAGTGAATGGAAACCCAGAGGACCCGGCCTTCCTTTGGGGTGGTCTGTTCATGAGCCAGGGGGCAGCAAGTGCCATGTTTGGTGGAGAAAGAGGACGCAGGTATAAAAAAAACAAAACTCCAAAAATAACAAAATAATATGAATGTAAAGACATTTTGTCTTGTATGAAGAGGTTTTGCTGATTTTTTTGAATGTCATACTTGCAGGGCAGCTCAGAGGCTGGAGCTTAAAGGAGTACAAGCTTACAGCAACGTAGAGGGGCTGGAAGAGCTCCACACACTACCTACAGCTATTGTGGACTACAGAGGTGTCCGTCTGTCTGCCCAGGGTCTGGCTCCTGGTTTGGAAGGCTCAGATCAAAGCGAAGAAAATTCTTCTGCCTCAAGGTATTGTTGTGAATTTGCCCAACATAACAAAACTGTGTTGCACACAGCCTTTTCTGCTAATATCTTTCTCCTTCTGGTCTTTAGAGGCTTGCTGTATGGAATAAATGCAGGACCTCAAGAGTCCGCTCAACGCAGACGTCTTCTAGGGCTCTTGGCTCACGCCGCCAAGTGTCTTTCTCTCCAGAGACATGTCGTTGTGGCGCCCAGTGGTCTCCGGGTACCACTGTTCACCTCAGTGGACGCACAAGGAATGTTAGGAGGCGATGGGAGGTTCTACATACTGGACGTGTTCAGGAGCTTCCCAGCTGATGTCAACTTCTGTCCAGACGTGGAGGCAGACTGTCAGACAGTCACTGGAGAAGAGGAGAAGAAAGAATGCTGTGAGAAGGAGGAGGAGGAGGAGGAGGAGGAGAAGAAGGGGGGTTGTGTAAAAGAAGGATGGCCAGAGAATTATCACACAGATTCTGGGCTACCGCACACCTTCCCTCATAGCCTGTGTAGACTGAGGCCAGAGCTGGTGCAGGCTTTCATCCAGCACAAGTGAGTTGTACATGAAAAAAACAATACTTTTCAGCACTTTTGGACTCGGTTTTTAAAGTGTTCTAATATTTTGGTTTTTATTGTTTGGCTTTTTCAGACACTACCAATACACTCAGTGTGTCCGGGAGACAATGGAAGAGAAAGGAGGCTTTGAAGAATGTGCAACAGCTGGTAAGAAGTGCTTTACTTCACATACATCGAACTGAACTGAGCCCAAAATGAATAACTAATGACTCCAGTGCTTTGAATAAGAAGGGGGAAAAGAAAGCCCCATTGTGATAGCATCAAACAGTACCATGAACATTGCTGTGCAACACCCATAAAACCCTTTGTTACGTGTACAAGAATACACACATAAATCAATTTGACACATTTATGATGTTTTTTTTGTTTTTCTTTTATTATTACTATTGTTGCAGGTGACTCTCGAGCCACTGATGCAGTACGAGCTGCTTGTAAAGCCGTAGGATCGGTTAGTGACATCATCTTTGAGATGCGACTCAACCCAAATGTCCTTTCTCCAGGTACACACACACACACACACACACACACACACAACTAAGGATTATTGTCCTAATCATTTAAACTATTAGTTGTTTGGTCCATAAAATGTTGAAAAATGTTGATCATTGTTTACCAAACCCGGAAATAAAAAACTCTATAAAAAAGATAAAATTGTTTTAGTTATTTAAAAAAAAGAAAAACAACACACACACACACACACACACCAATTGGCTAGCATACATTGAACCACTGGGACTTTGGTCAATGGTCATTTAAAGGGCAAAGGGATGAATATGATAAGTATCAAGGTACACCTCACATTTTAGTTATAATGGTTTGGTAAGTTGATTTTAGTAAGACACAAAACTTAACCAGGTTTATTTATGTCCTTGCATTTATATTGTCAATATTATTGTACTTTTAAAAAAAAGACGTGGTCAAACAGTTAGACCACATCTAACTGAGTTAGACATGAACTAGTTAAGAAAAAGGCTTTGTTTCTGTCCCAATCAAACATTAGCCCTACATTTAACCAGTTCCCTTAAAAAAACAATTAGATTCTGCCTCAATAAGACCAGGTTTCCAAGAGGACTGCTGTTCCTGACAAAGTCACTGTTTGTGCCAGAAAATGTCCTTAAGTGGTACTAAATACAAGCACACACACAAAGAGTCCAATCCTTTATGCTCATTATGACATGAATCTTTGTGTCCTTGTGTTTAGGAGTCACCTTCCCGCCTGCCGAAAGTTCATCACTTGACCTGCAGAAGAGGTTACTGAAGGAAGCAGCAGCTTTTGTCATCACACACCAGATACCAGACTTTGTCAGTGGATCCATTTTAAACTTTTTTTTTTTCTTTCTTTCTTTTTTTTTTGCTTTGATGAATGAAACAAGCTCATGGTTTGCATGTTTGTACACGTTCACAGGTGACGCACTGCCTAGAAAACTATGAGGCGCCCATGGACGGAGCGTCTCTAAAAGAGGCGCTGCACCAGCGAGGCATCAGTCTCCGGTATCTGGGACATGTGATGAAGGCCATCAGTGACTCAGAACACAAGGAGAGTCTGAGGCATATACTGGTGCGTTTTAATTAAAAACAAAAGATGGCCTCAAACCAAGAAGTGAGCACTCTTCCTAACTGTGCTTTCTATTCTATCACTGCGTTCAACAGAGATCAGTGGTTGGTGAAATCTTTATTCGCTCCACAAGAAGAGTGTTCAACAATTTCCTCCAGGTACATTATCACATTATGCATTGTTCTCTCTTGGGTGATGAATTCGAGGGCGGTGTCACAGCATCAATATGCTCCAGCAAGAATGACTTACTCACGTTTAATGTTCCCATGTCTTTATAGGGTGTGGATGTGCCAAGTCTCTGCGCAGCTATCAGTCACTTCCTCTGCTGCCTATTGGTTCCTCACTTCACGCCCACTACTGGAGGGGAGGACACGAAAAAGAAGTCAAGGCGGCGAGGCAGAGGGGCTGGGCCCAGTGAAAGCCTGCCCTGGAGCACACTCACAGGGCCTGAGTTGTGGAACCTGGTCTGCCAGGACGCTGTTGAGACATACAACATCCCCGGCAGCCTCGTGTGAGTACACATCCTGTGTTTGCTCTCACCTGATAGTTAGCTATGTACTGACTCAGTGTTAATGTGAGGACAACTGTCATTTTGCTCTGTGGCAGCTCTGGACCAAACAACCTCGTGGAGCACTATGGCCTTCAGAAAATCTCTCTGCTCAGAGAGTTCTGTTTAAAGACCGGCGTGCAGGTAACAATCACAGGAAATATGGATTTATGGTTTGTTAACGTGAAAAACAGAAATACTGTTCTACTGTATAGACCAGGTTATGTGGCTGGAGTCCGCACCCACTCCGCCCTGCCTGCACTCTCTTCTTCAGCAGTGTTATAATTGCAAGATTATCTGCAAGATAACCCCCCCCCCCCCGATAAAAGTAACATATGATTGTTATTTCTGTGTCTTCACCAGTTGAGATTGAGGGACTACGTCCTTGACAACCAGAGCAAAGCTCCCATTGGACCAGACGACGTCCTCAACATCCTCCCTATTGTCAAGCACATTTACACACCAACCACTGATGCGTCTAAAGCCTATCGCGCCGCACAGAACGCCATTCAGAAAGGTGGGTCAAATATAAACGCGGACTCTGCTGTGGTCTTCACGTCCCATGCATGTTTCTGAGCTCACTGTTAATGAAAAGTGAATTCTGTGTTTAAAGAAAAAAGTTATTTTTTTGTGTTTTTACAAATGTAGGCCTGCTGGATCAGGCCCATGAGCATCTGAAAGAGGCCGCCTACTTGTTTGGTAGGGTGTGTGATGACCTGCACCCTGAGGCCTGTTACTGCAACACCCTTTTGGCCAGGGTGGCCTTCCTGCAGGGAAAAACTGCAGAGGTAGGTTTTATTTACCCTTGTGCCTTCACAGCAATGCTATAGATAGGAAAACATAAACACATCATTTCTATGTGTGGGAGGTTGTACATTTACACAGTTAACGTATAGTGAAACTGCAGATTTCTCTGCTCTCTTGAGTAGTAAACTGTGATAATAGCTGCGTCACATATTCACTCATCACTGGAGTAGTCATATCTGTGAAGATGGCTTTTTAGCCTCGTCTCACCACTCTGACTTCCGCTGTCATCAAGGCTCGCAGTGTCCAGCTGAAATCCGTGGTCATCAGTGAGAGGATGCTTGGCTTCGACCATCCAAACACTATCCTGCAATACGTGAGTCCAGCGACACAGTTAACATAATGTCAGTGAGTGCATATTGGTGCTGCTGTGGCAAGATTCTGATATCTTGTTTTCCACGTAGACCCTCCTCGGCGTGTACATGTATGCTGGAGGGGAGATGGTGCTGGCTCAGAAGTGTTTCCTCAGAGCTCGGCTGCTGATGTTGACCGTGCACGGAGAAGACCATCCCTACACCGCAACAGTGGATGTAAGTGGCAACAACTGCTCACGTCTACCTCCACTGCTTCTCACACCAAGATTAAAAACAGAAACACTTCTCAGTGTAATATGAGGCATATACAACAAAGAGTATCCACTTAAGAGAAATTAAGTTCCCTTATTGTTTTCTTGCAGAGCTGTCTTGGGTTGATGCTGACAGGAGATCAGTCAGGCCAGTTCCTAAAGAGCGCCCTGAGACTCCACACTTCCTTCTACGGCCCCACAGACTTGCACACTGCTCTCAGGTAAGTTCACATGTAGAGATTGCATTAATCGGGCTTTCCACGGGTCCTTGAAATCCTTGAGAGTTTTTGAAAATCACCCTAAATAGGCATGGTTCATTGACATTGCTTGAATTTTGTGCAAGAAAAAATGGAAGCTAACACCTACTGTTTCATGCCCTGCATTGCTTATGCAGAATAAATGAGTCATCACTTCTAGTGTTGTTATGTCTCTCTCTGCTGTTGACGCGAGATTCCGTGCAGAACAATGAGTGAGTAACGTTATGCAAGAGAGAGAAAAATGACTCAGTGATGTCTGGGAAATGAAAGTTCCAAGATCTCTGTCTCACCAAAGAAAATGACACAGAGCGACTTTGACCAAAGATCCCAAGGACAATCACTTGTCCGGATGCAGAGTGTGCTGCAAGTCAATTAAAGTGGCTGTAAAGTACTCTCGTCAATCAATGTTGTTTTGTCTCCTTTCTGCAACATCATCGCCGTCTCCCTGCTTCCGCTTCTGCGCAGTCAGCACCTGGTGGCCCAGTGGCTGTGCAGTAAGGGAGAATACCGCAGTGCTATGAGCCATGAGAAAGAGGCCCTGGCTGCTTCTACCATCTTGGTTTGTATATTTTTAGTTCAAGTGTGAAGAGATGAGAACAAACCACTCTGGGTGTGTGTGTGCGTGTGTGTGTGTTGTCTTATGACCATTGTCTTTCTCAGTTTGGAGAGAACCACGCACAGACAAGCTGCCACAAAGAGTTCCTGTCCACCATCACCAAGCAGGCCGTGCAGGTGGAACGCTCTCTCAGACAGGCAGGAGCTGACAGTGCCGAGCAAACAGTGGAGGTATGACTTTGCTTTCTCTGACACCGTGTTGACTCTTAAGAAGACAGACAGACAGACAGACAGACAGACAGAAACATGTTTGTTGACCTCACTCTGCTTTGTGTCTTCAGTGTCTGACTCCCACAACTGACAACATTTTGGAGCAGATGGTCCTGATTACAGGAATCAGGAAGATAACAAAAAGGTAAACATCAGTGACATGATATCTAACTGTTGTTTTTTTGAGTTTAGGAACTGGTTTATGGAAGCACAAAATAGTGTTTCACACTATGGTAGTTTTCAGGATTTTTTTATGTATTAGTAAGTGACTGCTATTAGTGCAAAAAGATTACAGCGTGTTTTAGGCTTTGTTGGATGGAAAGTAAAGGTGTGGCAGTGGTACTTACAGCTTTAACATGTTACTGGCAGAGATTATCCTTTATGTGCTTTTAGTTGTTTTTTTTGTTACCTATGAAATAACTTATATGTATTCCTTTTTCATAGTGACAGGTACCAGGAGTACAAACAGAAACACGAGGAACTCAAGGCAGCCGTGCGAAAAGAACTGGGACTCAAACTTCCCAGCGAGCTCGCCGCCCTCGAGACTGCGAAGGGAGGAGAGAAAAGCTCCGATAAAGAAACCGAACAAGCCGGGGATGGAGCGGAGAACAACAGCGAGCAGGCTGCTGCTATTTCAGCTAATGGTCATGAGGTGGGGCCAGCTGATGAGGATGATAGTGACAGAGCCGCTTCAGATACTGGAGGTGAGATAGTGAATGGGGAGTCAGAGCACAAAGCTGCAGCAGCTAAGACCAGCACACGAACTGAGGTGAAGAGCAGCGCAGCTAATGGGGAGGTGGAGTCAGACAAGAAAGATGCTGAATTAAATGGAGCAGGGACTGCGACAGTTAGTCCACCGGTCCTGAAGAGTAAAAAGACCTGGGCCGATATTGTTTCAAACGCGAGTATAGTCAATGGAACAGGAGATAAAGACAGCGCAGTCAATGGAGTTGCAGACGGTGTCACTGCCAATGGAACAGCAGACGAATGATCACATGTCAGACACAGACAAACTTTTCTGATGCAATATTGATATATCTGGACTCCGATATCGATTCTTCTTCTTTCTATTACATCGATTTTACCATTCAATCACATTATACACGACAGTAACAGTCTTTTAGTTTTAGCTGGCTTGGTCGTCTTCTTGCAGTTGAACACTTTCCGCTCTAGGTTTTATTCTATGCACTTTAGATCTTCTCAACGTGCCTTCATTCATTCATTCATTCATTCAAGTGTCAGCCTCTCTTAACACACACACACTCACGTTAGGTCCGGTCTTCCTCCATCTCCTTCTGGAAAATGAGTCTGTGTCTGCTCATAACGTCGTGCACACCTTGAAACAGCCAATCACTGTTGACAGGACGCCACATGCTTACTGACTCTCTGGTGCTGATGAGATTAGGTACTGAAATTTGGTGTTGAATGACATATTTCTTAGGTGATTCAGAGGACGTATGATACTCAGTTGATACCACACAAGTATTGAAGTTCGATACCCAGCCCTAAACATCAAACACTGTTGTAATCACGTTGTTTTTTTTGTTTGTTTTTTTCAAAGACACTGCTGTAAAATAAAAGTCTCAGAGGTGATTTGATCCAGTGATGCACACAATTAAGATAAGAGTGTGAGAGGATGAGTATTACTTTGTGTTGAAGGCAATATTACTGATGCAGGGTGAGGGCTGTACTGAAGTGACGTGTTTCCCCCCCCCCCCAACAATAAACTTTTTACTCTGTATATAACGTGTTTTCTCATCTTTAAGAGCCCATTTTGATTTTCTCTCACATGCACTAACTTAAATTTAATTGGACAGCCTTAGCTCTAACCTTAACCAGTTAATACCTAGTCTTAAACCCTCAGTCCTGATTTGGATGGAACAGCAATGACATACAGTATAATCTAAGAATGAAAATTCTTAGAATATTAGCAAATGCTAGAGTTGTAGGTGTTTTTAAAAGTAAATAAAACACTTTTGTAAGACATTTAAAGTTTATTCTGACAGAAGCAAAAGGTTAAAAAAACAAGATTAAAAGGAACATTTTTTTTATGTTTACTGGCAAATGTTTACATGTTGGGTGAAAATACCATCTTGTGTTTTACTTTGCTCCAGAAATCTTCTTCTTTCAGGTTTTCTCGTTCTCTCTCGTGTCGTCTTATGTTGCACCAACTGTCCCCGTGTCCTTCCTCTTTTCCTCCTGCCCAGCAGCTCCATCTTAGACATCCTTTGTCCAATATAATCACCGCCTCCTCTGCACGAGACCAAACCACCTCCAAACTGCACAACCTGATCAGTCCCTCAAATATGTTCATTCCCAATCCTGTCCATCCTGGTCCCTCCAGCGCCTCCTGTCTTTTAGACAGTGCCACTGTCTCCAAGCCAAATATCATAGCAGGTCTCAGTGACGGCTTGTAGACCTTCCCCTTTGCTGCTCTCCTTCTGTCACACATCAGCCCTGACAATCACCTACAACTAAGTAATGAGGATTTAATCTGTAAAGAAATAAAATATCACTGCACCAGACAAATTAATAAGTTCTCCCAATACTATCAATTTTTTCCTTTCTATGCGAAAGCCAGCTTCAATTATTTAATCCAAAGAGGTTGATATTTTTCTATTTTACCTCAAAAGTTAAGCATCAATTCAGAGCACAATTAATTTTTTTTTTTTTTTTTAAGTCATATTAACAGAAACAATAATAATAATAATAATAAAAAAGGTCCAGTATTAGCCACCTCATGTGTCACTGCTGACTTTTTGTATAATCTCCAAATCAGGGCAATGCAGGTACTCTGGTTCACATGGCTCTGCCCAGGTGGATTGCGGGAGTCTGTTAAGGCTGTTTGTAGGAAAGGTGATGACTGCTGTGTCACTGAAGACTTCAATGAGACGCGATGGACAGGGCAGCCGTCGCTCCTCGCACACGTTCAAAGCATGATAAATGTAGCTGTAGTCGCGCTGGAACTCTCGGCCGACTGTCCTGTTGGTACAAAAGGTTGGAAATTGTTATTACCTCCTCTCTCACTTCCTTACAGGTAGGGCTGGGTATAATATGGCATTTATACCAGGAACTCACTTTTAATCAAAAAAATTCTTAAGTTTGCGTCCCAAAACACAACACAGACAAACTCTCATACACGCACTGATGGTGATGAGATTAACTCCTTGGGTACAGTCAACCACACAAGTATTAAAGTTTGATACCCAGCCCTACTTTACTGTTCATCTCCTTCCTTCACGTCATGTACAAACCTGTCACTCATTCCAGTGAAGCTGTTTCCAACAATTGTCATTAGAGGAAGACACTGTGTGCTCCAGTTCCTCCACAGCAAGTTGTTGTACAAGGCTTTTCCACAATGCATCAGGTAGTAGAGTGTGGGCTTTTTTGCCAGACGTTTCCCTTCCTGCAAAATACACAAGAGTAAAACTGTCAAGCAAGTTCAGTAATCAACTGTGTAAGCAAGCAGACTTATTTAAAAGCTTATTTAAATCGCACCATACAGGTCCATTCACAGTTTTAGCTGACACAGCATACAAGAGTAAATAGGTAGGTCATGTGACATAGACACACATCTGAAATAAATAAATCTTAATATGTAGAAAAATTCAATAAAAAGATGATTGTACTGTTCCTCCAGGGTAATTACTATTATTATTATTACTAACTATTATTTTCATAACCAATTAATCTGTTGATTGTTGATTTCCCAAACCTGGAAATGATGATGCTCTCAAATGTCCCGTTTTGTCCACAAACCGAAATTATTCCTTTTTAATGATTTCTTTGTTATATGGAATAAAGAAACCAGAAAATATTCACATTTAAGAAGCTAAAAATTCAGAACGCTTGTTTTTGATTATTTGAAACAAAACAAAAAAAACCAAGCCGATTGTCAAAATAGTTGACGATTGATTTAGTAATCCATTAAACGAATAATCATTGCAGCCCTAAAATAAACCAACAAAAACATTGAACAACATTTTTTTGTGTCTGTATTCTCCTGCGGCATTAAATATCCACATAAACAACAACTGACCTCGTTCTCTGTGAGCACATTCAGACCCAGCTTCCTCAAAATGTCCCTCTCTGCAGTGGAAAACATCGGGTCATAAACAGAACAGTCCTCAAGTGGAATCTAAAGGGGGAAAAGAGAAAGTTCAAGATGATCACAGGTGAGTATTAATATTTACCTCAATGGAAGAAAAAAACCATCACTGACCTGCCCTGCATCCAGCAGCAGCAGTAACATGGCAAGCTGGAAGCGAGCGACGGGACAAGAGGAAAAGGAGCCCAGGCCATAACACACACACTCCAGCTGCCGGCATGGTCTGCCTTCCCCGTCTTTCTCCGGCTGCTCAGTGGGATCCTCAGTGTCTTTACTCTCTGGGGGTTTAGACAGAGATGCTGATCCTGCCACCAGCAGCTGCTCTGTAAAACCATGACAATACAAGCATTAACTTTAACAATTCAGCATGTATGCAATGGTCATATCACAGTGTTAATATCACACTTCCTTTAAAAATGTAGGCCGGAAAGACTAAAAAGAGAAAAAGAGAGGCTGATTATTCCATAACAAAGACAAAAGCATCCCTCCATAGTCTTCCAGTGCCGCACACAGACACACAGAGTATTTCGGAATTAATTACAATTACAACTAAAAGGGTTTGTTTCTACTCAGACTGGCGCTTATATTAACATATTTCACTGAGGGTGTGCTTTTGTGATAAACAGCATATGATTTTAAAAGAAATACACTGCAACACACCTTTCCATTTCTGCCAAATCCCGTCACACCTGAGCTCAGACCTACAGACGGAAATGGAGAACAGAGTTAGAAGGACATGCGTGGATTGTTACCAACAAGCCTTTACATTAAAACTGTCAATTGTGTGTTTGATTGGAATTAGATTACTTACGCCGTCTCTCTGATTCGTTTAATGGTTTTCCCGATATCCAGCGGCTCCTCCTGGCGGCACCTGGAGGCCGAAGTTCCCTGGTGTGTTTTCTTTGATTTCCGCGCTGCGCTTTTACGTTTTCGGGCCACCTGCCACTCTTCTCCAGTGTCAGACATCTACACAAACTCACCTTATCGCTGTCTATGGATATAAACGAATGTACACATATGTTTTTGTATGATTCGCGTGTTGACTTGGTTTATGGAAGCAGCAACACACGGGGACCGAATTAAGTGTGACACGCTCTTCTTTTTCCTTTGTCTTGCCTACGTAAAAAAAAAAAAAACATTGCATAAGCGCCACCTGCTGCCCCGGAGTGTGGATCACACGCTTTTGTTCCACACGCTTTTGTTGTTTTGTTTCTTGTCTACCGCTTTATTCTCCAAAGGAAGGGCTCATGACTGCGGTCTAACACTCGTTTCTCTGTGGTTAAACTATCAGACGCTGAATTATCACGCCCTCATTACAAAGGCTTTTACGGTAAAAAAAAAAAAAAAAGTCTGCGAACCAATGTATCAACCTGATTTGTACGGATATCGACATTCAGTTTTCAAAATAAAATACCGGACAGTTTACATAGCAGTTTCAGAGAAATTTAAGAGAAAGTCAAACGTCCCACAGTTTTACACTAGCCCTATACAGGCCTTTAAACGGGTGAAAATAATACAGTACCATTATTATAATTGCATAACCCATAATGTCGTTGTTACAATTATGTGAATAATTCTGATTACAGTAGCTTCCACGGTACCACCCAAGGACACAACTTTGTACAGATTTAACAGGATGTACGCGCTGGCGTTAACTGCAGACACCGGAAGAAGATGTGTTTTCGTGTGTCAAACGACGATCGAGCCAACGCCGGATCGAGCTAGTAGCTGTTAGCTATTAGCTGTTTCGTCTCTAATTTCGCCCTCATAAGAGATTATGCGCGACTGATCTTCAAGTAAGATGGCAACTAACAACATTGTGATTAACTACATTTAACAACAGACTGACATTATTTTCTTTTTGGTGATATAATGCGAGTATTTACATCATATACCGCTAGCTTCTGCTAATGAAAGCTTGTTTTCGCGGTGTATTTTTTTAAGCATGTTTTGTATATTGGTATTAGGAATAACAAACAGTTTCAACTGTTTATATTTTAATCGTTTTAGTTGATATTAGCATGTTTAATGGATATTATTAATATCGTTGACCTTATATCGAAACACTCGTAGGTTAACGGGGTGTGATGATGGGTTGATAAAATAAAGCTCTCAGTTGCATCTCGGATGTTATATATTTTGAATATCACTAGATAACAATCTCAGCAGATACTCTTTTTAGGTGTACTATGTCACTTGTTAAATTATCTTAGTTGTATGTCTGTTGTGTTATGTAGAGATGTCTATGTCCCACCTTTATGGACGGAGAGGGGAGGAAGAAGAGGAGGAGGGTGTGGAGATTGAGAGCTTCGAGGTGACAGACTGGGATCTGGCCAACGAGTTCAACCCAGACCGTCGCAGATTCAGGCAGTCAAAAGAGCAGGCCACCTACGGCATCTGGGCTGAGAGAGATTCAGATGAGGATGAGAGGCCAAGCTTTGGAGGAAAGAAGTAAGTCATTAGAGGTTTGGGTTTATTGCTCATCTGATGCCCAGTCTTTTATCATCGCAAGAGGAAGTAGAAGTTGAGAACACCAATGTATGCCTTATTTTATAGGTATTATTTAAATTTGTTCACTGCAGATCGAAAGACTACACCCTTCCAGTGAACTTTGTGAGTGGTGGACTGCGTAAGAGTGCAGCTGAGGAGAAACAGCAACAAAAAGAAGGAGACCATGATGATTATGATGATGATGATGATGACGTGCCACCAGCCCCTATTCCTCCTCGTGGCACTGCACCCAAAAAACTGCAGATGGTAAACATGTATAATTTTAGCCCACAGTAGTTAAATTTGCGATTGGAAAATGTATGAACATGATATGAATGTATTACAAATGTGTTATTGGCAGGGTAATTTCAGCAGGAACCAGACACAGAGGTTTGCAGGAGGCATACAGTCTGGAAAAGGCATCGGTAACTGGGAGAAGCACACAAAAGGAATTGGACAGAAACTTCTTCAGAAAATGGGATACCAGCCAGGCAAAGGCTTGGGCAAAAATGCACAAGGTGGGTAAGACTGAGTGACTGTCATTGAGGTGGTGAATAACATTTCAAGTTTTACAGAATATATACTGTAAATAAGAGTTAATGTATATGTCATTATTGCTGCAGGAATTGTCAACCCCATTGAGGCAAAGCTCCGTAAAGGCAAGGGAGCAGTGGGTGCTTATGGCAGTGAGCGAACACAGCAGAGTCTTCAGGATTTTCCTGTGGTGGACTCAGAAGAAGAAGAGGAAAAGGTAGTGATGGCCAAAATGTCTTTGCTCTTGTTTCCAACAATATCAAATTTTAGATTATATAGTAAAAGTGATATTCTGGAGTCAGTCAGCACTACTTTTTTTTGTCACTTCCTGCCTGCGTAGGAGTTTCAGAAGGAGCTTGGCCAGTGGCGTAAGGATCCTGCAGGGTCTGCAGGAAAGAAGAAACCCAAGTATTCTTATAAAACTGTAGATGAGCTAAAGGCTAAGGGCAAACTGGTAGGACGAAGCACAGCAACATCTGCTGGAGAGCTAGCACAGGTCAAGGTAAGTTTGAAAATACTCCTTTTTAACATTTTTCTTTAGCTTTTCTTATCTTACCTCTTGCTGATCAGGCTGATTTACTGAAAAACCCTGAGGAACTTAAGTTGGCTGTATTTACTACACATTTCTGTGGATGTATTTTCTCAATCCCATGTCTTTAATTGTCACTAGGTGATAGATATGACTGGAAGGGAGCAAAAGGTATACTACAGTTACAGTCAAATGACCAACAAGCACAGTGTTCCGGATGAAGGCCCACCAGGCATTTCCACCAGGGATCAGAAATCATCTGGCTTTGGTTTGCCCGAACTTGAACATAACCTGCAGTTGCTGATAGACCTTACGGAGCAGGACATATTACAGGTATGAGGTGTATAAGTAAGTCTGCACTTGTTTGATGATATTGTGCTTTCTTTTATTTGTCCATTTACCACTCTGCTTTTTCTACCTCTCTCACATACTAATCATTTCTGTTATGTCATCGTATCTAACCTTGTTTTAGTCCGCCAGACGACTGCAGCATGAAAAAGATGTAGTTGTGTCACTGAGCCACGAGTCAAAAGCACTGCGGAGCAGACTGGACGCAGAGCAAGATGCCATTCAAAGAATGGAGGCCATACTGGAGCTGGTGGACCGGTTTCCTTCTGGGGAGACTGCACCTGGGGAGGGACCAACCCTGCAGGTGCATATAATGTGAACACAGACTAGTAGCCACAGTTATTTGACTGTTTTAGTTTATTGATGTCTCTTCTCAAATCCAAAAACCTGATTCATTTAAGTGCTTTCCTTTGTCTCTGTTCAGGAGTGTGCCCATATCTTTGAATCATTACAAACAGACTATTATGAAGAATACAAGACAATGGGATTAGCAGATTTGGCTGTAGCTGTTGTTAATCCATTACTCAAAGAGAAACTTCGTTCCTGGGACCCACTGAAGGTATACCTTTCTAATCACCCTCCAAGTAACAATGCATGGTCGTAATTTAATTTATTCATCAAATTCTGAGTAACCATTCTGGGATTTATTTTTATTTTTTTTCAGGACAGTGCTTATTGTCTGGAAGACATTGGTCAGTGGAGAGCAATCCTTGAATCTAGAGACATGCATTCCAGTGCTCCTGATTCAAATATGGACGCTTACCACAGGTAATTTCAAACAAAGTACACATTCAACTGTGCTAATGAGTAAGTACAGATACATTTTATTAAGTAAATATTATAGCTTATAGTATACAAATAGTACGGTTTATAAGTTATGTGTTTACATGTGTCCTTTCTTTCAGGCTTTTGTGGGAAGTGTGGATCCCAGTGATGCGGTTATGTGTGTCAGGCTGGCAGCCCCGCACAGTCGGGCCAATGGTAGATTGTGTTGAAGTGTGGGCTCCTATTCTTCCCCTGTGGATTCTAGATCACCTTTTAGAGCAGCTGATCTTACCCCGGCTACAGCGAGAGGCGAGACAACTATTTCCTTTTAAAGATGCACTTTCATAGTACTAGTAATTTAAACCTACTAACGTTTGTCACTTTGTCTGATAGGTGGACAACTGGAACCCTTTAACTGACACAGTGCCCATCCACTCCTGGATCCACCCCTGGCTGCCTTTGTTCCAATCGCGTTTAGAGCCTCTGTACCCGCCCATCAGGAGCAAACTGTCCAATGCATTGCTGCGGTGGTATCCCAGTGACACCTCAGCCCGCCTCATCCTGCAACCATGGAAAGATGTTTTCACTCCAGGTGCATGGGAGGCCTTCATGGTGAAAAACATAACCCCAAAGCTAGGTCTGTATTCATTCATCAGTGCTACCTGAAGAATACTACAGCAATAGGATAAAATGTATTTCCCACTCTCTGACAATGATTTTTTGTTTCCCACCACAGCATTGTGTCTGGAAGAGTTGGTTATCAACCCTCACCAGCAGCAGATGGAGCCATTTCACTGGGTGATGGACTGGGAGGGCATGCTGTCCCCATCGAGTCTTGTGTCTCTGCTCGACAAAAACTTCTTTACAAAGTGGTTGCAGGTCAGTGTACAGGTTTGCATCTCAAAGAGTTATTGAGATGCTGTTAACCCATGTGATTAATCTTTTTTTGGTGATTATAGGTCCTGCGTTTATGGCTGGGCAACAGTCCCAACTATGAGGAAGTCACTGAATGGTACCTTGGCTGGAAAGGCATGTTCAGTGAAATGTTGTTGGCACAGCCACTCATAAAGGAGAAGTTCAGTGAAGCTTTGAAGATCCTGAACAATGCAGTGTCTTCAGGCATGGGTCAGTATAGCACACGGTCTCAGGAGTTAAAGATGCTACATGTAAAATATGTACAACAGCAACCTTTTAGCAATTTAAATGGCCACTGCAATCCCAGATTAAAACACTGGACTCTCCGAACTCACCAACAGTTTGTGAAACACAGAAATAAGACATGTAATTTTCCTATCGTTTGTTTTAAACCTATTTGACTAATGTGTCAGGAACGGATGGAGATTTAGAGCGTTCTCCAATTTGTTTTGATCTAGTCACTTATGTGATCATTTATGTGTTAATATAATAGATTTTTTTGTATGCATGTCACCTTTTAAAGAGATTGTGGTGATTCACCATATTCTGTATTGTCCCCAAAACATATTACAAAAACATGTTTTGTATCCACAGGTGGATATATGCAACCCGGTGCAAGGGAGAACATCGCATATCTCACCCAGACAGAGATGAGGAAGGACTTGCATTACGAAGCGATGCAGGAGCGCAGAGATGCCGAGAGTGTGACTCACAGGGGCATCGGCATCGGCACTAGCGGCCAACCGCTCTTTAAAGATCTTGTTCAGGGCAAGGCAGACGAAAACAACATTGTCTTTATGCCTTTAATGGCCAAACGGCATGAGGGTAAACAGCTGTACACTTTTGGGCGTATCGTCATCTACTTAGATAGGGGGTTTGTGTTTGTGCAAGGAGAGAAGACTTGGGTGCCCACGTCTTTGCAGAGTCTGATTGATATGGCCAAGTGAGAGTGCACTGACCGATTTTTGTCAGGTGTAAAAGAGTGTGAGCTGTTTTCTTGCCCAAGGACCACTGAGCTACCCCCTCAGCCCCTGTTGTTTGTAACACCAGTTATTTGAGACTAATAAATCTTTGTAAAACTGTTGGGAAATGTAAATAATAAACTCTTTTTGAATATATGTGGTTTACTTGGTTTCTGTTAAAATCAGCGATCAGATGCAAATATGTTAAAGCACTTGCATCATATAAAATGTATATATATATATATATATATATGTGTGTGTGTGTGTGCTCAGAATTGACTTGTAAGAGTTTTCAATCATGTCTTTTGCTACTGATTCTGGAGATTGCTGCATTTGACACAGTGGACCATGAGATCTTGATCTCTGGTTTAGAGAAGTTGGTGGGTACAGCACTAGAGTGGTTCAGGTCCTACTTGACAGAATGAATGAATTTTCTGTGTCAGCTGGTGACTGTATCCTCTGCTCCTCTCTTTATTGAGGTTCCTCAGGGCTCAGTTTAAACCCCCTTTTCTTTTTCCTCTATCTGCTCCCATTTGGAACTATATTTAAGAGGCACAGCAATTAATTCCACTGTTATGCTGTTGTTTAGATGTATAAGATTGGATTGGAGTGGTGATGTGACTGACCTAATCAGTCTAATGGGTATTATTTGTTTTTATAATAATAATAACAATAACAATAACAATGATGATGATAATACAATAAGACATATATTATTATAATATATTTTTTGTAATTATATTTTTTTTTTCTGAATGAAACGCTTGGATTATTTTGCTTCTGAAGGTGGAGCTATACCTTTTTGTCCTGGCAGGGCTTCCGTCCACAGTCGCGCTCAGTTAACGGTGTTACAGGAGAACGTGTTCGATTGCACACAATTTAAGAGTTTCTGACGCATACTTGCCAATTGTGGGTAAGTACATTTGAAAAACTGTTTCATCTGACTCATGCTATATTCATTTAAGTTATGTGCTTGGAAGCACGTCTTTAATATGAGCCGACAAGCTAATGGTTGTTAGCTCCTGAGCTAGTCGGCCTTAGCTTGCTACAAGGCTACAATGCTAACCTTAGCTACTAGGCCAATAGGGGGGCAGTACTGTATTGTTGTGTATAACTTCATTTTGTTTAACAACAACATCATCGCGGTGTAGTAACAGATGGCGTCGGACGCCCTGAAGAAGCGAAAGACGAAGGTTCTTCGCAGTGAAGGAGGAACCCCGGAGATGAAGAGGGGTCGCGCTGAGGGGGATCAGCAGGTAACGACACAACCAACTGCTATGCAGCTATGGCTACGTTCAAACTTACTATATTGTGTACTGGTTTTCATTAATGTATCCTGCGTCTTTTGAAAGTATTCCAAAAAAAAGAAGAAGCCCACATGTGACAAACTAAACATATTTTGAGATTTGATGCCAGGCTACATTGGGGCAGCTGTAGATTAGTAGTACTGAAGGTTGTAGGTTCAGTTCCCCGTCTACATGCCAAATGTGTCCTTTTTAAAGACGCCTAAACGCATGTTGCTCATGATGGCTGTACTGGCAGAATGTGAATGGGTATGAAAGATGATTATAGGAGACGTGCTGTAGTATGAATATTGGTGTGAATTCCAAAAACTAGTCAAGCAGCTTTGAGTGATCTTGCACATGATCTCTCCAACACACTTATGGAAAGGGTGAGGTGAAGGACATTCAGCTGTAACAAGCAATTTCCCCTATAAATTTAAATAAATTTTACACACTACATGGCTGGACTGGTAATCTGTCATACCAGGCATTTTCCCGGTGGGCAGACGCAAGGGGCCTGTAGACAACACAGATCATTTTTCCCCCGTTAAGGCCAGTCACTACTAACGGCCCGAACAGCGGCCCATTGGTTAATTTACTAACACTGGGCCGGCCCAATCATATCTATTATCGTTGGCCGAGACGTAAGGCACGGACAGTGGATCATTTGTTAATTTCCTGTGCTGACACTGGGTTCAAAATAAAGTAGGACTACTAGGGGTATGATGTTCTCCTGATATAGTTTGTCTTTTTTAGGAGTTGCGCGTTTATAATGAGGAGGTGGAGCTGGATGGCAGAGACCCTGAGCAAGACTATCTTCAGTACAAAGAGTCATGTGAGAGTTTGGCCACTCTCATGAATGAGATCCAGGAGCTCAAAGCTAATGGAGCCAAAGAGGGGGTAAGAACCATACTACTAAAAACATCCAGTCTGTTCAGTTATTATAAACTGATTTCATTCTCAATAATATTCCAGTCATTGAAGACTAGCTAAAGTCATTGTGCATCACCGATGAAACAAGTGCAATTGTATTCTTCATTCTCAGTGTGCTGAGGTTGAGCAGAGACGTATGCAGAGCTGCATCCACTTCATGAATCTGAAAAAACTCAATCGTCTGGCTCATATGCATCTCAAGAGAGGCAGAGATCTAACACATGAGGTAAATCCCAAGCAACTTTTAATTACTGTACTGTTTGAATGAGATATTAAAGAAATACCAGCTTAGTTCAAGTTCAGTTTTTTTTTCATTAATATGTGAAAAAAGTGCTTCCTCAACTCCTTTTTGTGCTGATGGAGGGAAGGTAGTTGAACACTGAGCACGTTGTATCCAACACCTTACTGCAGTGGCTGCCACTGTCAGCAAAAATAGTTTGTACACGCTCAGGTTTTTATTTTGGATTCAATGCCAGTTCTTTTTGTTGATAATTTCTTTTATTGAATCCCGATTTGGCACTTTGTTTTCTTTCTTTTTTCCAGGATCATCTAAGTTGTGTTTGCAAAGTAACATTGAGCAGCATGTTTTGTTTTTTTCTTAGGCAAAGCAGAAGGTGGATGTACTGCATCTTCAATTGCAGAACCTGTTGTATGAAGTCATGCATCTTCAGAAGGAGATCAGCAAGTGTCTAGAGTTCAAGTAAGTACAAATCTTTTCACTAGATTTGAGCAGCTTTTAGCTTTTGTGTGCCGAAAATGTATTTGATATTTAACTGTTAACTCCTGTATTACTGTCCCAGGTCTAAACACGAGGAGATAGACTTGGTACCTGTGGAAGAGTTTTATGAGGGGGCTCCGCAGGAAATTTCCAGGCCCCACCTCACAAAAAATGACCCCCACCAGCTCACATTGGCTCGACTAGACTGGGAGCTTGAACAGCGAAAGAGGTGCGCAAACCTGCATGCATCTTTTCTATATTCTACCATGTTATGGTCTGGAAGCACAAAAAGCATTTGTTTTAAATATTATTGTTTTCATACAGGTTGGCAGAGGACTACAAAGAGTCCCAGGCCACTAAGGAGAAGACCCAGAAGACCATCGAGGAGAAGAAGGAACATCTGACAAGCTTACAACCGGGGCTGAATGCAATCATGCAGGTATAAAGTCAGTTATCAAGGTTTTCATTTCATTGTAATACAGGTAACATTTCTGGGGGCTTTTTTAGCCTTTATTAGTTTGGACAGATTAGTGTGAAAGGGGGTAAGAGAAGGGGAAGACCCACAGTGAATCATTGCAGTTGGAATCGAACCCACGGGACACCAGCTCTACCAACTGTGCTATTCTGCCGTGGATTCTCTGAATAATGGTATGATTTCTGTGTGGTTCTCTTCCTCAGGCCTCTCTGCCAGTGCAGCAGTACCTAGCTATGCCTTATGAACAGACACAGAAACAGACTGAGATCTCCCGCCATCTCCCTCCACCACTGTATGTCCTCTTTGTTCAAGCAAATGCCTATGGACAGGCATGTGGTGAGTATTCATTTCAGAGTGTTTCTGTGTCAGACATTGACTATGTACCTAATGTGTGTGTATATATGGTCGTTGTCTTTTGATTGCAAAAGAAACTCCCACTGTGAAGCCTCAAGATTTTCAAATTGGCCGGTGCCATGTCCGTTTTTGAAACTAAAAGTCTCCAGGCGTCACCTGCAACCAGGCACTTATTGGACAATACTTGCTGTCAGTCACACTGGTGTTAACTCATGTGCCATGTTTATCATCGATTTTCCTCAAAATAGGAATTTACAAAATTTACGTCATGCACCATTTTAAGAAGACCTGAAGCTAACTGCTACCCTTGTCTTATTTTCTGGACTTCACTTTTCAAACGGGAAGACTACATCCATTTTTATGTACAGTCTATGATTTCAAGACGGTGTTGAGTTTTGATTGACAGTGGTTTGTGTTTGTTTCCATTTCAGATAAAAACTTGTGCGTGTCAATCAACGGTGACGTGGATGAAGCCAAGGCTTTGTCTAAACCCCCAGAAGATTCTCAGGGTATAAACACCGCTATACCTTTCTGCCATCATACTTTGTTGTTCAGTTCATTTTGTCTGTTGTACAGGTCTTTAAAATGTTCTGTTGTTTTATCCAGATGACGACAGTGATTCAGATGCAGAGGAAGAGCAAGAGAAAACGGTGAGTCTCAGACACACACACACACTCAGGTCAATGAGTGCAGCGGTTCTTAATAAACCTATTTCTGCACTGGACATACAAACTCTCCCTGAAGCCCGAGCTGTCACACTTTGTGGTCTGATAGGTTGGAGAGCAGCATTTATCGATCACTTCCTGCATCTAAAGGATTGCCAGTTGGGACGATTTTAGAAGTGCTTTCCAAGAATTGGCAAAGTGACTGTAATCTGACCCCAGTTTGGCCACTTACAATATGTAACCCACTTTTTCTCATCAGACCTTCACTTAATACCTTTCACCCTTCTCTTTGGAATTCAACTGCTCCAGCTCTGGAGATGAAGCCATTATCATGTTTCTCCTATAATCAGCTGAAATTTGATGCAGTGTTTTACTAATTTATTTGATACGCCACAATATCTAACACGCTTTTTTGCTGTATTTCCTACCATCTCACGTTTCCATTGTTTTTTTTACTGTCTGCTGTTTCACAGAAGAGGAGACGGCCAACTGCTGGAGGCCAGCTGGACGACAAAAGACGAGAGATGCTGAAAAGACACCCTCTGTCCCTCTGCTTAGACCTCAAATGCAAAGGTAACATTACAAGAGTATGTTGCAGTGCCAAATAAATGAAAATATATGGACTGAAAGGATTAGCTGATGGCCCTAATGTAAGATAATGTTTTTAGTTTTTAAAAAATGGGATGAGTTCATTTATTAGATATTCTGTTTGATAGAGTGAGTATGAATATAACTAGTCTTTGAAATAGTGTGTGATAATTGATAATTAAAAATAAAAATAGTGTCTGTGCACTTCCTCCCCTTCACCAACTTATTCAGGAGCTTCATTTAGATGATGGAGGTACATAGTTTATTTCAGATTGAGCAAACACCAGTTTGAGCTACTTTGTTTTCCAAAAGGATGACATCATTGCAATGAGTGCCAAAAAATGTTTTTATGCAAATATGGTCCACGTGAATGTCCTCTTCTTCTGTTGCCAGTCTAGAAGTTTTTTTTGAGTCCCATCCATAGTCAAACTGAAAGAGTTGGTTATCATTTTGAGTGTTTTGTTGCTCATGTGTAACCTTCAGGAGTCTCTAAGTAGTTGTGTATTATCATCTTTATAGCATAGGTACATTCATGACAAGTAAAATAGGTGCAGCTTTCACAGATGATGACCAAAGTCTGAAAAGTATTAACCGACATATAATTCATAGCTAGACTTAAACCTGGAGAATGCATGTTTTTAAAATGAACAATGCCAGAACCCTTCACAATCGACACTCTCTTTTTAATCAGTGTCAGACAGGTGAAAACATCTGCCCATTTCCTGTCTTTAGTCAGCACATTTAAGACTACATATTAACAAGTCATTCCTGTACATACTGTGAAACAAACTATACTAATTATACGCATCAGCTGGATATGATGTTTTGGCATGTATGTAAGAAAACATGACCACGCTCAGTGTTTAAATTACATATTGACATCTTGTGTTCCCTCTGCTGGCGATAAAAGGAATAGTGACAAATTACATGGAGACCTGCATTGCAGACGTAACTCTACCAAGGGGAGGGGGAGAGGGGTGAGAGAGATGTTTGCAGCATCGTGGCTCTGCAGCACCTACAAAAAAGCTGGAAAGGATATTTTCTCTGCAATGTTCTGCTTTTATTCCTAGAAGCTTCCTTCTCCTCAGTTATCCTCCCTGCTGCAGCAGACATTTTATTGCGGTAGAGGAAGAAACTCAAGCAGCACTAGTGTGTGTGTGACATAGTGTCACTGAGTTCACTGCAGAGTGTGAAAGATGACCATAAGCGAAGCATGTGTCCCCGGGGCGCTGCTATCTTCCATCGCAGCCGCACCTTTTCTTGCTCTCTAATGCTCTGCAGTGTAAAGTAATCCCTGGGGTGCGTTCACTGGGATGATGAGTGGTCGTCTTATAGTATTGAATTAGGCTAGTAATGGATTAGTTTGTTACCATGCGTTATCCACTATGTCTCCACAGATGGCAGCGTCCTCCATCTCTTCTTCTACTACCTGATGAATCTGAACATAATGACAGTCAAGACCAAAGTCTCTACCGCCACAGACCTAAGCACGGCCATCAGTGCAGGGTGAGTGTACACGTGTGTTCACCTAAACATTCCCCCCTCCCTCTCTGTGTTTATGAAGGAAAGGTCAGATGATTGTTTTTTTTTTTTCTTCTTCTTCTGCAGGGATTTGTTGAAATCAGACACTCTGCTCAGCTGTCTCTACGCGGGTGACCAGGGACGGGAAACACCCAATCCTGCTAATCGATACCAGTTTGACAAAGTCGGGTGAGTTAATAAGATGTTGTTATAATCACATTAGAATTATAACCCACCCCTAATGGGCAAAAGGTTCTGACTGGAACCACATTCACACATGAAGGTTGAGATTTAAAAATGTAGTGTGTAATATAATAAATGTCCATCATAATTAAACTATTAACTAAGTCTATCAGCTCCTCACGACTCGTGTTTCTCATTGATCTTAATAACCTGTGTACTTCCTGGATCTTTGTGGTGATACAGGAAATAAACTCACAGGTTCTAACCTCCTTTTTTAGGATCGTTTGCTTTGCTGATTATCTGGAGGAGCTGGGCCATCCCTACAAGTGGGTTCAGAGTCTTGGAGGATTACATTTTCCTAGTGATGTAACAGAGGTGAGTGCTTGTGTTGAGTAATATCCCAGCACAATGACTGTGTGTGTGTGTGTGTTACAGGTGTTTGACGCCAGTATGTGTTTGTTGTGTTTTTTTCTCCAGGCTGTGTGTGTGGGCAGTTCTCTGAGTGCCAGCCACATGGAGAACTCCATGAAGCTGCTGCGGGCCCGAGTCCAGTCCCGCTTGGCTTTGCACAAACAGTTTGCCTCCTTAGGTACGTTACTTTTCCTACATTAAACATCTCCTAATGACGACGAAATTAATTTAAGATTGAGGTTGTTTGTCCTCCTGTCCTCAGAGCACAGCATCATCCCCGTCTCCAGTGAGTGTCAGCACCTCTTTCCTGCCAAAATCCTCTCCCGTTTAGCTCGCTGGACCACCATCACTCAGGAGGAGTATATGGTAAACACAAACGCACAGTTTTGCATCTCTGTTTTTATCTGATCTTAGCCTGGAACTCAACCAGTTCCTCAGTAGGACCAGGTTTTGTTCCCAATTGCCAAGAAAATACAAATGTCTCACTGTGACATTTCTCCCTTCAAGGAACTACCATATACATGTCATGTGACTGAGGCTGGGCTGGCAAAGGAGACTGATCTGTACTTTATGGGAGTGATTGAAAGAGGCACAGGTAGATACTCGTCACTGAAGTGGCTGTTATTGATCACATGATTTGATTTAATAAATAAACTATATCTGTTTCTTTCTTCTCAGCTCGTCTCCAGGCGGCAGTGGTGCTCAGTCCCCGTTACCCAGAGATCTCTCCAGTTTTCTCCCTCTCTCTCAGCTGGAAGGGAGAGCGCACTGGACGCACCGATGACAACCTCCGTGTATGAACACCTCAATCATTGATATTTGGCATTATTTACCCACAAGCTACTTCTCTGATGCTGTTTGAGCAAATGTTTTGATCCTTGTTTTGCTTCTCTTACTGACGACACATGGCTCTTTGCACTCTGACTCGCCTTTAGGCCATAGAGAGTGAGGTCAATGTGTTCAGAAACGAACTGCAGGGACCTCGTCCGGGGCACCAGCTCTTGACCAACCAGTTTGTCCGCCTTTGTGTCTGCCTGGATGTGTATTTGGAGACGGAAGAACACGACGATGGCATGGAAGGACCGCGAGAGTTCCCCCGTGAAAAGATGTGCTTGCGCACCGTCAGGTACAGTTTTATAAAAATGGTGTCAACAATGAGACGCTAGGTTATGTTTCCATGCACAAAGTTGACTGCGTCATTTTAACTGGACGTACTATCCTTTTCCCAGTATACAAGGGCTAGCGGGGAATCAGTTTATTGAACAACGTGTGCCAGCCTCTTCTCCACTATGTGGTGATATTCCCCCCTTTCAGCTCGTTAGTATAAGGCAGTTTCCAGTTTAGCTGGCAGCTAGTTGTTAGCATGCGGAACAGGGAGTCTTCCTACCATCCATTAATTAAAGATATTTAATCATTTGACCTGACGGTGCATAAACTCTGTTTCCTCATCAGTCAGCAAATTTACCGGTCGGAATTTTGCCACATTTTTCTTTCTGTTTAAGTACAGTTCAGTTTGATTGAGGTGTATTTTAAAAGTCTGGGTTAAGTTGGACCAATAATATGTAAAGATACTGACTTACTAGATAAACTTGTGTTTCTCACTGCCTCACTTTTTCTCACTGCCTCTTTAAATTTCAGGGGACCAAATCGTCTGAAGCCGTTCAAGTACAACCATCCTCAGGGCTTCTTTAGTCATCGCTAAACCTCTGATTCTCCCTGCTGTACTCACCAGCTGTCTGTCTGTAACTAAGCTTACCTTTGTGACTCAGACACTCAACTTTATCTTTTTTTTTAGTCTTTATACCAGTCTGCAAATAAAAGAACACTTGGATATTTTCATGAATACGTGTGTATCTGGTCTTTTTATTTTTGTTGCTTTGGTGTGCACTCCCTTCTCTACCCTTTACTTCTTCTTTGCCGCTCTATTTATAGCTGTTGTCTGCTACAGCTGATTATTATGCTATTGTCGTGCAGTGCTGGTGCAAGCTGAGTCATTTCCACTGATAGCCATGTCTGTGGAATATGATATTTGGTGCATCTTCTACAGTTGACCTTTAACTACTCATTTGCTCTCCTGGTGGCAGCAGTGGTGATGAAAATGCTCCACTGCTGGTGATTGTGACAAAAGTGTAACCTCTATTTTTGATTAGGATCAAAAAGGAAAAACATAAAAATGGACGTAGTCTTCCATTTTGTGCCTCTAAACCAAACCGAAAGTAACAATATACTGAATTGCCACAGGTGGGCGACTTCACTATTTTCTATAGAGAATAGAACTCTGTCGGAAAATGTGTTGATTTCTCTCTTGATTTACAAAGTCAGGAAACATTTTCCTGAGTAGATAATCAATCTCTAGTTTAAACTATTCAATAGAACGTGATGTTGATTTTGTAAGTCAATAGATAATAACGCATGACTCGTGAGTGGACACCGGTGTGATTAACACCTGGAATCATTCAGCAGGAGCATGTTTTCGGACGACTTCTCTGAATTTCAGTTTGTAAAATGGCACCGACCAAGTCGTGAATCTCAAGGCTTCAGAACAGCAGGTAACTGGACTGTCGGCCTCCTGGATGCTACCTAATCCACAACGTTGCTTAATGGATGAACTTGTGTGTAATAAAGAAAAAAAAATGCCAGTGTTAGGGCTGTAATGACAATCGATGAATCAGTTTGAGTGTTTTTCTTGATCATTAAAACAAGCGCTCCAGCTAAGATCATTAAAATGAATAGTTGTAAAACACCAGAGGGGATATTTTTTGAGAGTTTGACAACTATAATTATTCAATATCCTTTAAAATTTGAATGACAGATTTTATCACTGGACAGTAAAACATCTCTTTAAACTTGCACATTCAAGTAAAGATTCAAAGATTTCGAACTGAACTACAGCGTAGAAACAAACTCTGGGTAAATGCTCTAATGCAGTAGGAGGCAGATTTGTTCCCAATAAGATAAATTTGCTCTCTCATTATCCTCCTCGTCCTCACATAATACTTCACACACTGGTGTAGTGACATTAGATTAAGATGGAGCGAGAGATAAGGTGACTCATTATTTAATTGATGATTTTTTTTTTTCATTTTCTACACACTCTGGTCACTAACCCTGTTCTATTCAGTAGAACAGTATTTCCATCAGAGGACAACTTGTTGTACCACAGTTTGAGAACCATGGTCTTCAATGATATATCTTGCCCACCTCTGTTACACATATATATAAAAGTTAAAGGACAAAAAAATTGCGTCCCATTAAATGAAATTCATCCTGTTCAGTTCCCCTGAGCGTACGTTTGACTGTCTTGTTTTGTCCGTGGTCTCCCTCGGGAAAGGGATTTCTACTGTGTCTCAAGAGACTCCCTGCTTAAATAAAGGTTAAGTAAAAAATGAAATTGAGTGAGAGCAAAGAGCACTGCTGCTGCTGCTGCTGCTGATTAATACATGAACTTGGTCTGTGAGATGCTGATGCTGATGATGACGTGGGTGCAGTGGCTGCTGCTGTGGCTGGGAACAGCCCCCCTCCTTCACCGCAATGCAGTGCACTTACAGCTTTTACCTTTCACTCGCACAATAATCAGCAATTGTCGTTTCATCCACACGGCGGTGAACACTCAGGTGAAATGAAACAGCCCACGAAAAACTCTGGATTTTTCACTCTTTATTTACTGTTTCACGTTGCATATTCTCAGCAGTTTATACAGAGCACAGTCATCTTTGTCTTTAGCATTGCAGACCAGTGGAGTGAGACGGTGCAGTTCACGCTGCATTAAGGTGCACAACAAGCAAACATTTCAAGTCTTAAACTGATGTGCGTGTGTAAATATAATATAGACATTTTGTATCTCCTTAAATATACACTTCTATATTCAACATGTGTCACAATCTTTAACTCATGGTGGTGTTTTTGACATCGGTACAGCAGGCTCCTGCCATCCCCGTCAGTGGGATTCAGTTTAAATGCACTTGTTTAATCGTCAAGGGCACTCGTCACATTCAGATGGAAGAGTTTAGAGCATTCTGCATTCACTACAGTCATACATCAGAAGCATCAGGGATGTGTTATGGCCATACTGAGGGCGCAGTGGGATTATTTGCTACAGAAAGCACTATTGCTTACATACTGTTACCTGCTTTTATGTGAACACTACAGTGTCAGTCTAAACGGCTGGTTACCTCCAGCCTCTCGGCCCTGCCTTCCCTTATAGTTTCTTTGGCATCTCCACCACTCCAGCTTCTCGCTTTCACTTCTTGGTCTTCTCCTCCTTGCTCTCCTTTGACTCGGTGCTGGAGGATTTCTCCGCCTTGCCTTCGTCCTTCACCGCCTTACTCTCTTCTTTACTTGTGTCCTTCTTCTCCTCTGGCTTCTTCTCCTCTTTCTTGCTCTCTGCTTTTTCAGGCTCGGCTTTAGGTGCGGGCTTCTCCTCTGGCTTCTTCTCCTCTGGTTTCTTCACCTCTTTCTTGCTCTCTGTTTTCTCAGGCTCGGCTTTAGGTGCGGGCTTCTCCTCTGGCTTCTTCTCCTCTGGCTTCTTCTCCTCCTTCTTTCCCTCTGTTTTCTCAGGCTCGGCCTTAGGAGTGGGCTTTGCCTCCGGCTCGGCCTTCTCTGATTTTGGAGCAGAAGGCTTCTCCTCTTTCTGGGTGCTCTCTTTGGCATCAGGCTTTGGTGCAGGCTTATCTTCTGCGGGCTTACTAGGAGCAGCAGGTTTTGAAGCATCATCTGTCTTTGGTGCTTTATCTTCTTTGCTCTCCGTCTTTGCGTCAGGTTTGTCTTCCTTCTCTGCTGCTTTGCTCTCTGGCTCTTTCTTCTTTGGTTCCTGCTTCTTCTCCTCCTCCTTCACAGGTTGTTCTTTCTCCTTGTTATCTTCCTTGACGGGCTGAGGCTTCTCCTCCTCCTTCTTCTCCTCTTCTTTGGCGGGGGCAGGCTTTGCCTTCTCTTTCACTGGAGACTTGGGTTCAGGGGATTTGGATTCAGGGGATTTGCTGGGTGGGGATTTTGACACGGGTGATTTTGGTGCAGGTGACTTTGAATCATCTCCTGCAGGGGATTTAACTGCAGGCGACTTTGCAGGTGATTTGGCTGCTGGTGATTTAGATTCTGGTGACTTTTGTGGTGATTTAGATTCTGGTGATTTATCAGTAGGAGATTTAGGTTGTGGGGATTTTGACGGAGGGCTTGCAGCCTTTTCTGGGGATTTGGGCTGCTCTTCTTGCTCCTCTGCTTCCTCTTCCTCTGCCTTCTCATCTCCTTCACCCTCCTCTTCTTTCTCTTCCTCTCCCTCTTCCTCCTTGTCTTCTCCCTCTTGACCTTCCTCTTCTTCCTCTTCTTTGGTTTCCTCTTCTTCCTCCCCTGCCTCCTCCTTTTCGTCCTTTTCCTCCTCGTCTGCTTCCACGGTGACCTCTGTCACCTGGGTCTCGTCAGTCTGTTCCTCCACAATGACGGTGTCTGAGATCTCGTCTCCTTTCACTTTCAGGTAAGCAGAGACTCTGCCTTCAAAGTAAGAGTACGGAGCTCCTCCTGACACAAAGCGCTTCTCCTCGCCTTCCAGCAATTTCCTGATGCAAAGACAAACATTGTGAAACGAGGCCTGTAAATTGTCAACAGAGAATAAGACGGGATTTAACCACACACTGACGAACCTGTAAGCTGCTATCTCAATATCCAGAGCCATCTTCACATTCAGCAGGTCCTGGTAGTCCTTTAGTTGACCGGCCATCTCCCACTTGGTGGTTTTCAGCTCATTATCCAGCTGATTGATGGTCTCCTGCAAAGATGTAAGCAGACACAGGTGAAATGTGACGTAAGATGTTTGCAGTTTGGATGGATTTTTCCTGGGTGATGTGATGAGTGAGATGTCTGTATGCCTGTAGCGAGTTGAGGTCATCATGGTGTCTGTCTTCGCTCTCCATGCGCTGCCTCTCCAGTGACTCCTTGGTTCCTCGGAGAGTCTCCAGCTCGATGGTGCGGCTCTGGAGCTGGCGGCGGTACTCGGCAATCTCTTCCTGGCTCCCGCGGATGGCATCGTGGTTAGTCCTGGCTGTTTCAGACAGGCGATCCATGCGGACTAAAGGGAGCACAGACAAAAGAGTGTGAAACCCTCACAAACAGTAAAATCTCTTTCTTTTAGCTTTTTAAAAAATGTTATCATTCTATTGTTATCTATAAGTTTTCATCTTGTGTACAGCGGTTTTACTAACCTCTGCTGTTTTTTAAAAAAAGTAGTATATAAATAAAGCTTGACTGGATTAAATAAGTTAAAAGACTGTTTTTATCCCTGCACTGAAGGCCTAAGAGAGCAGACACTCACCACTGGGAGTTCTGATTGACCTTGACAGTGACCATCTGTCACTCACTAGCCTGACTCAGCTTCCTCCCTCGTCCAAGCATGAACGAGCCTCGCTGCTGCAGTCAGCTGGACGTTACAGGGAAGGTCATTCCGTTTGCACCTTTATCGAGTCAGCATGTAAACGACTGCTGACCTCACACGTCAGTGTGTAGAGACCATTAAGTGGAGTGACATACCGTTTTAAAGTGCTGTTTACGTGTAACCCTACTTGGCCTCTAAAGTTTCCACTCTGATGCCACCGTGTCGACTCGAGCAGCCCCAGGAACAGAGCTTCGTCTGCCCCAAACGCCGAGTGACCTTGACGCGACTGGACTGGATCTTTTCAGATCGGTCAACAGACAGAACAAACAGAGGCAGACGTAAACACACATGAGGAGGAGCAAGCAAGAGCACACCCACTGTTACACAGAGTGAGAGTGCAGTCTCCTCTCTCTCTCTCTCTCTCTCTCCTGCCTGCAGTGCTTGCCATAAGTAAAAATGATCATTCTGCGGCAGCAATGCACCCACAGAAAAGCGCATTATTTAAAAATGGGACTCTTGATTTGTCTGTTTATAATAAAAACAGATTATGTTCTAATCTCTTTTTGTACCCCATGTCATTTAAGTTTTTGGCAGCTGTAAAGCATCTGAGGCTCTGCAGCAGGAATGACGTTTAATCTTCAAACTATCAAGCCACTTTGTCCTTTGTTTAGCATTTTTTAGATGAGAATTGTAACCAAATATAAAATAATCACCTAGGATGAGAGACAACTCTTAGATTTACTATGACATGAAATTGCTGTTACTGTTGTCAGGAGCCATTTTAAGTGCCAGTAGAATATAGTTCCTGAATAAAATGTACAATTTACAATTTCTGCTGGACTTTGTTACCAAAAGTTTTCTTAGTACAACATAAACTCCACATTTCTTTAATGTCGACAACCAACTGCTTATATTTACCCTGAGTCATCTAAACTACAGTGAGAGGACATGATACTTTCAGCACCATGGACAGAGAACAGACGCTGCTGTTTGTATTTGCAGTGATTATATCTCTGATTTTGAATCTTAAATTTAACCTTTTAGACCAGTCATTCCAAAGAGAATGGGTCAATGTTATTTTTTGAGTTGTCAAATACATTTGCTGACTTTCCAGCCTTTAACTGAAGATTTATAAAATGTCTTGCTTCATCTATTGAACATGCCTCTAGAAATACCTCGTCGGAATTATCATGTGTTGCAGAAATCGCAGTATAAATGCTACAAATGTAGAATTACATTATATAATTCAGAAACTTGCTCTTGTTGTGAGTTATATTCTTTAAATGGGAACGTGATGAGAGTGTAAAAAGTTTGGCAAACATCACCTTTGAACCATTCCTCCGCGTGCGTCGCGGTCTTGGACGCGTGCGTGTCCAGCTGTGAGCGGATCTCTCGCAGTGCGCTGGTGACG
Source organism: Solea solea (assembly GCF_958295425.1). Taxonomy (NCBI): domain Eukaryota; kingdom Metazoa; phylum Chordata; class Actinopteri; order Pleuronectiformes; family Soleidae; genus Solea; species Solea solea. The sequence continues at coordinate 21,999,052 of NC_081141.1, forward strand.
TCCGCTTTGAGCCCGTCTCTCATGTCGAAGCTCACCTCCGCGCCCTGAATCTGAGCCAGGAGGTCGGCCACTTCTTCCTCGTGGTTCTTCTTCAGGAACTCGGCCTCCTCCTCCAGGGCGCGGAGTTTCTTGTCCAGCTCCTGACGCGCCAGGCGGCACTCCTCTGCGTACTTCTTCATGGCGCGGGCGGCGGCGTCCAACTCCTCCCGGTTACGCGCCTCATCCTCCAGCCTGACCCGCAGGTGTTGGATGTCCTCCTCCAGGTGCTCGTGCTCCAGAGCCGCACGCGTCTTCTCCCCGGTCAGCTGCTGCAGCAGAGACCGCAGGTCGCACAGCTCTCGCTCGTAGTGCTCCCCGACCGAGGCGCGTCCGGCCTGGCTCTGTCGCAGCGCAGCCGCCTCTGCCTCCAGGTTGCGGTTGTGCATCTCGAGGTTGCGCACCTTGTCGATGTAGCCGGCGAAGCGGTCGTTGAGAGCCTGCAGGATCTCCTTCTCGCTCCTCCGCGTCATGTCGCCGTTGAAGGTGTCCAGGCTCTCGGTGGTGGAGGGCTGGCTGTACGTGAGGCGGCGGCGCTGCGAGTGGAAGCCGCTGGAGGACACGGACGCAGGCCGAGCCTTGCGGTACGAGGTCGGCCCGAAGAGGTGATGATCCACCGTGAAACTCATGTTGTCCGGTCCAGAGTAGGAGTGACTGCAGCAGGAGGGGGAGCGCTGTGCTTTTATAGGAGGGAAGGAAAAGTGACCAAGTCAGCAGAAGAGCGCACTTCATTTAAAGAGACATCTTTTCTCCACAAAACCACCGCCTCCCTTAACTCTAACCCTCAGCCTGAGGGTGTTCACGAGATTTATTTTATTCAAACTACTTCATTTTATAGGATAAGTGTCACGCTTCACTTTATATCTAATGGGCAAATAAAGTTTTGTCTTTTACTGAAAAGATATAAGTTATGTAAAGCCAGAGTTTGAAGGTTGAAACGTGTTGGTTGATTCAAAAGTTATTAATTCTTAAATATTCTATGGCTATTTTCAATCATATCAACATCAACATCAACATCAACATCATCAACAGTTTCAGTCTCAGGTTAAACCATCACTTTTTAGTGTCAGATACAGCTACCGATATCATAAACTCAAGTAGCTACTGCTACAAAAATATATCAGTCCGATACAGTAATTTTACATCTTTTAAACTATGAAGCTGAAACACATTTGTGCCATTTCGAGCTATTTAAAAGACATAACTGGAGAATTATGTCGTTTAAACAAATAATCTTCTCCCATAAAGAACAAACATGACTCAGCTAAAACGCTGATTTGTATTGCAATGTTCACAGCATGCGCATAGTGAAGCATGTTTTATATTTATATAGGATATTTCTTGTCTGATCCAGTGGTTTTTGATCAGACCGATATCAATACTTATATATCATATCAACACATCTCTGGTCTAAAAGTTTTTTCACCAGTGTTGAGCTTGCAATACCACTTTTTCATGTCTGATACAGATATCACAAACTTGAGTATCTACCGATACCGATACAGACCTTTTAAACTATGAATGTGTTAACAACACATTTGTGCTGTAAACTGAAAGACACAATTATCCAACTGTGTAATGTGAAGAAGAAATAAACAGCCCACAGCATGACTCGGCTGATTTTTTGGATCGTATCAGATTTTACATTTTTATCTGTCCGATATATGATCCAGTGATTCTGACCAGTATCAGACCGATACTGATACTGAGTATCATATCAGCTCATCCCCATGTTTTCACCAAGCACTGATGCAGCATTCCTATATCTCGTTATCCTTTCTTATACATAGTCACATTTGAGGAGGTATCACAGTGTGCGTGAAGTGATGATGTTGGTGTGCAGTGTGTTCTGCTGATGCTCCTCTTACTGCTGCAGTGTGAGTTTGCAGATCCGTGCCATCCCCCGGGAATCCACTCAATTGCTGGGCCATTGACAGACTCTCTCTCTGTCTTTTTCCATTGCTTACACACAAAATGTGTTACTCCCTATTTTCATAATTTTAGCCCCTGCTTCTTTTTGTTGCTGCATGCTCATTAATCCCCAGATGTGCAGATTCATAAACAGTGACTTCACATCAGGGTGTCTGTCCACTGAGCCACGATGATACAGCATTCACACAAAAACAAACGGGGCCCCATCACTGCTGATCTACAGGGATGTCTGCTGTGAGGAGACCGAAGAGCATGCACAGCAGCACCTATCGATTGCTCACATTTAGGGTGAGGGAGTTTATTCTGCAGGCCTAGCTTCGTGGGGGGAATAGTGCACATTTTTCTCTTGAGGTGGGGAGACGAGAACGATCATTCGGCAATTATTCATCCCTGTGAACAAGGGATGTAGGAGAATTTAAATAAAATAAATAAGGAGATAAAGATGGTCGTGGGAAGTTTTATTAGATAGATTATTGTAAATGGGAGAAGAAGCTACCAGATTATAGAGCCTGCATCTTTCCAGTCATTCCGGTACTTAATATTTTATAATAAACTTATTCAAGATTCTTAATCTTTAATTCGTAAACGTCCACTAAAAAAATATAGTAACACTTGGTGAGTTACATTATGGTTTTAATTTTTGTAATAGGGAAGCGATAACAATGGTCAATATGTGTGGGATATAAAGGAGGATGAATTTCAACGTTATATAAAATTTTAATTCAAAACTATTTTAACAAGGCAGTATTAGCCCAGAGGTCTCAAACCCGTGGCTCACGGGCCACATGTGGCCCTCCAATCGATTGTATGTGGCCCGCAACTTAATATAATGTCATAATGAAAACATATATAATCTTTTGTTATAATTGTCACACCTTTAAATGCATTGTATTGAACTTTTCTGAAAATAAGCTTGTTTTTTTTTTAAATTATAGTCTTTCACATATTATTTACATCATTGCATGATTTTATTTGATCAGTTTTTTATTTTTTACTACCTTTCTTTACATAAATGTGGTAAAATGTGTGCTGCTTCTTTTGCACCACATATCACGTCGTCATCTCGTGTCACATCCCTCCCTCCCTCTCCTAACTTCATGTTTTATACATGAGCAGAATGTAGCAGAGAATGCAGAATTCAGCTGCCATGAATGTGAAGATCTCGTGTGTCATATGTCAGCTGGTGTGTTTGTCAGTACCTTCTTATTATGTGAACCAAACAGGAGCTGGAATCCAATGGAAACGGCGTCTGATTCCAGTATATTGTGTGTTATTATGATGTAACGACAACTGACACAACAAAGCCACGGCAGAAACTAACAAAGTATTTGTGAAATTCAACTGTCCATGTAGTTCTAATGGATGATGAAAGGTCACAGACAAAATGTCTGCCTGAAACAACCAAAGTTTAGCCTATGAAATGAACATATTGTGCCCCTGACACTGTTGACAGCAACTTATTAAATGGATGTTTGAAGTCTTGCCATGTGGATGACACTGAGAGTGTGAGGAGTGAGGAGAAGAGGAGGAGGAGGTGGGAGCCTCTTTCCATGAAGTGTCCTTGTTCTTGAAGGACAGAGACAGAGATGGAAAATAGCAGGATCGATGCAGAGGAAAATGTCAGGAAACCAGTCTCAGGAGAGGGAAGAGGGAAAATGGAGAGAATTGGAGTTGTGTTCTTGTTGCGTATTCATGCCTATATGCAGCTGTGAGTCAGGAGCTTCCTTTGTTATTGTTTCTTTCATGGTGGTATATTTAGATCCTTGAGTGACTCGAGTGAAATGAAAAAGAAAGATGGACCGGGGGGAGGATTAAGACAATTCCAGGGAGCGGAATGATGCACTGATGGAGGGAGGACAGAGAATGATAGAGAAGAACTGGGTGAGAAAAGAAGGAGTCACCTTGTGCAGGGACAACTAGAAAAATAGCTGTACCTGGCAGTCTCAAGGATGACTCAGCAGTTATAAAAATTAAGGTCTTGGCTTGTGTTTACTTGCATCACACCTGTGTGTGTGTGTGATTGTAGTCATATTCCACTGTGGCCAAGGATGTTTTTTTTTTTTTTTAAACTAAACACATTAAATTAAACACATTGTGTAGCTACTATAAAGTGAGTGTTCTTGTATTTTGTTTACAAGGTTGTAAACTTAGACACAGCAGCTGTGCTAATGCTCCTCTAAGTTTTCTGACATGTTTAAGCAGGGAAACACAGACGTTAGTGGCCACATTAACAGTAAAGGACAGTGAACCAACATTCACGCTGAAACCAGGAAGCTAAATAGAACTCAGCTATGAATAATTTGATTGTTTACACGTGTCAAAACGTCTCCTCCTGTGCAAAAACCTGTACACTGAACAAACACAAAGCGCCTCACACACACACACACACGTTTGCTTTTGTTTAGTTTGACTGGCTGAAGTTTCCAGAACATCACTGAAACTGTCACAGCAACACCTGGTGGTCGAACAGCAGCATAACAGGCGGTCGTTGTAATTCGCTGGGGTGTCCACAGGCGGCAGCACCGTCTCTGTGTGTGAGTCAGTGGACGCTTCCTCTTTCCTGTCAGCGCAGACTCCTGTGAGGGAAAGTTCGAAAACGTCAACATCGATTTGCTTCTTTTTTTTTGTCATTAACGTGATTAAAAATGTATCAGCCCACATGTTTATTAAACGAATGGATGAAGGAAAACAACGAGTTGGTAAACAAACTGAAGGTACGATTTTAAAAGTTCGATGTCTCGTTTGTTAGCTTCCGTAACATTTATGCACTGATTTTTGTAAGACGTTAATACTAAAGAGTAGACTGAGAAAATAAAACATAATATTTATGTTAAATGTGTGCCTGTGACCTCTAATAACAAACTGCAGAGCATCTCTTTCAGTCGTGCAAACTGTTTCGTCATTAAATTCATCGTCAACCATTTTGATAATCGGTTTATTGTTTTTAGCTATACAAGTTTCCAGCTTCTTAAATTTATTTGATCCTTTTAACAAAGAAATAACTAAAACTGAGTATCTTTTGGTTTGTTTACAAACCAAAAACAAAACTACACTAAGGATGGTACCTATTGTGACATCATATCGCTGTCACAGTAAGTTAATCATGTGGAATTTCCATTATCTGGATATTATTAGATAGATATTTCACACGTGTGAATTGAGAATACTGTCTACCTTGATAGCATACAGTCCTAGTTATTTATTTTAAATGCCACATCTCTCCAGTTATTTTTGGACTTATGATTTATAGTAAAATTCTTCCTACTTACACAAAACATTAATTGCGTGTTTTTGTATCATTGCAACCCCCTTTTTTATCCCAGCAGCAGTATGGAGGAAGAGACACCTTGAGTCGAGATCAGAACCAGAATCGTCTCCGGTGGTGTTCCTCTGAGTTTCACAAACTTTTAAGAAAAATCCAAGGTGCTGCATCTTCTTTCACCTTCTCACATATATTAAATATTCACTTATGCTTTTATGCATCTCCACCCTCCATAATCTTTGCCTGCAGGTGTCCCTCCTCTTGCGGATGGCACTCATTTGGAGCTGTCAGTGGCATTCAATGCCTGTGTGTGCACCATAGCCCAGTCCCAGTTCACCGACGCTGAGCTACATATCACACAAGCCATACAGCGAGGTAGTTTTGCTGTGAAATCATGATGAATGTCATCCACCCAGTTTCATGTCATGTCAAATGTTTCCTCAGCTCTGACTTGTTCTTTTGTCCTGCAGCTCTACAGGCGAGAGAGGGCGACCTTCACCCTGTTGCTTCTGACCTTCCTGCATTTTGGAAAAGTGTTCTGAAATCACCTGGAAACACAGCTTTAAATTCCTGTTTGCTGCACCTTCTCTGTCTGCAGTGGGCGGTATGGTTGGCCACCTGTCGGCTGAAAACTATACAGCAATTTGAGGTAAGAACCTAATTTTAAATTCTGGTGGTATCTGGTGGGTTTTTTTAAGCACTTTAAAACATCCACAGTGGACCAGCAGGCTGTACAGAATAATAAATAAAAGGCATAAAAGCTCACATGAGGTGATAAAAAACAGCATAAAGAACTGAAATTAATTAAAAGCCATAAATCATGGGTAAACGTAACAGCCATACAATAAAACACAACTAAAACAAAACAAATAACAAAAATAAAATAGTGACAAAAGCCAATAAAAAGAGATGAGTTTTAAGGAGAGATTTAAAAGCAGACAGGGAAGAGGCCTGTTGAATGTGCACAAGCAGATCATTCCACTGTTGAGGAGCCACAGCAGCAAACGCACGTCAGGAGCAGCTGATCAGCTGACCTGAGTGAGCGGGAAGGTGTGGGAGGGTGTAGCAGCTCAGAGAGGTAGAATGGGACAAGGCCATTTAGGGATTTAAAAACAAATAAAATAATTGTAATCCTAAATCCTAAAATGTAATGGTAGCCAGTGGAATGCTAAACAAGCTGAAATGGGTGAAATGTGCCAGTTAAAAGACGTACTGCGGCATTTTGCACCATCTGAAGACGGGCGTATGGTATGAATTTGTTCGTTCAGAATGTGTCTCTAAAATAAAATCAGATGTCTTTCTTTTTATTGAACATATTTTACATTCAGTATGGCAGAATAATAAAAATAAGAAAACTTCTATGCAAAGTTATACTGTGTTATTTCCCTGTGGTGCAGGAGGACCTGTCCTCTCTGGTAGAGACACTATGTGCAGGAGGTGAGGATGACAGGGGGAGTAAATTCAGAGGAAGGTGCTCTGACACTCCACTGCTGGTGACAGAACCAAGAAAGCTTGCTGAATTCTTACAGATCTCCACTTCAATTACCCAAGGTCAGCAACATTCTCTATACGTTTTTGTGACCACACTAAAAGAATAGTTTTGATTTCCTCTTTAGTTAGTGAGTGTGAGAGTTGAGTAAACTGTGGTTGCAGGCATCCCCTACCATTACCAGGCAGTATTTCTGTTTAAAGTGAGGAAATTGACAGTGATGCATACAAGGGGTCATTATGTGTGCGGCACTGCATTATTAATCGAGTGCTATGCTGTGTTTGTGTGTTTCATTAAGGTGCTGAAAGACTGGCAGAGGGCCAGAGTTCCGAGGCATTGTCTGGTCTGCAGAAAGCCACTTCCCTGTCGGCACCTAGAGCTCTAGCAGCATATGTTCATCACCTCTCCGGGTCCTGCTTTGCCCACATGGTACACATTTAGTAGCCATTCACATACAACTTCTAAGCATGCTTGACAAACACGTGGAAGACGTCACAGGTATTTTTATACAAGGTGCTTGCGGGGCTGCACTTCTGTCGCATCTGTCGTTACTAAGCAACCAAAACCTGAGAGCTTCAGAGATGACAATGTATGAAGTGACAGTGAAGTTATTGCAGCCTCGCTGAATTGAACACATTCAGCTGAAAACATCAGACCAAAGACTATAGAGTTTCCCTCTCCCTGGCTTCGCTGTTCAGTAACGTAAGCAAGAGAGAGCAAATGACGTGATGCCTGGCAAATGCGAAATTCATAATCTCTGTCTCACCAAAAGAAAATGACAAAGACTGACTTTGACCAAGATCTCAAGGACAATCACTGCTCTTACAAGTTGCCTTCCCATTTTAAGCTGTCAGCACATTCTGTCCTTGAATTTGAGGGAGTTGGTCCTTGAAAGGTCCTTGCATTTGATGTCAACCAAGGTTTGGCAACCCTGGTCATTGCATCCTGTCCTTCACTAACTGATTCAGGAGCTTCATCTGGATTTATTTCAGAGACAAAAACGTCTTTGGACGGAATATGAAAAGATGTTGAATCCACTTGCTGTATTCCAAAAAAGTTTAGATATTTGTAACTCAGTGTGAGGCAGACACATCCATAAAAACAATAATGTATAAGTATGTACAAAAGATGCTGCATGTGAACGGCCCCTTCTACTACTATTACTAACTGAAAATGGATGGTTCTCACACGTTTGTGTTTGTGTGTTTGCTCTTGTCTCCAGAGTTGCCCTCAGATGGCACTGCAATGTTACAGGAAGGCACTGGAAACTGACTCCTGTTGTGTGTGTGCTCTGTACCAGAGCATGCTCATCTACAGACAGCTGGGAAACACACAGGCTGAGATACAAGCTCTTCGCTTGCTGCACTCGGTGAGTGACATGCATATATTGTACTGTGCATAAGAGTGGGTTTAAAAATGGTACCAGTTGCTGGTAAAACAACATTTGTCTTGTCGGTATAGATTTTTTAAAATATAGTTACTTCATCACTGGACACTGACACATGGTCCCTTGTATATTAAAGCATAAAACCCTCTCTTGTCTGACAGACTTTGTTGTTGCCCTCTGCTTCAGTGCCTGCTCAGGCAGATGTTCATCCTCTCAACCCGTCGTTACTGCTCTGCAGCCAGTCACTAAACAGCCAGCTCTCAGTTCCCTCTGCCCTCTCTGTCCTTCACAATTTGGCCCTGAAATGTGTGCTTCATGAGAGGTGAGAAAACCAGCTCAGTCTGCCATTTCTTTTAGTGGCATCTGACCTTCACTGATGGAGACACACTGTGATCTCTGCAGTTGGTAAAAGGGTGTGGTTGCTGTTTCTGCAGAGTGTCGGAGGGTGTGGAATATTATCTGGACCTGCTGGCTGCTCTTCACTCAGAGGATCCACATGGAGCGAAAACACTGACAGACATGCAAGATCATTTAACAGTGAGTTCTGAATATACAGCACAAGCTAATTTGTAAAAAGGCCAAACATGTTTTGCTTTAGTTGAGAATATTTCTTGCCTTGTGCTTTCATACTTTCATTAGTTTCATAAATAAACTTAATCTGAAGTATGAATCTTGTTATTTTTTTTATTTAGGGAAGCCTTCAGAAGCCTTATTTGGCTTCTTGCTGAACCTGCGCCCCTTTTTCAAACTTGATGTCCATTAAGGCCATCTTTTTTTTCTATGTATAAAAATGTAAAATTAAAGTTTTTCCTGTCTCTTCTCAGCTCTGTGCTAAGGCCCCTCCTCTCCCCGGGTTGCCCCAGATTTACCTGGAGGCTGGAGCTGCCATTCTCATGGCCCGGCGGCCTTTTGATTGCATGGCACTTTGCAATGAAGTCATCAGCACGACTGCGGAACTGCTGCCAGAGAGGCTGGTGTTAGAAGACCCAGAGGAGAGGAGTGAGTCTGGGACCAGGGATGTGGGTGCAGAAGGGGTAGATAAGGAAGCTGTGTTGCTCTGGACTGGGGCTGCCTACCTACTGCTGGGTCACTGCCACACTCATCTGAAAGACTGGAAACAAGCTGTGACTCACTATACCAGGTCTCATGTCTTTTTATCTTGCCATAAAATGATCAAATAAAACAGCAAATACTGTAATATATTGTTGCATTACATGTGCGTATGCATTACAGGTGTATCAACCTGCTGGTGAAGGTCCACTTTAAAAAGAAAGGTAAGTAATTCACTGACTTTAAGGAGACTTTGGAGTTGATTTTTAACACATCCTCCAGCTGCTGTTTAAGACTGAGCAAAGCAAATACAGAGATTCTCCTCTTCAGTTTATACAGTATGTTAGAGAATAGTGACTGTGGGGTATGGAGTTATTAAATAAAGCATAAATAAAACAGGTTCTTTCCAGGCTGTTTAGGATTTCTTTAGGCGTAAAAATATGGTCTGATGATGAGGCCAGTCAAGTTCCACACCAAACTCATCAAACCATGTCTTTATGGCCCTTATGGCACAATCATGTTTGAATAAAAAGGGCCTTCATGAAACTATTGCCACACAGTCGGAAGCATAGCATTGTTCAAAATGTCTTGGTATGCTGAAGTGTTAAGATTGTATAGCAACGTTTTAATCATTGTAATTTGGCCATGTAGAAAGTAACACTTTTTCCTATGGGTGACAAAGTCAGAAGAGATATTTTTTCAATGTATGCATCATTTACAGGTTTCCAACCACAGATACCCAGCGCAGACATGGTTGTCAAGCAAGGAACAAATTTGTGCATCCTCCAAAGGCTAAAGGGGCTTTCACTCGCTGGTAGAGGTATCAGCTTCACCCAGATGGACAAACTGAAAGAGGCACTGAGAGACCTCCTGCTCAGTGTGCAGGCATTCCCTGGTACAGTATATACAGAAGACAACTTCCCACACCAGTACCGTGAAATGTTGCAAGTAGTGACAGAAGTAGAAACTGATTTTATCCACTGTATTTCCAGACTGAAATATTGGGTCTATCAAGTAGAATATTACAATCTTTAATCTTTTTTTTTTTTTTCAAATTGAAGTCACAGTAAAAGCTGTGGACTTGTTAACCTGAAGACCACACATTTCAAATCATGCAAATCATCAATATACAAAACATGATCTTCACGTCATATCTTTCCGGTTTTGAGACACACCACCCACATTTGCATTTCTGTACGAGCTAACAACTGTTGGTATTGACATAAACAGGTTGTGGGTCCTCATTATGTTGTATGTGCTGTCTCATAGAGTGTGTGGGTGCAGAGCTCTGGTGTGGTGAAGTGCTGTGGAGGCTTGGCAGGAAACAGGAGGCAGCAGCTTGTTGGGAGAAGAGCTGGATCCTCAACACAAAATCCCCAGTGGAGTAAGAGATTGTCCTTTTATTCTTATCCATTCAAGTTCCTTTTTTATTCGTCGTCCCCCCATTCTTTTCATTTAGAATAGGGACAGTGCACATTTATTATCATCAAAGTGTTAAAAAAAAAACAGTCTGTATTACAGGTAACAAAGACAGAAAAATAATTGGAAAAGCTTGTTGAGTTCAAGACAAATTTCCCCAGTAAAGTATATATATATCTATCTAAATGACAAATGAAGCAGAACATGTTGAGGTTTCACATCCTTAACCATCTGCTTGCCCTTTGCATTGCAGAGATCTTCCACTGTACCTACGTGAACTGCAGTCTGGACCTTCATTGGACTCCACAGAGCTGCGGCAAAGAATACAAGAACTTGGTCCTGTCTAGACGATGGAATGGCACAAATAAAGACCCACTGAACACTTTCAGCTTCTTCTGACCTCTGAATTGAAACGTATACCTGCAAGCATGTACTGAGATACACAGTAAAGTGCCTTGAAGAGCTAAACTAATTTATTTATAAGTGAAATGTATGCTGGGGTAGGACAAGGGTCACCACTAGCCACTTAATAAGGTTCACCTGTTCGTTAATACAAATATCTCATCATCCACATCACATGGTAGCCCACCTTTTGCCCTATGTCAGCTGGGATTGGCACCAGCAACCCCGTCATGTGGAGGATAAAGTGTTGGATAGATGGCAGAGGTCAGAGGAGAAAGATAAGACTTACTCAAGATTATAGAAGGGCAACAGTTACACAAATAATCACCCCCTATAACCAAGACATGCAGGTATGAATGTAACACAATACTATGACAATACACTGCTACTGTCTAAACCAGTGGGGTCAAACTGGAAAACAGGCCTGCGACCTCCACTTCTTTTTAAACAGCCTTCATTGATGTGATAGAATATAAGATAAACATGTTTGCATAGTAATGAGACATTTGGTTGCAATTATCGCACCATTCAATGCATTACATTCGACATTCAATTATATTTTAATTACATTTGTCCACATGTTAATATTTATTAATTTTAGATTTATACATACATTTACATAATTCCATATCAAAACAAACAATTTTACTTTGAAAGTCTGTGTAATATTGTGTTATAATTTGAAGCTCATGTTCCCCACCTGCTACTGAGCGTTTTGTTTTCTCTAGACCCCTTTTGACCAGACTGCACGCTCATTGGTCCCTAGTTAATTTGAGTTGGACACAGCTGGTCTACATTTACTGGTCAAGAGTTCTTGTAGTAATTCCAGACAGGCCGTGCACTGAAGTGTAAGGCTGCCCTCCACAGTTCTAAGATCTTAGTCACATTTCGAGGTTCTCAGATTGGCTAAAATACAAAGCACTGCCTGTGATGACTTACGCTGGAACCTTTCATCTTTGACCTGTTGGCCGTCCTGTTCATGGTGCTCCTGAACTGTGTGAAGTCACAGACACCTGCGGAGAAAGACGCTAACTTCGGTTAAAACGCAATTCATTTATTAGTTGCAAATCTAGGAGGAGGATCATGGCCTCGGAAACTGAGTAAGTAGATTCATATTTTAGTCTTTTTAAAAGACGTTTTATGGAAAAACGAACGCACCAAATGCGCTTTAAATGGCCATGCTCCATTTAAAGCCATGGTTTATTGAACGTTTTTCAATTGCTAATACGTCAGGTACATCAAGTGGCAGGAAAGTGTAACACAATACTCTGATACTACGTACTGTAATATTACACATAAACTGAGTTCCTAGTGTTTGTATCGACAACCCCTGCCAATAAAACATGATGGTTAATTTTCCCACGGTTTTACCCACATAGCCATATCAACCAACGCGGTACGCGGTAATTGGATGACTCGGTGTTAGCACAAGCCAATAAAAACAGAAATTGGTGAAAAAAGGAACAGTGCGTTGTTTTCTAATTGGCTGAGCCATACAGCACTCTCTGTGACAACACACCCGGAGCCTATCATCTTTAACATGTCGGACAGCTTGCAGCCAATCAGAGAGCGGCATGCATCCTGTTCGTGGTATAACTAAAGAACAGCACGGAAACTGCTCGACTTTCGTGTGGAATCACTTATAGCGCAGAGGAACCGGCTAAGCCCTGAAAACAGAATTTATTTATTCATAACAATCCAGGTGTAAAATCATGGCCTCGGGAGGGGAGTAAGTAGACACACAATTCCATCTGATTAAATGCGTTTTTCCGATCAACGACCATGAACAAATGCCCTCTAAATGGCTAGATTACGTTAGTTAATTGAATGTAGCTCGATTGCTAATACATTGTCGAGTTTCGGAGCTAGCAGCAGAGCTAATGGGGTCAGTTACTCCAGCCTCCGCACTATAGTGATTTTGTTGAATAACCTAAAACTGCACGTTCACTGACACGTCGGTGGCATCCCGATTGACCCTCGACTTCTGTCCAAATGTCGCTTGTCAGTTACCAGTGTCGCGTTAGACAGCGGTGTGGCAGCGGCTTGACAAAGCGCAGTCATTGCTGTCGTGTTTGGATGCTAATGTTAGCTTAGCAAGACTGTTAAGGCCAAAGCCATTTACCCTGACAACGGTAAATTTGACTGTCCGTTGGTTGATAGTTAGTCATTATACTGGACGATAAACGGGACGGGACGTGTTATAACGTATTCGTCGATATGTAGTGTAGAATTGGGGGGTCGCCTAATGCTCATTACGAATGAAAACGCTAGCCTTTCAGATCGCTAACTCAGTGGCTAGCTGCCTGTATCCAAACGGTGTACCAAAGCTAGCATGCCAACCGGACTGGCTATTCATTTAAATGATCTAGATTTTACATGTCCTTTATTTTGCCGATGATCAAACGTTCGCTAATAACCGCATGTGAATTATAAGCAGCCCATGGTGTCGCTGGTCACGGTAGAATTGTATCGCTTGTCTCGTTAAGGAACGACGTAGCAAGCTGACAAAGTTTTTTTTCTAATTCTTTTGCTGTGTCATCTGGCTTCGCTTGCTCGCCTGTCTGTTAGCTTAAGGCTACCATTAGCATGCTAAATACATGAAAGAGAAACTACCTAGCCGGCCCAAGAGCGTTATTGAAACTCGTATTAGTCATCAACTCTATATTGAATAAAGACAGTTTTGTTATTTAAGGCAACGTTCTGCCATTGGGTAGAACAAACTATGTCAACGTCCGGTTTACATTAAAAGATAGAGATGCAGTGACAGTAAGACACTTATCTAATTACTTTTAGTTTTAGCCAAATTCCTTGGTTGCCTTTTTTAAAATACATCAAATCAGAACGAACATTGTTATAGTAATGTTAATGGACAAATAAGTTTCACAAAAATTACAGATGCAATATATTATTTTTATATTTAACATTCCAAAATGGTTCAAAACTTGACTTAAATAAAGCTTGACACAAAACAACTTCAACAAGGTCACTACATTTCTCTCATCAGTGTCTACATCTATGAAAAATCTCACTATGTTACTTTTGTGTATTGAAAAAAGGCACAGTTGTGACTATTTTAAGGCAACGCTCAGTCATTCTACAGAGCAAAGTATGTTGATGGCCGGTTTACATTAAAAGATGTACAGATGCAGTGACTAAAAAATACTTGGCCTATTAGTTTTAGCAAAATTCCTTAGTTGCTTTGGAAATGCATGGAATCACAATAAACTATTTTCATGGCTAAGCAGGTGTTTATAAAAAATTACAAGTATTATATTCATTCCAAGATGCTTGTAGAAATTTGAAACTTGACTGAGATATAAACTAGAAACAAAAATTCCACCAAGGTCATGAAATTTCTCTCCTAATCAATGTCTATACATCTAACCTATCTCACGATGTTAACTTTCTTTCTTGGTAAAATAAAAATGTATCTAGCTCTGCATCATCAAAATATCTAAATTTCTTTCTTGCACTATAACCTCAATCCCCGGGTGGGGATATAGATGCAATCTGCTTTACATCGGCAAGAACAAACAATACATTTCAGAAAATTGAATTCCAATTAGTACATTTTGAGTGATTCTGCTTATCGTCAGACAAATGTGGTACATGTTGGTACCCTGGTGAGAGTACCAAAGTTAAGTTGATATTTTAACCGTTTTGGTCGAGGTTGATTTAAATTTTAATTAAGTAGGTAACCACATGGCTGCCTGAAGAACTCTCACCAAAGGGTGTTGACTTTCCTTGTGGAGGTTACCCCATACCTTGGCCATCATGGGCAGATTTGAGTTTAAGACTTGTAACATTTATTTGTTATGAAACATTGCATGGGTTGGATGTTTGGAAGTCTTTTCTATTGCACAGTGGCTTACTATTTTTTTTTTTTTTGTCTTGGTTATTGTTGGAGTTGAATGAATTCTCAGAAGGTGCAAAAATGTCTTTTTTTTAACCATCGACATGTTTTCTTTTTCTCATCATAGATCCAAAAATGATGACTTAGCTACTGCTATTCTAAAGCAGAAAACCAGACCCAACAGACTCATTGTTGATGAATCGATCAATGAAGATAACAGCGTGGTCTCTCTCTCCCAGGTAATTATTTAGAAAGTGTTATGTTGTGTCTGTGAAGTCACAACCCTGTTATGTCATGATATTTCAATAATGATTGGGCTGTGCAATATGACCTGGGGCGGCACCGAGAGAGGGAGAAGCTGGGGAAAAAAAATAGTGTCCCAATTTAATTCCAGGTAATGATGCTGTACATGTTGTTACTCATGTAAATTGAGGCGATAGCTTTGCAATAATGATTTGCAACAGCCATTGCCTCCTTCAATGTTAGTGATTTTAATCGTTTAATAAATAGGGCTGTCACTTTTTATTCAATATTATGATTTCCAGTTCAGGTTGCGTTTATTCCATCCTACTCTGCCTGGATGTTATGAAAACTCTAATGCTAGCAGCTTTTTGTGTAGAAGTTATTAAAATTGCTAAAATAATAAACTGTGACATTTGTGTATTAGCTGAGGGGTGACTGCGGTTCATGAGAGGATGTTCAAATTCATTATAATAAATAACGGGTCATTTTAAATTAGTTCAAACTTGATTTTTGGAAAAAAGTTATGGCTCTAATGGTAAGACGTTGAATATAATATCTAAATCGAGTTTGGGGTTTGTTTTTAACACTTAATTGTCCTGTTATGGATCTCTTATTAGGGCTAAGCAATTTGAGTACAGTATGTCATTGCAATTTTTATGGCATGCTTTCCAATTTGGATTTGATTTACAATATTAGTTGGGCTATGCAGTGCACCCATTTGAGCTGGTGCCCCTTGCACTGTGTTCTGCAGCCACCTGCTTTCCTTATGCTCTAGGATTCTACCTCATAGTATTTTCTTTATATTGCACAGCCCTTGTAGACACTTATTTTATTTATTTTATTTTAGGCAAATATAGATTACATAAATTTTTTTTTTTGTGCCTTTAGACCAAGATGGACGAGCTGCAGCTCTTCCGTGGAGACACAGTGCTCATGAAAGGGAAGAAAAGGCGTGAGAGTGTGTGCATCGTACTCTCTGATGACACCTGTTCAGATGAAAAGGTTCGGATGAACAGAGTTGTCCGCAACAACCTGAGGGTCCGTCTTGGTGACGTTATTAGGTAGGTAAAAGCACACACTTGTCTTAAGTTCTTTCCTTAACCATTGAAGGAGGTGTTAAGTCTAATATCTCCCTCAGCATTCAGCCCTGTCCTGATGTGAAGTACGGAAAGAGGATCCACGTCCTCCCCATAGATGACACAGTAGAAGGAATTACTGGGAACCTGTTTGAGGTTTACCTGAAGCCATACTTCTTGGAGGCTTACAGGCCAATCCGCAAAGGTGAGTACCAAGTTCAGTTGTCTGGTCGGAGGTCTTAATTTTGGTTGATCAAATCTGTTTCAGTGTATCTCACCATGAGGCTCTGCTATTGTTTTGTGAAGGTGATATTTTCCTGGTCAGAGGTGGCATGCGTGCTGTCGAGTTCAAGGTGGTGGAGACTGATCCCTCCCCATACTGCATTGTTGCTCCTGATACAGTCATCCATTGTGAGGGAGAACCAATCAGGAGAGAGGTGTGTAGTGGCTTTGCAAGTGTATTGACGTGCATTAACCCAAAATAAACCACAGAAATTGAATCATTTGTTTTATGTTGCATAGGATGAAGAAGAGTCCCTGAATGAGGTGGGCTATGATGACATTGGAGGTGTTAGGAAGCAGTTGGCTCAGATTAAAGAGATGGTGGAGCTGCCTCTTAGACACCCTGCACTGTTCAAGGCCATTGGCGTAAAGGTGAGGAACACGAGACATTTTTTGACTTCACTGTGGTTATTCTCCTGTAAATTAAATAATGAAAAAAAACTTGAGATATAGACATTTTTTAAAATCTTTCAAATGATTTTAAATTAATTATGTTCTGATGTCAAATCCCCCCCCCCATTAGCCCCCTCGTGGAATCCTGCTGTATGGACCCCCTGGAACAGGAAAGACTTTGATTGCCAGAGCTGTGGCCAATGAAACTGGAGCCTTCTTCTTCCTGATCAATGGTGTGAAGAATAATTTTCTTCCAATAATTTAAAATGGTACAGTGGTATGACCTCTAAATCAAAAATCAAAATGTTTTGTCCTCTATTTCAGGTCCTGAGATCATGAGCAAGCTGGCAGGAGAGAGTGAGAGTAACCTGAGAAAGGCTTTTGAGGAAGCAGAGAAGAATGCTCCTGCCATCATCTTTATCGATGAGCTTGACGCAATCGCTCCCAAGAGAGAGAAGGTGAGCGGGAAGGGAGGCTTTAAATTGAGTATATTATATAAAATGGCTTTCAGTGCCTATTTTTTTTTTAATTATATTTTCCATTGGATTTATATTTTGTTGCCCTTAGTTCAGAAACATTCACGCTCAAAATGAGTCAAACTGTTGTGTGCATACAGTTTTAAATGTAGAAGCATGTTTTATTTATAGACTCACGGAGAGGTGGAGAGGCGTATTGTGTCTCAGCTGCTGACTCTTATGGATGGCCTGAAACAGAGAGCTCATGTCATTGTCATGGCTGCCACCAACAGACCCAACAGCATTGACCCAGCTCTCAGGAGATTTGGTAAGTTGTGTTTTGAGCTTGAGTTTCATCAGAACCCTACAGTTTCTTCTTGAGGCAACACCCAATATAGAACCTGATGACTGTGTTTACCCAGGCTGTAGATCAGTGGTGTGACAGTTTCTTACAGCACTGCAGCTCCACAGTTTTAAATACTTTTGAATCATCGGTTGGAAATGTGTTTTGCTTGTTCATCAAATATATAAATGTATGAACTGTATGTTTACTTTTGTAACTTCTAATACAGGTTTAGATGTTGCTTATTTTGTGAGCTATAGTCAAGAGCCAGGTGCTTTACAGATGTGTGATGTGATCAATTCCTGAGAAAGTGTTTGAACTTTTGTACAGGACGTTTTGATAGAGAAGTGGACATTGGCATCCCTGACGCAACTGGAAGATTGGAAATTCTGCAGATTCACACTAAGAACATGAAGCTGGCAGATGATGTTGACTTGGAGCAGGTTTGTACACTTGTGATTATTTAATTGCCTGTTGACATGTAATTACATTTTATGGCAATGGGCAACACTGAAGAAATTTTATACTGTCTATTTTTATGTAGGTAGCCAATGAGACCCACGGGCATGTGGGTGCAGATCTGGCTGCCCTCTGCTCCGAGGCTGCCCTGCAGGCCATCAGGAAGAAGATGGACCTCATCGATCTTGAGGATGAGACCATTGATGCTGAAGTCATGAATTCACTTGCTGTCACCATGGATGACTTTAAGGTAAGACTTGTAGTTTTTTTTTAGAAGAGGGCAAGATCTACAAAGATCTTCTGCATTAATTCTCACTTACCTTATCGCTCTTCTGCAGTGGGCACTGAGCCAGAGCAACCCGTCAGCACTTAGGGAGACAGTTGTTGAGGTACCTAATATCACCTGGGATGACATTGGAGGGCTGGAAGATGTCAAGAGGGAGCTGCAGGAGCTGGTGCAGGTATGTGATCTTACATTTTGAAGACATACCTAATATGGTGAAATTAGGATTGTACCACTAATCATGTTTTTTTTTTGTTTGTCAAATTCAGTACCCAGTGGAGCACCCAGACAAGTTCCTCAAGTTTGGCATGACACCATCCAAGGGTGTGCTGTTCTATGGTCCTCCTGGTTGTGGTAAGACTCTTCTGGCCAAAGCTATCGCCAATGAGTGCCAGGCAAACTTCATCTCCATTAAGGGACCTGAGCTGCTCACCATGTGGTTTGGAGAGTCTGAGGCCAACGTCAGAGAGATCTTCGACAAGGTAAGAACTGTTACACATTGAAAATGCTGCACATGAATCTCTCCTACCTTGTTTTGTAAGACCATCTTGTGTGCTGGTATGATTCCAGGCTCGTCAAGCAGCCCCCTGCGTCCTCTTCTTTGATGAGCTGGACTCCATAGCCAAGGCCCGTGGTGGCAACGTGGGAGATGGTGGCGGAGCAGCTGACCGTGTCATCAACCAGATCCTCACTGAGATGGATGGAATGTCCAGCAAGAAGAACGTCTTCATCATCGGAGCCACAAACAGACCAGACATCATTGACCCAGCCATCCTGAGACCTGGCCGTCTGGATCAGCTTATCTACATCCCCCTGCCCGATGAGAAGAGCAGGATCAGCATCCTGAAGGCTAACCTCCGCAAGAGTCCCATCAGCAAGGTGACAGTGCTGCTGCTCATGATGAAGCTATCACAAAATGATTATATTCTCAGTCAAAATCTGAAACCTTGAATTTCTGATTGACAGGATGTTGACTTGGACTTCCTGGCCAAGATTACCAACGGCTTCTCCGGAGCTGATCTGACAGAGATTTGCCAGCGGGCGTGTAAGCTGGCCATCAGGGAGAGCATCGAGAATGAGATCCGCAGGGAGCGAGAGAGGCAGACCAACCCATCCGCTATGGTTTGTACCTTTTCACTTGTACACGAGCATCTGCTGCAGGTATCGGTCATTTGAGTGATTGTGGCACTTTTCATTGACAGGAGGTGGAGGAGGAGGATCCCGTGCCTGAGATCAGGAAGGACCACTTTGAAGAGGCAATGCGATTTGCCCGCCGCTCCGTCAGTGACAATGACATTCGCAAATATGAGATGTTTGCTCAGACACTGCAGCAGAGCCGTGGTTTCGGCAGCTTCAGGTATGTTTTCCAGTGTTTCTTTACCTGGACTATAAGATTCAATTTTTTTTTTTTTTTATTATGGAATGGTGTGATTTAGTAAAATGCAAATCAATTATTTGTTTTAATTTAAATATTCATTTTAAATTAGAATCCAGCCCTTAATTACTGCTGACTTTCAAATGGACATTTGATAAAGGTATTCTATGAATATATTAGTTTGCCGTTGTATGCTTCACAAATCATTCATTGTGTTTACTTGGGCTTTAGCAAGACAAACACCCATACACACTGTAAAAGTGAACAGACATGCAGGGATCTAAATGGCTTAATTGCTGAAAATCAAAAGGACAGTTTAGGGTTTGCTAACCAAAAATAGTACAAATATCAGGAACTGCCTCATCATAGGATGCTTTTTGTTGTTTGAGTACAGAAGTGTGACTTTGTCCTGTGTCTTTCAGGTTTCCCTCCAGTACCGCAGCGGGCAGTGGACCAAGCCACGGCACAGGAGGAACTGGAAGCGGTCCAGTGTTCAATGAAGACAACGACGATGACCTGTATGGATAAATGTACACTGCCCGACTGTGGTCAGTACTGGGATCACACCTGTAATAATTCTCACCAGATTCCACCTTTTTAGGACTCTTGCTTCCATAATGTGTTCCCCCTTTTTTTTTTCTTTTTTGTACGAGTTCCCTTGGAGAAAGCATGTAGCCGCACTTGGTTTGCCCTGGCTTTGATGTAGGTGGGGGGTAAGGGGATGTTAAAATATTTAACCTTTCTCCAGTGTTTGGTCTAAATGGACCCATTTTACAACTTTAATAAATATTGTTTTTCATCTTATTGCATCCAAGCATCTAAATAAATAAAATTGCTGTTCACCACTTTCATTGAATTTTGAGTGGTTTATTCAGATTAGTTTGTGAAAGATGACGCCACAGAAAATTAATGGAAAAAGATTATATATTTTCATCCCACAGATGGAAAATGGTCTCATACCCCCTGGTCTTTCTTGTGCTTTTGCCCCCCCACCCACACTGTCCCAGGTGAACTTCCACTATGAAATAGTTTGGTGGTAATGGGAACCCTCTGTCATGCTTATGTATCCACATTGTTTCTCCCCTCGTTGATGCAACTTGGATCAATTCTTTTCAGGGCTGTGCGAACACCAAAATCCCATCAGTTCCAATATTAAAATCAGATTTGGTCACTACAGTATGAGATCAGACAAGATATATATATCCCATATGTGGCATGAGTGCGATTGGTCATAACGGAATCCATATGGCTTCTGTTTCTGACCCATTTCCCCCTTCAAAAATTGGTTGTACTGATGTTTTTTTGTTGTCGCTGACACAAAAACAAAAGTATCGGTGTTCACATGTGTCGTTAAAGAGGGCAGCCGACTGTCATTGAACTTCTCAAATCTGATCTGTAATAAATTGGAATGGAGTTGGATTTTAACAGTGAGGCTGGTAATCTGAGCCTCAGTATACCACAACCAACATGAATGGCTTTATTGATGGGATTCTCTATGCTAGACTATAAGGAAGAAAAAGAAAACACTTCTTTTTCTTTTTTTTAAGTAACTTGTAGCATTTAATGTATTGCCGATTTGTCAAGGTTATGTTGTTAAAAATAAAATCTCACGAAATGAAGGCTGTCATCAGTGTCTCTTTGAATTTGTTTAGTGACACAGAGCGACTCTAAGTAACTCTACTTTTATTTAACATTTTGACATTAAGGCCTGACGGGAAGTTATGCAGAAGTGGAATTTAAGGATGTGCTTTCACTGGATTCACCTCAATATTGGGATTCTATGAAAAGAGCACCATGTCATCCAAACTGTTAGTCACCCCCACAATATCAGTTAACTACCTTATCTTAACAGTTGTATTGTATTGGATGTGTATCCGTATCACTACCAGAATCTTAATATTTTTCTTGGGCCATAACCTACATCCCCAGATAAAGGGATAAGCAGACGGCAGTAATGCAATAGTAGAATAAAACGCCAACAACAAAGAAACCTACCTTGTATTAGCAACACAATCATTTAACAGAGTCATCATTTATTCCTTATTTTACCTGGGATTATGTGATATCATTTTATGCTCCTATCACCCACGCCTTCATAAAAACATGCCTCTTATTGCCACTGTGATTTTAACACCGAAGAATAAACTTTTAAAATTTAGATCGTTGCTTTAGCGCCACCATCAGGACTTTTTGGCTTTTGTTTGCAGCCGAGGAATTTGGCTCCTTTTCTTATTTAAATAATCAGTAGCATTTAATATATGATGGATTTGTTCAGGTTATGTTCACAGTGTATTGCAATGTATTTATTGACACAAAGCTATTATACGTGGCTTTTGTTTGATGGTTTTAGACTGAAGAATGACAGGAAATATGCAGACACAGGAGTGACTTTTAACTGGAATCAGCAGAGATTAGTTATCTTGGTGAAACATGCAGGTGCCATGTGACCATGGGCAGATATGCAGTTCTGCTGCTGACCACACGGTGTCTCTCAGGACAAGAAAGAAGGGACACAAATAATGAATACCACTGGAAAATGGTTTATTCCATTTCAATTTAGTTTTTTAAACCACAATTTTAGTGAATAATTCACTGAGAAAATGTGTATATTTAAATTGTAAGACTTGGTTTCTGCCTCAGTAAGGATCATGGAAGGGGAAATGAGGATGCTCTGCATCTCTCCACACTCTCTTACCGTCCCGCTGTAGAAGAAGAACAACAAAAAGAGTTGTTAGTTTTGTATTTGCAGCTGACAATAACTGCAGGAGTCAACGTATCAGATCGTCGTCTCACCTCGACTGACGGGACGATGAAGCGCTCGTGTCGGTTGAAGGACTCGATCAGCTTCATGTCCTGATCTGTCAGGGAAAAGTCAAACACCTGCAGGTTCTGCTGGATCCTGGAGGGCGTCACACTCTTGGGTATACACACGACGCCCCTCTGAACGTGCCACCTACGTGATATGGATGAAACAAATGCATGAGAAGTTGCAACAGAATTCAAGAAGCCGCAGGAAACTGTCCTGCTGTACCTGAGTATGACCTGAGCCGGCGTTTTGTGGTATCTGTGGGCGATGGCTCCCAGTCGAGGATCGTCCAGCAGGCTTGGCTCATCGGGAGACGCCCAGGGTCTGTCCCCGCTGCCCAGAGGACTGTAGGCAGTCACACACACTCCCACTGACCTGAGGCGGAGGTTATGATCTCTGTTACTGACACAGCAGGAGGCTCAGAGAGAAAACACTGTGATTTCTACTGACCGGCAGTGAGTGACGAGATCCACTTGAGACAAATAAGGATGACATTCCACCTGTGGTGCAACAATTCACACTTTTTACAGTTTACTGGTTCATTAAGTGTCACTAAAATGTGCTCATTCTGTCTTATGAGAAGGCGACGTGGTACCTGGTTGACCACAGGTTTGTGTCTGGCCACGCCGATGATGTCGTCCATTTGCCTGGCATTGAAGTTGGACAGTCCTACAGCCTTGACCAGACCTTTGTCCACTAAAGTCTCCATGGCCGTCCAAGTGTCTCTGTAGTGTGTGTCCGAGTAGCAAATGCTTCCATCTTCCCTGCGAGGCATCAGCTCTTTCCCTGGCCTGAATCAAGAAACATACAAAAGACCTTTTTTTTTTACCTTTGCATACAAGGAGGAGCCAGATTGAGTTTATTGCGTTTGAGGGCTGCTCACTGAAAAGCCATGGGCCAGTGCATGAGGTAAAGGTCCAGGTAGGAGAGACCCAGGTGGGCTAGACTGGTCCTGCAGGCTCCTTCAATGTCCCGTGGATCGTGCTTGGTGTTCCACAGTTTGGACGTCACAAACACGTCGTCACGACGCAGAGCCTGAGAGTGGAAAGTGTCATAGATGAATGTTTAATACTACAGTGCTTAACAAATGTATTAGACTGACTTAATTAACAGAATTAGTAATTATCAAAATCAGTTTTTTATGTTTCTGTAAAGGTTAATACGCTAGTATGTAGAAGCTCTTTTTATTTATTATATTTATTATATTTTTTAATGCTAAAAAATGGTTTTAGTGGTTGAATGTTATGTTTTCTGATTAATTTCTGACTTCTCAGAGAAGAAGCCCACAGTGAGCCGTCTTAAATTTTGGGTATAAAATTCAGTTTGTCATTTTTTGTAGTTTTAAGATTTCTAAAAATATTTATGTTTTCTGGTTTTTATGACAGGTGGTCTAATGCATTTGTTAAGCTCTGTATATATACAGTTAGATCCATGACACATGTACACAACAGTCAAGAAACGTGAAGTGTCGCCCTATCAGTTTTGGAGCATTTACCAGTGCATCTTTACTGATGAAGTGACACCTTTAGAAAATAGACCTTGAGTTGAGACCAAGACCAGGAGAGAAGAAGAAGAAGTCTTACCTTCCCAGGCCCGAGCCTCAGAGCCAGAGCTTCTCCGACCTCCTGTTCGTTACTGTAAGCAGCAGCACAGTCGATGTGTCTGTACCCACAGTCTAACGCTGCCAGCACTGACTGCTTCACCTGAGGAACACATGCATTCAGACTTACTTACTTTATCATGTTCTAATGTTACAGGTGTCAGTAGTTCAGTACCTGTCCTGGAGAACTCTTCCATGTGCCAAGTCCGACCATGGGCATCTGCTGCCCGCTTGAAAGGGTCACAAAGGTGCTCATGTTCCAGCTCTGAGGACCTGACAGAGGACAGACAGAGGACAGTGTGAGGAGACCTTTCCCTATGAAAATGTAGCCAGTGTTGTCCAGTCATCATGACTAAGTCTTAATATTCTGTTACTGATCAACACGCTCATCTGAATTCATTAACTCCTACACCAGAGCAGGAGGTAACTATTACACTCTGGACATCACGTCCATCTTACATGCAGCATACATACTCGTCTTGTTAGGTTTTTCTTTGGAACGTGACATAATAAGTCATGGATAAGATACTGATACATGATAAATACTGTGACACAGGTACATGTGTTCACTAATAGGGATGGGACAGTCCAAAACAGGGGTCAGCAAAAAAAATATTTCTGAGAAATTGAATGTCTTCTTCAGACAAAACCTGACTTAACTTATTGTTACTTGTTACAAAGACTCTTAAATGTGTGTGAGAAAATAAAATGGCCCCCCCCTCCAAAAAATGCTCTCAAAGAATATTTCCCTTTCTGTTGTATTGCTAATAATTATTGTGCATCATTTAATTTTTTTCTTTGAGCTTAATGTATGTTAATTTGGCTATTCATTACAACAGCAGTGTTTTATATTTATTTATCAAAACCAAACATATCATTTAATCAATCAATTGTAGCAACAGAATTTTTTTTTTTTATTAATAAAGGCTCTGAATTCTATTCATATTATGAGATGTTATGTCATAATAATTAATTAATTAATTCAAAAATGTCTTAATCTTTTTTTTAATTCATACCTGAATCTAGAATCTTGGATTTATTTTAAGAGCCACAAGGGGGAGCCTGCATCTTTCCAATCACTCCAGGACTTCACATATTTTTTTTAATGATTCTGTTTCATTAACATTCTTTTTCACCAAATTTTTTGTCACACAATTAGGAAATGTCAGAACTGTTTTTAGTAACATTAGTAACATTGGTTTATCTGTTGAGAGAAGGTCAAGTTTTCATACCTCAAGTTTCATACTGCAGATTCCCTCTTTATATATTTTTATTATAATGTTTTCTTGTCATATGTTAATGTATTTTTATTATTTTGGTTAGTTCTGGTCATCCCCATGTGTCTAACATGGGGATTGGTCTTTGTTTTATACACTTTTTGACAGAACGTTTATAAAAACCAGCTCTGGTTTCTTTTACTCAACACAGTGTGTGACCTCACGGATACACTAAAATCTTTGTATTTGTTTTTCTTGAAGCAGGACATACGTTGTTGATAAGATAATAAGGTATATTTACACTGCCACATTATTAGATTTCATACAGAAGCAGGCACATGTTTTTTTAACCAGCTTACACACACACACACACACATCACATGTACCTTGGATTCACATATTTAACACAACATTTGCTTTGGGATCGAAACTCAATTCAGACTGGAGGTTCAGTGGCTCGACTACATGCAGAGAACATAAAGTAACACTCAGTGACTCAGGAAATATAAACTCTCTGCGAACTCTGATGTATAGCCAGAAATAGCTGATGCAGCTATAAGGCATTAGTCACAGTGTGGTGTTAGTGCCGTGCATCTCAGAAAACAGTCCTACACTCAACAAGTAATCTGCTATGTAGCCGTACCACACACACACACACACACACACACACACACACACACACACACACACAGAGTCGTCTCACATGATTACCTGTCTGAATCGACGAATGCACTAATGGTTAGTGAATGACACAAAGTTTAAACCCGAGCAGAGACTAAAAGGCTTCTCAAGTGTTGTTCCTACCAGTGATCGTTCAGATGCAGCGTGTCTGTCTGTCACTTTCGGCCCTCATGGATTTTAACAGACTAAGGTCAAAGTCTGCCACCACTTGGTTTATCTGTAACAAAACAAAAACTGATGGAGAAAGTCCAAATTCCACTTTACTTACCCAAATAACAAACAATAAAGTACCATTACTAGGACCACAGTACATACACTATATGGACAAGAATATTTGGCCACACTGAATTCAAGTGTTTCCATCAGGCTTTGGGCTCTAGGCCCCTGATTTCCAATGAAGAGCAATCTTAATGCTTCAACGAACCAAGACATTTTGGACAATGCTATGCTTCAAACTTCTCTAAGTCTAACAACTCACACATCCCTAGATCCTGACATGATCAGCTAAAACTTATAAACTCCCACTTAAAGACCTCTGTAACAATAAATTCATTAGTCCTTTATCAGTCCCACAGAGGAAATTCCTTCTCTGCATTTAACTCCATCCTCTACTAGAAGCCTTCCTAGAATTCTAGGCTCTGCCTCAACTTAGTATGTTGATGAAAAAGGCATAGGTTAGTATGTCGTCCAAAATGTGAAAAAAAAGTCATGTTTTAGTATGTCGTCCAAAATGTGTCAAAAAAGTCATAGGTTAGTATGTCGTCCAAAATGTGACAAAAAAGTCATACTATAGTATGTCGTCCGAAATGTGACAAAAAAGTCATACTTTAGTATGTCGTCCGAAATGTGACAAAAAAGTCATAGGTTAGTATGTCGTCCAAAATGTGACAAAAAGTCATAGGCTAGTATGTCGTCCAAAATGTGACAAAAAAGTCATCGGTTAGTATGTCGTCCAAAATGTGACAAAAAAGTCATCGGTTAGTATGTCGTCCAAAATGTGACAAAAAGTCATACTTTAGTATGTCGTCCAAAATGTGACAAAAAAGTCATACTTTAGTATGTCGTCCAAAATGTGACAAAAAAGTCATGTTTTAGTATGTCATCCAAAATGTGTCAAAAAAGTCATACTTTAGTATGTCATCCAAAATGTGTCAAAAAAGTCATACTTTAGTATGTCGTCCGAAATGGGACAAAAAAGTCATAGGTTAGTATGTCGTCCAAAATGTGACAAAAAATTCATACTTTAGTATGTCGTCCAAAATGTGACAAAAAAGTCATACTTTAGTATGTCGTCCAAAATGTGACAAAAAAGTCATACGTTAGTATGTCGTCCGAAATGTGACAAAAAAGTCATACTATAGTATGTCGTCCAAAATGTGAAAAAAAGTCATACTTTATTATGTCGTCCAAAATGTGAAAAAAAGTCATAGGCTAGTATGTCGTCCAAAATGTGACAAAAAAGTCATGTTTTAGTATGTCATCCAAAATGTGACAAAAAAGTCATACTTTAGTATGTCGTCCGAAATGTGACAAAAAAGTCATAGGTTAGTATGTCGTCCAAAATGGGACAAAAAATTCATACTTTAGTATGTCGTCCAAAATGTGACAAAAAAGTCATAGGTTAGTATGTCGTCCAAAATGGGACAAAAAATTCATACTTTAGTATGTCGTCCAAAATGTGACAAAAAAGTCATACTTTAGTATGTCGTCCAAAATGTGACAAAAAAGTCATACTTTAGTATGTCTTCTGAAATGTGACAAAAAAGTCATACCAAAGTATGTCGTCCAAAATGTGACAAAAAAGTCATACTATAGTATGTCGTCCAAAATAAGACAAAAAAGTCATACTATAGTATGTCGTCCAAAATGTGACAAAAAAGTCATATTATAGTATGTCGTCCAAAATGTGACAAAAAAGTCATAGGTTAGTATGTTGTCCAAAATGTGTCAAAAAAAGTCATACTAAAGTATGTCGTCCAAAATGTGACAAAAAAGTCATACTATAGTATGTCGTCCAAAATGTGACAAAAAATTCATACTAAGGTATGTCGTCCAAAATGTGACAAAAAAAGTCATAGGTTAGTATGTCGTCCAAAATGTGACAAAAAGTCATACTTAAATATGTCGTCCAAAATTTGACAAAAAAGTCATAGGTTAGTATGTTGTCTGAAATCGGTTAAAAAAGTCATACTTTAGTATGTCGTCCAAAATGTGACAAAAAAGTCATAGGTTAGTATGTTGTCCAAAATGTGTCAAAAAAAGTCATACTAAAGTTTGTCGTCCAAAATGGGACAAAAAAGTCATACTAAATTATGTCGTCCAAAATGTGACAAAAAAGTCATACTATAGTAAGTCGTCCAAAATGTGACAAAAAAAGTCATAGGTTAGTATGTCGTCCAAAATGTGACAAAAAAAGTCATAGGTTAGTATGTCGTCCAAAATGTGACAAAAAAGTCATACTTTAGTATGTCTTCTGAAATGTGACAAAAAAGTCATACCAAAGTATGTCGTCCAAAATGTGACAAAAAAGTCATACTATAGTATGTCGTCCAAAATAAGACAAAAAAGTCATACTATAGTATGTCGTCCAAAATGTGACAAAAAAGTCATATTATAGTATGTCGTCCAAAATGTGACAAAAAAGTCATAGGTTAGTATGTTGTCCAAAATGTGACAAAAAAGTCATACTATAGTATGTCGTCCAAAATGTGACAAAAAATTCATACTAAGGTATGTCGTCCAAAATGTGACAAAAAAAGTCATAGGTTAGTATGTCGTCCAAAATGTGACAAAAAGTCATACTTAAATATGTCGTCCAAAATTTGACAAAAAAGTCATAGGTTAGTATGTTGTCTGAAATCGGTTAAAAAAGTCATACTTTAGTATGTCGTCCAAAATGTGACAAAAAAGTCATAGGTTAGTATGTTGTCCAAAATGTGTCAAAAAAAGTCATACTAAAGTTTGTCGTCCAAAATGGGACAAAAAAGTCATACTAAATTATGTCGTCCGAAATGTGACAAAAAAGTCATACTATAGTAAGTCGTCCAAAATGTGACAAAAAAGTCATACTAAAGTATGTCGTCCAAAATGTGACAAAAAGTCATACTATAGTATGTCATCCAAAATAAGACAAAAAAGTCATACTATAGTATGTCGTCCAAAATGTGACAAAAAAAGTCATGTTTTAGTATGACATCCAAAATGTGTCAAAAAAGTCATACTATAGTATGTCATCCAAAATGTGTCAAAAAAGTCATAGTATAGTATGTCGTCCAAAATGTGACAAAAAAGTCATACTTTAGTATGTCGTCCAAAATGTGACAAAAAAGTCATGTTTTAGTATGTCATCCAAAATGTGACAAAAAAGTCATAGGTAAGTATGTACTCCAAAATGTGACAAAAAAGTCATACTATAGTATAGCGTCCAAAATGTGACAAAAAAGTCATATTAAAGTATGACGTCCAAAATGTGACAAAAGTCATACTATAGTATGTCGTCCAAAATGTGACAAAAAAGTCATACTTTAGTATGTCGTCCGAAATGTGACAAAAAAGTCATGGGTTAGTATGTCGTCCAAAATGTGACAAAAAATTCATACTTTAGTATGTCGTCCAAAATGTGACAAAAAAGTCATAGGTTAGTATGTACTCCAAAATGTGAAAAAATGTCATAGGTTAGTATGTCGTCCAAAATGTGACAAAAAAAGTCATACTAAAGTATGTACTCCAAAATGTGACAAAAAAGTCATACTATAGTATAGCGTCCAAAATGTGACAAAAAAGTCATATTAAAGTATGACGTCCAAAATGTGACAAAAGTCATACTATAGTATGTCGTCCAAAATAAGACAAAAAAGTCATACTATAGTATGTCGTCCAAAATGTGACAAAAAAAGTCATACTTTAGTAGGTCGTCCAAATTGTGACAAAAAAGTCATACGTTAGTATGTCGTCCAAAATGGGACAAAAAATTCATACTTTAGTATGTCGTCCAAAATGTGACAAAAAAGTCATAGGTTAGTATGTCGTCCAAATTGTGAAAAAAAGTCATACTATAGTATGTCGTCCAAAATGTGACAAAAAAGTCATACTATAGTATGTTGTCCAAAATGTGACGAAAAATTCATAGGTTAGTATGTTGTCTGAAATCGGTTAAAAAAGTCATACTTTAGTATGTCGTCCAAAATGTGACAAAAAAGTCATAGGTTAGTATGTACTCCAAAATGTGACAAAAAAGTCATAGGTTAG
Organism: Solea solea; assembly: GCF_958295425.1. Taxonomy (NCBI): domain Eukaryota; kingdom Metazoa; phylum Chordata; class Actinopteri; order Pleuronectiformes; family Soleidae; genus Solea; species Solea solea. The sequence goes on from NC_081141.1 coordinate 22,029,343, forward strand.
TATGTACTCCAAAATGTGACAAAAAAGTCATACTATAGTATAGCGTCCAAAATGTGACAAAAAAGTCATATTAAAGTATGACGTCCAAAATGTGACAAAAGTCATACTATAGTATGTCGTCCAAAATAAGACAAAAAAGTCATACTTTAGTATGTCGTCCAAAATGTGACAAAAAAGTCATACTTTAGTATGTCGTCCAAATTGTGACAAAAAAGTCATACTTTAGTATGTCGTCCAAAATGTGACAAAAAGTCATACTATAGTATGTCGTCCAAAATGTGACAAAAAATTCATACTAAAGTATGTCGTCCAAAATGTGACAAAAAAAGTCATGGGTTAGTATGTCGTCCAAAATGTGACAAAAAAAGTCATACTTTAGTAGGTCGTCCAAATTGTGACAAAAAAGTCATACTTTAGTATGTCGTCCAAAATGTGACAAAAAAGTCATACTATAGTATGTTGTCCAAAATGTGACAAAAAATTCATAGGCTAGTATGTCGTCCAAAATGTGACAAAAAAGTCATCGGTTAGTATGTCGTCCAAAATGTGACAAAAAAGTAATCGGTTAGTATTTCGTCCAAAATATGTAAAAAAAAATCATACTAAAGTATGTAGTCCAAAATGTGACAAAAAATTCATACTTTAGTATGTCATCCGAAATGTGACAAAAAAGTCAAAAGTTAGTATGTCGTCCAAAATGTGACAAAAAAGTCATACTTTAGTATGTCATCCGAAATGTGACAAAAAAGTCATAGTATAGTATGTCGTCCAAAATGTGACAAAAAAGTCATGTTTTAGTATGTCGTCCAAAGTGTGACAAAAAAGTCATAGATGAGGGTGTCGTCCAAAATAAGACAAAATAGTCATAGGTTAGTATGTACTCCAAAATGTGACAAAAAAGTCATACTATAGTATGTCGTCCAAAATGTGACAAAAAAGTCATACTTTAGTATGTCGTCCGAAATGTGACAAAAAAGTCATGGGTTAGTATGTCGTCCAAAATGTGACAAAAAATTCATACTTTAGTATGTCGTCCAAAATGTGACAAAAAAGTCATACTTTAGTAGGTCGTCCAAAATGTGAAAAAATGTCATAGGTTAGTATGTCGTCCAAAATGTGACAAAAAAAGTCATACTAAAGTATGTCGTCGAAAATGTGACAAAAAAGTCATAGGTTAGTATGTCATCCAAAATATGACAAAAAAGTCATAGGTTAGTATGTTGTCCAAAATGTAACAAAAAAGTCCTACTTTAGTATGTCGTCCAAAATAAGACAAAAAAGTCATACTTTAGTAGGTCGTCCAAAATGTGAAAAAATGTCATAGGTTAGTATGTCGTCCAAAATGTGACAAAAAAAGTCATACTAAAGTATGTCGTCGAAAATGTGACAAAAAAGTCATAGGGTAGTATGTTGTCCAAAATGTAACAAAAAAGTCATAGGTTAGTATGTCGTCCAAAATGGGACAAAAAATTCATACTTTAGTATGTCGTCCAAAATGTGACAAAAAAGTCATACTTTAGTATGTCGTCCAAAATGTGACAAAAAAGTCATACTTTAGTATGTCGTCCGAAATGTGACAAAAAAGTCATACTATAGTATGTCGTCCAAAATGTGAAAAAAATTCATACTTTAGTATGTCGTCCAAAATGTGAAAAAAAGTCATAGGCTAGTATGTCGTCCAAAATGTGACAAAAAAGTCATCGGTTAGTATGTCGTCCAAAATGTGACAAAAAAGTCATCGGTTAGTATTTCGTCCAAAATGTGACAAAAAATTCATACTTTAGTATGTCATCCGAAATGGGACAAAAAAGTCAAAAGTTAGTATGTCGTCCAAAATGTGACAAAAAAGTCAAAAGTTAGTATGTCGTCCAAAATGTGACAAAAAAGTCATACTTTAGTATGTCATCCGAAATGTGACAAAAAAGTCATAGTATAGTATGTCGTCCAAAATGTGACAAAAAAGTCATGTTTTAGTATGCCGTCCAAAATGTGACAAAAAAGTCATACTATAATAGTATGTCGTCCAAAATGTGACAAAAAAGTCATACTTTAGTATGTCGTCCAAAATGTGAAAAAAAGTCATAGGCTAGTATGTCGTCCAAAATGTGACAAAAAAGTCATACTTTAGTATGTCATCCAAAATGTGTCAAGAAAGTCATACTATAGTATGTCATCCAAAATGTGACAAAAAAGTCATAGTATAGTATGTCATCCAAAATGTGACAAAAAAGTCATAGTATAGTATGTCGTCCAAAATGTGACAAAAAAGTCATCGGTTAGTATGTCGTCCAAAATGTGACAAAAAAGTCATCGGTTAGTATTTCGTCCAAAATGTGTAAAAAAAAATCATACTAAAGTATGTAGTCCAAAATGTGACAAAAAATTCATACTTAAGTATGTCATCCGAAATGTGACAAAAAAGTCAAAAGTTAGTATGTCGTCCAAAATGTGACAAAAAAGTCATACTTAAGTATGTCATCCGAAATGTGACAAAAAAGTCAAAAGTTAGTATGTCGTCCAAAATGTGACAAAAAAGTCATACTTAAGTATGTCATCCGAAATGTGACAAAAAAGTCAAAAGTTAGTATGTCGTCCAAAATGTGACAAAAAAGTCATACTTTAGTATGTCATCCGAAATGTGACAAAAAAGTCATAGTATGTCGTCCAAAATGTGACAAAAAAGTCATATTATAGTATGTCGTCCAAAATGTGACAAAAAAAGTCATACTTTAGTATGTCGTCCAAAATGTGACAAAAAAGTCATACTAAAGTATGTCGTCCAAAATGTGACAAAAAAGTCATACTATAGTATGTCGTCCAAAATGTGACAAAAAATTCATACTAAAGTATGTCGTCCAAAATGTGACAAAAAAAGTCATAGGTTAGTATGTTGTCCAAATTGTGAAAAAAAGTCATACTATAGTATGTCGTCCAAAATGTGACAAAAAAGTCATACTATAGTATGTCGTCCAAAATGTGACAAAAAATTCATACTAAAGTATGTCGTCCAAAATGTGACAGAAAAGTCATAAGTTAGTATGTCGTCCAAATTGTGAAAAAAAGTCATACTATAGTATGTCGTCCAAAATGTGACAAAAAAGTCATACTAAAGTATGTCGTCCAAAATGTGACAGAAAAGTCATACTAAAGTATGTCGTCCAAAATGTGACAAAAAAGTCATACTAAAGTATGTCGTCCAAAATGTGACAGAAAAGTCATACTAAAGTATGTCATCCAAAATGTGACAAAAAAGTCATAGGTTAGTATGTCGTCCAAAATGTGACAAAAAGTCATACTTAAATATGTCGTCCAAAATTTGACAAAAAAGTCATAGGTTAGTATGTTGTCTGAAATCGGTTAAAAAAGTCATACTATAGTATGTCGTCCAAAATGTGACAAAAAAGTCATAGGTTAGTATGTACTCCAAAATGTGACAAAAAAGTCATACTATAGTATGTCGTCCAAAATGTGACAAAAAAGTCATGTTTTAGTATGACATCCAAAATGTGTCAAAAAAGTCATACTATAGTATGTCATCCAAAATGTGACAAAAAAGTCATAGTATAGTATGTCGTCCAAAATGTGACAAAAAAGTCATACTTTAGTATGTCGTCCAAAATGTGACAAAAAAGTCATGTTTTAGTATGTCATCCAAAATGTGTCAAAAAAGTCATACTATAGTATGTCATCCAAAATGTGTCAAAAAAGTCATACTATAGTATGTCATCCAAAATGTGACAAAAAAGTCATAGTATAGTATGTCGTCCAAAATGTGAAAAAAGTCATATTTTAGTATGTCGTCCAAAATGTGAAAAAAAGTCATAGGCTAGTATGTCGTCCAAAATGTGACAAAAAAGTCATCGGTTAGTATGTCGTCCAAAATGTGACAAAAAAGTCATCGGTTAGTATTTCGTCCAAAATGTGTAAAAAAAAATCATACTAAAGTATGTAGTCCAAAATGTGACAAAAAATTCATACTTTAGTATGTCATCCGAAATGTGACAAAAAAGTCAAAAGTTAGTATGTCGTCCAAAATGTGACAAAAAAGTCATACTTTAGTATGTCATCCAAAGTGTGACAAAAAAGTCATAGATGAGGGTGTCGTCCAAAATAAGACAAAAAAGTCATAGGTTAGTATGTACTCCAAAATGTGACAAAAAAGTCATACTATAGTATGTCGTCCAAAATGTGACAAAAAAGTCATGTTTTAGTATGTCGTCCAAAGTGTGACAAAAAAGTCATAGATGAGGGTGTCGTCCAAAATAAGACAAAAAAGTCATAGGTTAGTATGTACTCCAAAATGTGACAAAAAAGTCATACTATAGTATGTCGTCAAAAATGTGACAAAAAAGTCATACTATAAAAGTATGTCGTCCAAAATGTGACAAAAAAGTCATACTTTAGTATGTCGTCCAAAATGTGAAAAAAAGTCATAGGCTAGTATGTCGTCCAAAATGTGACAAAAAAGTCATACTTTAGTATGTCATCCAAAATGTGTCAAAAAAGTCATACTATAGTATGTCATCCAAAATGTGACAAAAAAGTCATAGTATAGTATGTCATCCAAAATGTGACAAAAAAGTCATAGTATAGTATGTCGTCCAAAATGTGAAAAAAAGTCATAGGCTAGTATGTCGTCCAAAATGTGACAAAAAAGTCATCGGTTAGTATGTCGTCCAAAATGTGACAAAAAATTCATACTTTAGTATGTCGTCCAAAATGTGACAAAAAAGTCATACTTTAGTATGTCGTCCAAAATGTGACAAAAAAGTCATACTTTAGTATGTCGTCCGAAATGTGACAAAAAAGTCATACTATAGTATGTCGTCCAAAATGTGAAAAAAAGTCATACTTTATTATGTCGTCCAAAATGTGAAAAAAAGTCATAGGCTAGTATGTCGTCCAAAATGTGACAAAAAAGTCATGTTTTAGTATGTCATCCAAAATGTGTCAAAAAAGTCATACTTTAGTATGTCATCCAAAATGTGACAAAAAAGTCATACTTTAGTATGTCGTCCGAAATGTGACAAAAAAGTCATAGGTTAGTATGTCGTCCAAAATGGGACAAAAAATTCATACTTTAGTATGTCGTCCAAAATGTGACAAAAAAGTCATACTTTAGTATGTCGTCCAAAATGTGACAAAAAAGTCATACTTTAGTATGTCGTCCAAATTGTGACAAAAAAGTCATACTTTAGTATGTCGTCCAAAATGTGACAAAAAGTCATACTATAGTATGTCGTCCAAAATGTGACAAAAAATTCATACTAAAGTATGTCGTCCAAAATGTGACAAAAAAAGTCATCGGTTAGTATGTCGTCCAAAATGTGACAAAAAAGTCATCAGTTAGTATTTCGTCCAAAATGTGTAAAAAAAAATCATACTAAAGTATGTAGTCCAAAATGTGACAAAAAATTCATACTTTAGTATGTCATCCGAAATGGGACAAAAAAGTCAAAAGTTAGTATGTCGTCCAAAATGTGACAAAAAAGTCATACTTTAGTATGTCATCCGAAATGTGACAAAAAAGTCATAGTATAGTATGTCGTCCAAAATGTGACAAAAAAGTCATGTTTTAGTATGCCGTCCAAAATGTGACAAAAAAGTCATACTATAATAGTATGTCGTCCAAAATGTGACAAAAAAGTCATACTTTAGTATGTCGTCCAAAATGTGAAAAAAAGTCATAGGCTAGTATGTCGTCCAAAATGTGACAAAAAAGTCATACTTTAGTATGTCATCCAAAATGTGTCAAAAAAGTCATACTATAGTATGTCATCCAAAATGTGACAAAAAAGTCATAGTATAGTATGTCATCCAAAATGTGACAAAAAAGTCATAGTATAGTATGTCGTCCAAAATGTGAAAAAAAGTCATAGGCTAGTATGTCGTCCAAAATGTGACAAAAAAGTCATCGGTTAGTATGTCGTCCAAAATGTGACAAAAAATTCATACTTTAGTATGTCGTCCAAAATGTGACAAAAAAGTCATACTTTAGTATGTCGTCCAAAATGTGACAAAAAAGTCAAACTTTAGTATGTCGTCCGAAATGTGACAAAAAAGTCATACTATAGTATGTCGTCCAAAATGTGAAAAAAAGTCATACTTTATTATGTCGTCCAAAATGTGAAAAAAAGTCATAGGCTAGTATGTCGTCCAAAATGTGACAAAAAAGTCATGTTTTAGTATGTCATCCAAAATGTGTCAAAAAAGTCATACTTTATTATGTCGTCCAAAATGTGAAAAAAAGTCATAGGCTAGTATGTCGTCCAAAATGTGACAAAAAAGTCATGTTTTAGTATGTCATCCAAAATGTGACAAAAAAGTCATACTTTAGTATGTCGTCCAAAATGGGACAAAAAATTCATACTTTAGTATGTCGTCCAAAATGTGACAAAAAAGTCATAGGTTAGTATGTCGTCCAAAATGGGACAAAAAATTCATACTTTAGTATGTCGTCCAAAATGTGACAAAAAAGTCATACTTTAGTATGTCGTCCAAAATGTGACAAAAAAGTCATACTTTAGTATGTCGTCCAAAATGTGACAAAAAAGTCATCGGTTAGTATGTCGTCCAAAATGTGACAAAAAAGTCATCGGTTAGTATTTCGTCCAAAATGTGTAAAAAAAAATCATACTAAAGTATGTAGTCCAAAATGTGACAAAAAATTCATACTTAAGTATGTCATCCGAAATGTGACAAAAAAGTCATACTTTAGTATGTCGTCCGAAATGTGACAAAAAAGTCATAGGTTAGTATGTCGTCCAAAATGGGACAAAAAATTCATACTTTAGTATGTCGTCCAAAATGTGACAAAAAAGTCATACTTTAGTATGTCGTCCAAAATGTGACAAAAAAGTCATACTTTAGTATGTCGTCCAAATTGTGACAAAAAAGTCATACTTTAGTATGTCGTCCAAAATGTGACAAAAAGTCATACTATAGTATGTCGTCCAAAATGTGACAAAAAATTCATACTAAAGTATGTCGTCCAAAATGTGACAAAAAAAGTCATCGGTTAGTATGTCGTCCAAAATGTGACAAAAAAGTCATCAGTTAGTATTTCGTCCAAAATGTGTAAAAAAAAATCATACTAAAGTATGTAGTCCAAAATGTGACAAAAAATTCATACTTTAGTATGTCATCCGAAATGGGACAAAAAAGTCAAAAGTTAGTATGTCGTCCAAAATGTGACAAAAAAGTCATACTTTAGTATGTCATCCGAAATGTGACAAAAAAGTCATAGTATAATAGTATGTCGTCCAAAATGTGACAAAAAAGTCATGTTTTAGTATGCCGTCCAAAATGTGACAAAAAAGTCATACTATAATAGTATGTCGTCCAAAATGTGACAAAAAAGTCATACTTTAGTATGTCGTCCAAAATGTGAAAAAAAGTCATAGGCTAGTATGTCGTCCAAAATGTGACAAAAAAGTCATACTTTAGTATGTCATCCAAAATGTGTCAAAAAAGTCATACTATAGTATGTCATCCAAAATGTGACAAAAAAGTCATAGTATAGTATGTCATCCAAAATGTGACAAAAAAGTCATAGTATAGTATGTCGTCCAAAATGTGAAAAAAAGTCATAGGCTAGTATGTCGTCCAAAATGTGACAAAAAAGTCATCGGTTAGTATGTCGTCCAAAATGTGACAAAAAATTCATACTTTAGTATGTCGTCCAAAATGTGACAAAAAAGTCATACTTTAGTATGTCGTCCAAAATGTGACAAAAAAGTCATAGGTTAGTATGTCGTCCAAAATGGGACAAAAAATTCATACTTTAGTATGTCGTCCAAAATGTGACAAAAAAGTCATACTTTAGTATGTCGTCCAAAATGTGACAAAAAAGTCATACTTTAGTATGTCGTCCAAAATGTGACAAAAAAGTCATCGGTTAGTATGTCGTCCAAAATGTGACAAAAAAGTCATCGGTTAGTATTTCGTCCAAAATGTGTAAAAAAAAATCATACTAAAGTATGTAGTCCAAAATGTGACAAAAAATTCATACTTAAGTATGTCATCCGAAATGTGACAAAAAAGTCAAAAGTTAGTATGTCGTCCAAAATGTGACAAAAAAGTCATACTTAAGTATGTCATCCGAAATGTGACAAAAAAGTCAAAAGTTAGTATGTCGTCCAAAATGTGACAAAAAAGTCATACTTAAGTATGTCATCCGAAATGTGACAAAAAAGTCAAAAGTTAGTATGTCGTCCAAAATGTGACAAAAAAGTCATACTTTAGTATGTGATCCGAAATGTGACAAAAAAGTCATAGTATGTCGTCCAAAATGTGACAAAAAAGTCATATTATAGTATGTCGTCCAAAATGTGACAAAAAAAGTCATACTTTAGTATGTCGTCCAAAATGTGACAAAAAAGTCATACTAAAGTATGTCGTCCAAAATGTGACAAAAAAGTCATACTATAGTATGTCGTCCAAAATGTGACAAAAAATTCATGCTAAAGTATGTCGTCCAAAATGTGACAAAAAAAGTCATAGGTTAGTATGTTGTCCAAATTGTGAAAAAAAGTCATACTATAGTATGTCGTCCAAAATGTGACAAAAAAGTCATACTATAGTATGTCGTCCAAAATGTGACAAAAAATTCATACTAAAGTATGTCGTCCAAAATGTGACAGAAAAGTCATAAGTTAGTATGTCGTCCAAATTGTGAAAAAAAGTCATACTATAGTATGTCGTCCAAAATGTGACAAAAAAGTCATAGGTTAGTATGTCGTCCAAAATGTGACAAAAAGTCATACTTAAATATGTCGTCCAAAATTTGACAAAAAAGTCATAGGTTAGTATGTTGTCTGAAATCGGTTAAAAAAGTCATACTATAGTATGTCGTCCAAAATGTGACAAAAAAGTCATAGGTTAGTATGTACTCCAAAATGTGACAAAAAAGTCATACTATAGTATGTCGTCCAAAATGTGACAAAAAAGTCATGTTTTAGTATGACATCCAAAATGTGTCAAAAAAGTCATACTATAGTATGTCATCCAAAATGTGACAAAAAAGTCATAGTATAGTATGTCGTCCAAAATGTGACAAAAAAGTCATACTTTAGTATGTCGTCCAAAATGTGACAAAAAAGTCATGTTTTAGTATGTCATCCAAAATGTGTCAAAAAAGTCATACTATAGTATGTCATCCAAAATGTGTCAAAAAAGTCATACTATAGTATGTCATCCAAAATGTGACAAAAAAGTCATAGTATAGTATGTCGTCCAAAATGTGAAAAAAGTCATACTTTAGTATGTCGTCCAAAATGTGAAAAAAAGTCATAGGCTAGTATGTCGTCCAAAATGTGACAAAAAAGTCATCGGTTAGTATGTCGTCCAAAATGTGACAAAAAAGTCATCGGTTAGTATTTCGTCCAAAATGTGTAAAAAAAAATCATACTAAAGTATGTAGTCCAAAATGTGACAAAAAATTCATACTTTAGTATGTCATCCGAAATGTGACAAAAAAGTCAAAAGTTAGTATGTCGTCCAAAATGTGACAAAAAAGTCATACTTTAGTATGTCATCCAAAGTGTGACAAAAAAGTCATAGATGAGGGTGTCGTCCAAAATAAGACAAAAAAGTCATAGGTTAGTATGTACTCCAAAATGTGACAAAAAAGTCATACTATAGTATGTCGTCCAAAATGTGACAAAAAAGTCATGTTTTAGTATGTCGTCCAAAGTGTGACAAAAAAGTCATAGATGAGGGTGTCGTCCAAAATAAGACAAAAAAGTCATAGGTTAGTATGTACTCCAAAATGTGACAAAAAAGTCATACTATAGTATGTCGTCCAAAATGTGACAAAAAAGTCATACTTTAGTATGTCGTCCGAAATGTGACAAAAAAGTCATGGGTTAGTATGTCGTCCAAAATGTGACAAAAAATTCATACTTTAGTATGTCGTCCAAAATGTGACAAAAAAGTCATACTTTAGTAGGTCGTCCAAAATGTGAAAAAATGTCATAGGTTAGTATGTCGTCCAAAATGTGACAAAAAAAGTCATACTAAAGTATGTCGTCGAAAATGTGACAAAAAAGTCATAGGTTAGTATGTCGTCCAAAATATGACAAAAAAGTCATCGGTTAGTATTTCGTCCAAAATGTGTAAAAAAAAATCATACTAAAGTATGTAGTCCAAAATGTGACAAAAAATTCATACTTTAGTATGTCATCCGAAATGGGACAAAAAAGTCAAAAGTTAGTATGTCGTCCAAAATGTGACAAAAAAGTCATACTTTAGTATGTCATCCGAAATGTGACAAAAAAGTCATAGTATAGTATGTCGTCCAAAATGTGACAAAAAAGTCATGTTTTAGTATGCCGTCCAAAATGTGACAAAAAAGTCATACTATAATAGTATGTCGTCCAAAATGTGACAAAAAAGTCATACTTTAGTATGTCGTCCAAAATGTGAAAAAAAGTCATACTTTAGTATGTCGTCCAAAATGTGAAAAAAAGTCATAGGCTAGTATGTCGTCCAAAATGTGTCAAAAAAGTCATACTATAGTATGTCATCCAAAATGTGACAAAAAAGTCATAGTATAGTATGTCATCCAAAATGTGACAAAAAAGTCATAGTATAGTATGTCGTCCAAAATGTGAAAAAAAGTCATAGGCTAGTATGTCGTCCAAAATGTGACAAAAAAGTCATCGGTTAGTATGTCGTCCAAAATGTGACAAAAAATTCATACTTCAGTATGTCGTCCAAAATGTGACAAAAAAGTCATACTATAGTATGTCGTCCAAAATGTGAAAAAAAGTCATACTTTATTATGTCGTCCAAAATGTGAAAAAAAGTCATAGGCTAGTATGTCGTCCAAAATGTGACAAAAAAGTCATGTTTTAGTATGTCATCCAAAATGTGTCAAAAAAGTCATACTTTATTATGTCGTCCAAAATGTGAAAAAAAGTCATAGGCTAGTATGTCGTCCAAAATGTGACAAAAAAGTCATGTTTTAGTATGTCATCCAAAATGTGACAAAAAGTCATACTTTAGTATGTCGTCCGAAATGTGACAAAAAAGTCATAGGTTAGTATGTCGTCCAAAATGGGACAAAAAATTCATACTTTAGTATGTCGTCCAAAATGTGACAAAAAAGTCATAGGTTAGTATGTCGTCCAAAATGGGACAAAAAATTCATACTTTAGTATGTCGTCCAAAATGTGACAAAAAAGTCATACTTTAGTATGTCGTCCAAAATGTGACAAAAAAGTCATACTTTAGTATGTCTTCCGAAATGTGACAAAAAAATCATACTATAGTATGTCGTCCAAAATGTGACAAAAAAGTCATCGTTAGTATGTCGTCCAAAATGTGACAAAAAAGTCATCGGTTAGTATTTCGTCCAAAATGTGTAAAAAAAAATCATACTAAAGTATGTAGTCCAAAATGTGACAAAAAATTCATACTTAAGTATGTCATCCGAAATGTGACAAAAAAGTCAAAAGTTAGTATGTCGTCCAAAATGTGACAAAAAAGTCATACTTAAGTATGTCATCCGAAATGTGACAAAAAAGTCAAAAGTTAGTATGTCGTCCAAAATGTGACAAAAAAGTCATACTTAAGTATGTCATCCGAAATGTGACAAAAAAGTCAAAAGTTAGTATGTCGTCCAAAATGTGACAAAAAAGTCATACTTTAGTATGTCATCCGAAATGTGACAAAAAAGTCATAGTATGTCGTCCAAAATGTGACAAAAAAGTCATGTTTTAGTATGTCGTCCAAAATGTGACAAAAAAAGTCATACTAAAGTATGTCGTCGAAAATGTGACAAAAAAGTCATAGGTTAGTATGTCGTCCAAAATATGACAAAAAAGTCATAGGTTAGTATGTTGTCCAAAATGTAACAAAAAAGTCATACTTTAGTATGTCGTCCAAAATAAGACAAAAAAGTCATACTTTAGTAGGTCGTCCAAAATGTGAAAAAATGTCATAGGTTAGTATGTCGTCCAAAATGTGACAAAAAAAGTCATACCAAAGTATGTCGTCCAAAATGTGACAAAAAAGTCATACTATAGTATGTCGTCCAAAATAAGACAAAAAAGTCATACTATAGTATGTCGTCCAAAATGTGACAAAAAAGTCATATTATAGTATGTCGTCCAAAATGTGACAAAAAAGTCATAGGTTAGTATGTTGTCCAAAATGTGTCAAAAAAAGTCATACTAAAGTATGTCGTCCAAAATGTGACAAAAAAGTCATACTATAGTATGTCGTCCAAAATGTGACAAAAAATTCATACTAAGGTATGTCGTCCAAAATGTGACAAAAAAAGTCATAGGTTAGTATGTTGTCTGAAATCGGTTAAAAAAGTCATACTTTAGTATGTCGTCCAAAATGTGACAAAAAAGTCATAGGTTAGTATGTTGTCCAAAATGTGTCAAAAAAAGTCATACTAAAGTATGTCGTCCAAAATGTGACAAAAAAGTCATAGGTTAGTATGTTGTCCAAAATGTGTCAAAAAAAGTCATACTAAATTATGTCGTCCGAAATGTGACAAAAAATTCATACTTAAGTATGTCATCCGAAATGTGACAAAAAAGTCAAAAGTTAGTATGTCGTCCAAAATGTGACAAAAAAGTCATACTTAAGTATGTCATCCGAAATGTGACAAAAAAGTCAAAAGTTAGTATGTCGTCCAAAATGTGACAAAAAAGTCATACTTAAGTATGTCATCCGAAATGTGACAAAAAAGTCAAAAGTTAGTATGTCGTCCAAAATGTGACAAAAAAGTCATACTTTAGTATGTCATCCGAAATGTGACAAAAAAGTCATAGTATGTCGTCCAAAATGTGACAAAAAAGTCATGTTTTAGTATGTCGTCCAAAATGTGACAAAAAAAGTCATACTAAAGTATGTCGTCGAAAATGTGACAAAAAAGTCATAGGTTAGTATGTCGTCCAAAATATGACAAAAAAGTCATAGGTTAGTATGTTGTCCAAAATGTAACAAAAAAGTCATACTTTAGTATGTCGTCCAAAATAAGACAAAAAAGTCATACTTTAGTAGGTCGTCCAAAATGTGACAAATTGTCATAGGTTAGTATGTCGTCCAAAATGTGACAAAAAAAGTCATACCAAAGTATGTCGTCCAAAATGTGACAAAAAAGTCATACTATAGTATGTCGTCCAAAATAAGACAAAAAAGTCATACTATAGTATGTCGTCCAAAATGTGACAAAAAAGTCATATTATAGTATGTCGTCCAAAATGTGACAAAAAAGTCATAGGTTAGTATGTTGTCCAAAATGTGTCAAAAAAAGTCATACTAAAGTATGTCGTCCAAAATGTGACAAAAAAGTCATACTATAGTATGTCGTCCAAAATGTGACAAAAAATTCATACTAAGGTATGTCGTCCAAAATGTGACAAAAAAAGTCATAGGTTAGTATGTCGTCCAAAATGTGACAAAAAGTCATACTTAAATATGTCGTCCAAAATTTGACAAAAAAGTCATAGGTTAGTATGTTGTCTGAAATCGGTTAAAAAAGTCATACTTTAGTATGTCGTCCAAAATGTGACAAAAAAGTCATAGGTTAGTATGTCGTCCAAAATGTGACAAAAAAAGTCATACCAAAGTATGTCGTCCAAAATGTGACAAAAAAGTCATACTATAGTATGTCGTCCAAAATAAGACAAAAAAGTCATACTATAGTATGTCGTCCAAAATGTGACAAAAAAGTCATATTATAGTATGTCGTCCAAAATGTGACAAAAAAGTCATAGGTTAGTATGTTGTCCAAAATGTGTCAAAAAAAGTCATACTAAAGTATGTCGTCCAAAATGTGACAAAAAAGTCATACTATAGTATGTCGTCCAAAATGTGACAAAAAATTCATACTAAGGTATGTCGTCCAAAATGTGACAAAAAAAGTCATAGGTTAGTATGTCGTCCAAAATGTGACAAAAAGTCATACTTAAATATGTCGTCCAAAATTTGACAAAAAAGTCATAGGTTAGTATGTTGTCTGAAATCGGTTAAAAAAGTCATACTTTAGTATGTCGTCCAAAATGTGACAAAAAAGTCATAGGTTAGTATGTTGTCCAAAATGTGTCAAAAAAAGTCATACTAAAGTATGTCGTCCAAAATGTGACAAAAAAGTCATAGGTTAGTATGTTGTCCAAAATGTGTCAAAAAAAGTCATACTAAATTATGTCGTCCGAAATGTGACAAAAAAGTCATACTATAGTAAGTCGTCCAAAATGGGACAAAAAATTCATACTAAAGTATGTCGTCCAAAATGTGACAAAAAAAGTCATAGGTTAGTATGTCGTCCAAATTGTGAAAAAAAGTCATACTATAGTATGTCGTCCAAAATGTGACAAAAAAGTCATACTAAAGTATGTCGTCCAAAATGTGACAGAAAAGTCATACTAAAGTATGTCGTCCAAAATGTGAAAAAAAGTCATACTTTATTATGTCGTCCAAAATGTGAAAAAAAGTCATAGGCTAGTATGTCGTCCAAAATGTGACAAAAAAGTCATGTTTTAGTATGTCATCCAAAATGTGTCAAAAAAGTCATACTTTAGTATGTCATCCAAAATGTGACAAAAAAGTCATACTTTAGTATGTCGTCCGAAATGTGACAAAAAAGTCATAGGTTAGTATGTCGTCCAAAATGGGACAAAAAATTCATACTTTAGTATGTCGTCCAAAATGTGACAAAAAAGTCATACTTTAGTATGTCGTCCAAATTGTGACAAAAAAGTCATACTTTAGTATGTCGTCCAAAATGTGACAAAAAGTCATACTATAGTATGTCGTCCAAAATGTGACAAAAAATTCATACTAAAGTATGTCGTCCAAAATGTGACAAAAAAAGTCATGGGTTAGTATGTCGTCCAAAATGTGACAAAAAAAGTCATACTTTAGTAGGTCGTCCAAATTGTGACAAAAAAGTCATACTTTAGTATGTCGTCCAAAATGTGACAAAAAAAGTCATAGGTTAGTATGTCGTCCAAATTGTGAAAAAAAGTCATACTATAGTATGTCGTCCAAAATGTGACAAAAAAGTCATACTATAGTATGTTGTCCAAAATGTGACAAAAAATTCATAGGTTAGTATGTTGTCTGAAATCGGTTAAAAAAGTCATACTATAGTATGTCGTCCAAAATGTGACAAAAAAGTCATAGGTTAGTATGTACTCCAAAATGTGACAAAAAAGTCATAGGTTAGTATGTACTCCAAAATGTGACAAAAAAGTCATACTATAGTATAGCGTCCAAAATGTGACAAAAAAGTCATATTAAAGTATGACGTCCAAATGTGACAAAAGTCATACTATAGTATGTCGTCCAAAATAAGACAAAAAAGTCATACTATAGTATGTCGTCCAAAATGTGACAAAAAAAGTCATACTTTAGTATGTCGTCCAAATTGTGACAAAAAAGTCATACTTTAGTATGTCGTCCAAAATGTGACAAAAAATTCATACTAAAGTATGTCGTCCAAAATATGACAAAAAAAGTCATACTATAGTATGTCGTCCAAAATGTGACAAAAAAGTCATGTTTTAGTATGACATCCAAAATGTGTCAAAAAAGTCATACTATAGTATGTCATCCAAAATGTGACAAAAAAGTCATAGTATAGTATGTCGTCCAAAATGTGACAAAAAAGTCATACTTTAGTATGTCGTCCAAAATGTGACAAAAAAGTCATGTTTTAGTATGTCATCCAAAATGTGTCAAAAAAGTCATACTATAGTATGTCATCCAAAATGTGTCAAAAAAGTCATACTATAGTATGTCATCCAAAATGTGACAAAAAAGTCATAGTATAGTATGTCGTCCAAAATGTGAAAAAAGTCATACTTTAGTATGTCGTCCAAAATGTGAAAAAAAGTCATAGGCTAGTATGTCGTCCAAAATGTGACAAAAAAGTCATCGGTTAGTATGTCGTCCAAAATGTGACAAAAAAGTCATCGGTTAGTATTTCGTCCAAAATGTGTAAAAAAAAATCATACTAAAGTATGTAGTCCAAAATGTGACAAAAAATTCATACTTTAGTATGTCATCCGAAATGTGACAAAAAAGTCAAAAGTTAGTATGTCGTCCAAAATGTGACAAAAAAGTCATACTTTAGTATGTCATCCAAAATGTGACAAAAAAGTCATACTTTAGTAGGTCGTCCAAAATGTGAAAAAATGTCATAGGTTAGTATGTCGTCCAAAATGTGACAAAAAAAGTCATACTAAAGTATGTCGTCCAAAATGTGACAAAAAAGTCATCGGTTAGTATGTCGTCCAAAATGTGACAAAAAAGTCATCGGTTAGTATTTCGTCCAAAATGTGTAAAAAAAGTCATACTTTAGTATGTCGTCCGAAATGGGACTAAAAAGTCATAGGTTAGTATGTTGTCCAAAATGTGACAAAAAATTCATACTTTAGTATGTCGTCCAAAATGTGACAAAAAAGTCATACTTTAGTATGTCGTCCAAAATGTGACAAAAAAGTCATACTTTAGTATGTCGTCCGAAATGTGACAAAAAAGTCATACTATAGTATGTCGTCCAAAATGTGAAAAAAAGTCATACTTTATTATGTCGTCCAAAATGTGAAAAAAAGTCATAGGCTAGTATGTCGTCCAAAATGTGACAAAAAAGTCATGTTTTAGTATGTCATCCAAAATGTGTCAAAAAAGTCATACTTTAGTATGTCATCCAAAATGTGACAAAAAAGTCATACTTTAGTATGTCGTCCGAAATGTGACAAAAAAGTCATAGGTTAGTATGTCGTCCAAAATGGGACAAAAAATTCATACTTTAATATGTCGTCCAAAATGTGACAAAAAAGTCATACTTTAGTATGTCGTCCAAAATGTGACAAAAAAGTCATACTTTAGTATGTCGTCCAAAATGTGACAAAAAAGTCATAGTATAGTATGTCGTCCAAAATGTGACAAAAAAGTCATACTTTAGTATGTACTCCAAAATGTGACAAAAAAGTCATGTTTTAGTATGTCATCCAAAATGTGTCAAAAAAGTCATACTATAGTATGTCATCCAAAATGTGTCAAAAAAGTCATACTATAGTATGTCATCCAAAATGTGACAAAAAAGTCATAGTATAGTATGTCGTCCAAAATGTGACAAAAAGTCATACTTTAGTATGTCGTCCAAAATGTGACAAAAAGTCATACTTTAGTATGTCGTCCAAAATGTGACAAAAAAGTCATACTTTAGTATGTCGTCCAAAATGTGACAAAAAAGTCATGTTTTAGTATGTCATCCAAAATGTGTCAAAAAAGTCATACTTTAGTATGTCGTCCAAAATGTGACAAAAAAGTCATACTTTAGTATCTTGTCCAAAATGTGACAAAAAAGTCATACTTTAGTATGTCGTCCGAAATGTGACAAAAAAGTCATACTATAGTATGTCGTCCAAAATGTGAAAAAAAGTCATACTTTATTATGTGGTCCAAAATGTGAAAAAAAGTCATAGGCTAGTATGTCGTCCAAAATGTGACAAAAAAGTCATGTTTTAGTATGTCATCCAAAATGTGTCAAAAAAGTCATACTTTAGTATGTCATCCAAAATGTGACAAAAAAGTCATACTTTAGTATGTCGTCCGAAATGTGACAAAAAAGTCATAGGTTAGTATGTCGTCCAAAATGGGACAAAAAATTCATACTTTAGTATGTCGTCCAAAATGTGACAAAAAAGTCATACTTTAGTATGTCATCCAAAATGTGTCAAAAAAGTCATACTATAGTATGTCATCCAAAATGTGACAAAAAAGTCATAGTATAGTATGTCATCCAAAATGTGACAAAAAAGTCATAGTATAGTATGTCGTCCAAAATGTGAAAAAAAGTCATAGGCTAGTATGTCGTCCAAAATGTGACAAAAAAGTCATCGGTTAGTATGTCGTCCAAAATGTGACAAAAAATTCATACTTTAGTATGTCGTCCAAAATGTGACAAAAAAGTCATACTTTAGTATGTCGTCCAAAATGTGACAAAAAAGTCATACTTTAGTATGTCGTCCGAAATGTGACAAAAAAGTCATACTTTAGTATGTCATCCAAAATGTGTAAAAAAAGTCATACTTTATTATGTCGTCCAAAATGTGAAAAAAAGTCATAGGCTAGTATGTCGTCCAAAATGTGACAAAAAAGTCATGTTTTAGTATGTCATCCAAAATGTGTCAAAAAAGTCATACTTTAGTATGTCATCCAAAATGTGACAAAAAAGTCATACTTTAGTATGTCGTCCGAAATGTGACAAAAAAGTCATAGGTTAGTATGTCGTCCAAAATGGGACAAAAAATTCATACTTTAGTATGTCGTCCAAAATGTGACAAAAAAGTCATACTTTAGTATGTCGTCCAAAATGTGACAAAAAAGTCATACTAAAGTATGTCGTCCAAAATGTGACAAAAAAAGTCATCGGTTAGTATGTCGTCCAAAATGTGACAAAAAAGTCATCAGTTAGTATTTCGTCCAAAATGTGTAAAAAAAAATCATACTAAAGTATGTAGTCCAAAATGTGACAAAAAATTCATACTTTAGTATGTCATCCGAAATGGGACAAAAAAGTCAAAAGTTAGTATGTCGTCCAAAATGTGACAAAAAAGTCATACTTTAGTATGTCATCCGAAATGTGACAAAAAAGTCATAGTATAGTATGTCGTCCAAAATGTGACAAAAAAGTCATGTTTTAGTATGCCGTCCAAAATGTGACAAAAAAGTCATACTATAATAGTATGTCGTCCAAAATGTGACAAAAAAGTCATACTTTAGTATGTCGTCCAAAATGTGAAAAAAAGTCATAGGCTAGTATGTCGTCCAAAATGTGACAAAAAAGTCATACTTTAGTATGTCATCCAAAATGTGTCAAAAAAGTCATACTATAGTATGTCATCCAAAATGTGACAAAAAAGTCATAGTATAGTATGTCATCCAAAATGTGACAAAAAAGTCATAGTATAGTATGTCGTCCAAAATGTGAAAAAAAGTCATAGGCTAGTATGTCGTCCAAAATGTGACAAAAAAGTCATCGGTTAGTATGTCGTCCAAAATGTGACAAAAAATTCATACTTTAGTATGTCGTCCAAAATGTGACAAAAAAGTCATACTTTAGTATGTCGTCCAAAATGTGACAAAAAAGTCAAACTTTAGTATGTCGTCCGAAATGTGACAAAAAAGTCATACTATAGTATGTCGTCCAAAATGTGAAAAAAAGTCATACTTTATTATGTCGTCCAAAATGTGAAAAAAAGTCATAGGCTAGTATGTCGTCCAAAATGTGACAAAAAAGTCATGTTTTAGTATGTCATCCAAAATGTGTCAAAAAAGTCATACTTTATTATGTCGTCCAAAATGTGAAAAAAAGTCATAGGCTAGTATGTCGTCCAAAATGTGACAAAAAAGTCATGTTTTAGTATGTCATCCAAAATGTGACAAAAAAGTCATACTTTAGTATGTCGTCCAAAATGGGACAAAAAATTCATACTTTAGTATGTCGTCCAAAATGTGACAAAAAAGTCATAGGTTAGTATGTCGTCCAAAATGGGACAAAAAATTCATACTTTAGTATGTCGTCCAAAATGTGACAAAAAAGTCATACTTTAGTATGTCGTCCAAAATGTGACAAAAAAGTCATACTTTAGTATGTCGTCCAAAATGTGACAAAAAAGTCATCGGTTAGTATGTCGTCCAAAATGTGACAAAAAAGTCATCGGTTAGTATTTCGTCCAAAATGTGTAAAAAAAAATCATACTAAAGTATGTAGTCCAAAATGTGACAAAAAATTCATACTTAAGTATGTCATCCGAAATGTGACAAAAAAGTCATACTTTAGTATGTCGTCCGAAATGTGACAAAAAAGTCATAGGTTAGTATGTCGTCCAAAATGGGACAAAAAATTCATACTTTAGTATGTCGTCCAAAATGTGACAAAAAAGTCATACTTTAGTATGTCGTCCAAAATGTGACAAAAAAGTCATACTTTAGTATGTCGTCCAAATTGTGACAAAAAAGTCATACTTTAGTATGTCGTCCAAAATGTGACAAAAAGTCATACTATAGTATGTCGTCCAAAATGTGACAAAAAATTCATACTAAAGTATGTCGTCCAAAATGTGACAAAAAAAGTCATCGGTTAGTATGTCGTCCAAAATGTGACAAAAAAGTCATCAGTTAGTATTTCGTCCAAAATGTGTAAAAAAAAATCATACTAAAGTATGTAGTCCAAAATGTGACAAAAAATTCATACTTAAGTATGTCATCCGAAATGGGACAAAAAAGTCAAAAGTTAGTATGTCGTCCAAAATGTGACAAAAAAGTCATACTTTAGTATGTCATCCGAAATGTGACAAAAAAGTCATAGTATAATAGTATGTCGTCCAAAATGTGACAAAAAAGTCATGTTTTAGTATGCCG
The DNA here is from genome assembly GCF_958295425.1 of Solea solea. Taxonomy (NCBI): domain Eukaryota; kingdom Metazoa; phylum Chordata; class Actinopteri; order Pleuronectiformes; family Soleidae; genus Solea; species Solea solea. The sequence continues at coordinate 22,049,737 of NC_081141.1, forward strand.
TCCAAAATGTGACAAAAAAGTCATACTATAATAGTATGTCGTCCAAAATGTGACAAAAAAGTCATACTTTAGTATGTCGTCCAAAATGTGAAAAAAAGTCATAGGCTAGTATGTCGTCCAAAATGTGACAAAAAAGTCATACTTTAGTATGTCATCCAAAATGTGTCAAAAAAGTCATACTATAGTATGTCATCCAAAATGTGACAAAAAAGTCATAGTATAGTATGTCATCCAAAATGTGACAAAAAAGTCATAGTATAGTATGTCGTCCAAAATGTGAAAAAAAGTCATAGGCTAGTATGTCGTCCAAAATGTGACAAAAAAGTCATCGGTTAGTATGTCGTCCAAAATGTGACAAAAAATTCATACTTTAGTATGTCGTCCAAAATGTGACAAAAAAGTCATACTTTAGTATGTCGTCCAAAATGTGACAAAAAAGTCATAGGTTAGTATGTCGTCCAAAATGGGACAAAAAATTCATACTTTAGTATGTCGTCCAAAATGTGACAAAAAAGTCATACTTTAGTATGTCGTCCAAAATGTGACAAAAAAGTCATACTTTAGTATGTCGTCCAAAATGTGACAAAAAAGTCATCGGTTAGTATGTCGTCCAAAATGTGACAAAAAAGTCATCGGTTAGTATTTCGTCCAAAATGTGTAAAAAAAAATCATACTAAAGTATGTAGTCCAAAATGTGACAAAAAATTCATACTTAAGTATGTCATCCGAAATGTGACAAAAAAGTCAAAAGTTAGTATGTCGTCCAAAATGTGACAAAAAAGTCATACTTAAGTATGTCATCCGAAATGTGACAAAAAAGTCAAAAGTTAGTATGTCGTCCAAAATGTGACAAAAAAGTCATACTTAAGTATGTCATCCGAAATGTGACAAAAAAGTCAAAAGTTAGTATGTCGTCCAAAATGTGACAAAAAAGTCATACTTTAGTATGTCATCCGAAATGTGACAAAAAAGTCATAGTATGTCGTCCAAAATGTGACAAAAAAGTCATATTATAGTATGTCGTCCAAAATGTGACAAAAAAAGTCATACTTTAGTATGTCGTCCAAAATGTGACAAAAAAGTCATACTAAAGTATGTCGTCCAAAATGTGACAAAAAAGTCATACTATAGTATGTCGTCCAAAATGTGACAAAAAATTCATGCTAAAGTATGTCGTCCAAAATGTGACAAAAAAAGTCATAGGTTAGTATGTCGTCCAAATTGTGAAAAAAAGTCATACTATAGTATGTCGTCCAAAATGTGACAAAAAAGTCATACTATAGTATGTCGTCCAAAATGTGACAAAAAATTCATACTAAAGTATGTCGTCCAAAATGTGACAGAAAAGTCATAAGTTAGTATGTCGTCCAAATTGTGAAAAAAAGTCATACTATAGTATGTCGTCCAAAATGTGACAAAAAAGTCATAGGTTAGTATGTCGTCCAAAATGTGACAAAAAGTCATACTTAAATATGTCGTCCAAAATTTGACAAAAAAGTCATAGGTTAGTATGTTGTCTGAAATCGGTTAAAAAAGTCATACTATAGTATGTCGTCCAAAATGTGACAAAAAAGTCATAGGTTAGTATGTACTCCAAAATGTGACAAAAAAGTCATACTATAGTATGTCGTCCAAAATGTGACAAAAAAGTCATGTTTTAGTATGACATCCAAAATGTGTCAAAAAAGTCATACTATAGTATGTCATCCAAAATGTGACAAAAAAGTCATAGTATAGTATGTCGTCCAAAATGTGACAAAAAAGTCATACTTTAGTATGTCGTCCAAAATGTGACAAAAAAGTCATGTTTTAGTATGTCATCCAAAATGTGTCAAAAAAGTCATACTATAGTATGTCATCCAAAATGTGTCAAAAAAGTCATACTATAGTATGTCATCCAAAATGTGACAAAAAAGTCATAGTATAGTATGTCGTCCAAAATGTGAAAAAAGTCATACTTTAGTATGTCGTCCAAAATGTGAAAAAAAGTCATAGGCTAGTATGTCGTCCAAAATGTGACAAAAAAGTCATCGGTTAGTATGTCGTCCAAAATGTGACAAAAAAGTCATCGGTTAGTATTTCGTCCAAAATGTGTAAAAAAAATCATACTAAAGTATGTAGTCCAAAATGTGACAAAAAATTCATACTTTAGTATGTCATCCGAAATGTGACAAAAAAGTCAAAAGTTAGTATGTCGTCCAAAATGTGACAAAAAAGTCATACTTTAGTATGTCATCCAAAGTGTGACAAAAAAGTCATAGATGAGGGTGTCGTCCAAAATAAGACAAAAAAGTCATAGGTTAGTATGTACTCCAAAATGTGACAAAAAAGTCATACTATAGTATGTCGTCCAAAATGTGACAAAAAAGTCATGTTTTAGTATGTCGTCCAAAGTGTGACAAAAAAGTCATAGATGAGGGTGTCGTCCAAAATAAGACAAAAAAGTCATAGGTTAGTATGTACTCCAAAATGTGACAAAAAAGTCATACTATAGTATGTCGTCCAAAATGTGACAAAAAAGTCATACTTTAGTATGTCGTCCGAAATGTGACAAAAAAGTCATGGGTTAGTATGTCGTCCAAAATGTGACAAAAAATTCATACTTTAGTATGTCGTCCAAAATGTGACAAAAAAGTCATACTTTAGTAGGTCGTCCAAAATGTGAAAAAATGTCATAGGTTAGTATGTCGTCCAAAATGTGACAAAAAAAGTCATACTAAAGTATGTCGTCGAAAATGTGACAAAAAAGTCATAGGTTAGTATGTCGTCCAAAATATGACAAAAAAGTCATCGGTTAGTATTTCGTCCAAAATGTGTAAAAAAAAATCATACTAAAGTATGTAGTCCAAAATGTGACAAAAAATTCATACTTTAGTATGTCATCCGAAATGGGACAAAAAAGTCAAAAGTTAGTATGTCGTCCAAAATGTGACAAAAAAGTCATACTTTAGTATGTCATCCGAAATGTGACAAAAAAGTCATAGTATAGTATGTCGTCCAAAATGTGACAAAAAAGTCATGTTTTAGTATGCCGTCCAAAATGTGACAAAAAAGTCATACTATAATAGTATGTCGTCCAAAATGTGACAAAAAAGTCATTCTTTAGTATGTCGTCCAAAATGTGAAAAAAAGTCATACTTTAGTATGTCGTCCAAAATGTGAAAAAAAGTCATAGGCTAGTATGTCGTCCAAAATGTGTCAAAAAAGTCATACTATAGTATGTCATCCAAAATGTGACAAAAAAGTCATAGTATAGTATGTCATCCAAAATGTGACAAAAAAGTCATAGTATAGTATGTCGTCCAAAATGTGAAAAAAAGTCATAGGCTAGTATGTCGTCCAAAATGTGACAAAAAAGTCATCGGTTAGTATGTCGTCCAAAATGTGACAAAAAATTCATACTTCAGTATGTCGTCCAAAATGTGACAAAAAAGTCATACTATAGTATGTCGTCCAAAATGTGAAAAAAAGTCATACTTTATTATGTCGTCCAAAATGTGAAAAAAAGTCATAGGCTAGTATGTCGTCCAAAATGTGACAAAAAAGTCATGTTTTAGTATGTCATCCAAAATGTGTCAAAAAAGTCATACTTTATTATGTCGTCCAAAATGTGAAAAAAAGTCATAGGCTAGTATGTCGTCCAAAATGTGACAAAAAAGTCATGTTTTAGTATGTCATCCAAAATGTGACAAAAAAGTCATACTTTAGTATGTCGTCCGAAATGTGACAAAAAAGTCATAGGTTAGTATGTCGTCCAAAATGGGACAAAAAATTCATACTTTAGTATGTCGTCCAAAATGTGACAAAAAAGTCATAGGTTAGTATGTCGTCCAAAATGGGACAAAAAATTCATACTTTAGTATGTCGTCCAAAATGTGACAAAAAAGTCATACTTTAGTATGTCGTCCAAAATGTGACAAAAAAGTCATACTTTAGTATGTCTTCCGAAATGTGACAAAAAAATCATACTATAGTATGTCGTCCAAAATGTGACAAAAAAGTCATCGTTAGTATGTCGTCCAAAATGTGACAAAAAAGTCATCGGTTAGTATTTCGTCCAAAATGTGTAAAAAAAAATCATACTAAAGTATGTAGTCCAAAATGTGACAAAAAATTCATACTTAAGTATGTCATCCGAAATGTGACAAAAAAGTCAAAAGTTAGTATGTCGTCCAAAATGTGACAAAAAAGTCATACTTAAGTATGTCATCCGAAATGTGACAAAAAAGTCAAAAGTTAGTATGTCATCCGAAATGTGACAAAAAAGTCATAGTATGTCGTCCAAAATGTGACAAAAAAGTCATGTTTTAGTATGTCGTCCAAAATGTGACAAAAAAAGTCATACTAAAGTATGTCGTCGAAAATGTGACAAAAAAGTCATAGGTTAGTATGTCGTCCAAAATATGACAAAAAAGTCATAGGTTAGTATGTTGTCCAAAATGTAACAAAAAAGTCATACTTTAGTATGTCGTCCAAAATAAGACAAAAAAGTCATACTTTAGTAGGTCGTCCAAAATGTGAAAAAATGTCATAGGTTAGTATGTCGTCCAAAATGTGACAAAAAAAGTCATACCAAAGTATGTCGTCCAAAATGTGACAAAAAAGTCATACTATAGTATGTCGTCCAAAATAAGACAAAAAAGTCATACTATAGTATGTCGTCCAAAATGTGACAAAAAAGTCATATTATAGTATGTCGTCCAAAATGTGACAAAAAAGTCATAGGTTAGTATGTTGTCCAAAATGTGTCAAAAAAAGTCATACTAAAGTATGTCGTCCAAAATGTGACAAAAAAGTCATACTATAGTATGTCGTCCAAAATGTGACAAAAAATTCATACTAAGGTATGTCGTCCAAAATGTGACAAAAAAAGTCATAGGTTAGTATGTCGTCCAAAATGTGACAAAAAGTCATACTTAAATATGTCGTCCAAAATTTGACAAAAAAGTCATAGGTTAGTATGTTGTCTGAAATCGGTTAAAAAAGTCATACTTTAGTATGTCGTCCAAAATGTGACAAAAAAGTCATAGGTTAGTATGTTGTCCAAAATGTGTCAAAAAAAGTCATACTAAAGTATGTCGTCCAAAATGTGACAAAAAAGTCATAGGTTAGTATGTTGTCCAAAATGTGTCAAAAAAAGTCATACTAAATTATGTCGTCCGAAATGTGACAAAAAATTCATACTTAAGTATGTCATCCGAAATGTGACAAAAAAGTCAAAAGTTAGTATGTCGTCCAAAATGTGACAAAAAAGTCATACTTAAGTATGTCATCCGAAATGTGACAAAAAAGTCAAAAGTTAGTATGTCGTCCAAAATGTGACAAAAAAGTCATACTTAAGTATGTCATCCGAAATGTGACAAAAAAGTCAAAAGTTAGTATGTCGTCCAAAATGTGACAAAAAAGTCATACTTTAGTATGTCATCCGAAATGTGACAAAAAAGTCATAGTATGTCGTCCAAAATGTGACAAAAAAGTCATGTTTTAGTATGTCGTCCAAAATGTGACAAAAAAAGTCATACTAAAGTATGTCGTCGAAAATGTGACAAAAAAGTCATAGGTTAGTATGTCGTCCAAAATATGACAAAAAAGTCATAGGTTAGTATGTTGTCCAAAATGTAACAAAAAAGTCATACTTTAGTATGTCGTCCAAAATAAGACAAAAAAGTCATACTTTAGTAGGTCGTCCAAAATGTGACAAATTGTCATAGGTTAGTATGTCGTCCAAAATGTGACAAAAAAAGTCATACCAAAGTATGTCGTCCAAAATGTGACAAAAAAGTCATACTATAGTATGTCGTCCAAAATAAGACAAAAAAGTCATACTATAGTATGTCGTCCAAAATGTGACAAAAAAGTCATATTATAGTATGTCGTCCAAAATGTGACAAAAAAGTCATAGGTTAGTATGTTGTCCAAAATGTGTCAAAAAAAGTCATACTAAAGTATGTCGTCCAAAATGTGACAAAAAAGTCATACTATAGTATGTCGTCCAAAATGTGACAAAAAATTCATACTAAGGTATGTCGTCCAAAATGTGACAAAAAAAGTCATAGGTTAGTATGTAGTCCAAAATGTGACAAAAAGTCATACTTAAATATGTCGTCCAAAATTTGACAAAAAAGTCATAGGTTAGTATGTTGTCTGAAATCGGTTAAAAAAGTCATACTTTAGTATGTCGTCCAAAATGTGACAAAAAAGTCATAGGTTAGTATGTTGTCCAAAATGTGTCAAAAAAAGTCATACTAAAGTATGTCGTCCAAAATGTGACAAAAAAGTCATAGGTTAGTATGTTGTCCAAAATGTGTCAAAAAAAGTCATACTAAATTATGTCGTCCGAAATGTGACAAAAAAGTCATACTATAGTAAGTCGTCCAAAATGGGACAAAAAATTCATACTAAAGTATGTCGTCCAAAATGTGACAAAAAAAGTCATAGGTTAGTATGTCGTCCAAATTGTGAAAAAAAGTCATACTATAGTATGTCGTCCAAAATGTGACAAAAAAGTCATACTAAAGTATGTCGTCCAAAATGTGACAGAAAAGTCATACTAAAGTATGTCGTCCAAAATGTGAAAAAAAGTCATACTTTATTATGTCGTCCAAAATGTGAAAAAAAGTCATAGGCTAGTATGTCGTCCAAAATGTGACAAAAAAGTCATGTTTTAGTATGTCATCCAAAATGTGTCAAAAAAGTCATACTTTAGTATGTCATCCAAAATGTGACAAAAAAGTCATACTTTAGTATGTCGTCCGAAATGTGACAAAAAAGTCATAGGTTAGTATGTCGTCCAAAATGGGACAAAAAATTCATACTTTAGTATGTCGTCCAAAATGTGACAAAAAAGTCATACTTTAGTATGTCGTCCAAAATGTGACAAAAAAGTCATACTTTAGTATGTCGTCCAAATTGTGACAAAAAAGTCATACTTTAGTATGTCGTCCAAAATGTGACAAAAAGTCATACTATAGTATGTCGTCCAAAATGTGACAAAAAATTCATACTAAAGTATGTCGTCCAAAATGTGACAAAAAAAGTCATGGGTTAGTATGTCGTCCAAAATGTGACAAAAAAAGTCATACTTTAGTAGGTCGTCCAAATTGTGACAAAAAAGTCATACTTTAGTATGTCGTCCAAAATGTGACAAAAAAAGTCATAGGTTAGTATGTCGTCCAAATTGTGAAAAAAAGTCATACTATAGTATGTCGTCCAAAATGTGACAAAAAAGTCATACTATAGTATGTTGTCCAAAATGTGACAAAAAATTCATAGGTTAGTATGTTGTCTGAAATCGGTTAAAAAAGTCATACTATAGTATGTCGTCCAAAATGTGACAAAAAAGTCATAGGTTAGTATGTACTCCAAAATGTGACAAAAAAGTCATAGGTTAGTATGTACTCCAAAATGTGACAAAAAAGTCATACTATAGTATAGCGTCCAAAATGTGACAAAAAAGTCATATTAAAGTATGACGTCCAAATGTGACAAAAGTCAAACTATAGTATGTCGTCCAAAATAAGACAAAAAAGTCATACTATAGTATGTCGTCCAAAATGTGACAAAAAAAGTCATACTTTAGTATGTCGTCCAAATTGTGACAAAAAAGTCATACTTTAGTATGTCGTCCAAAATGTGACAAAAAATTCATACTAAAGTATGTCGTCCAAAATATGACAAAAAAAGTCATACTATAGTATGTCGTCCAAAATGTGACAAAAAAGTCATGTTTTAGTATGACATCCAAAATGTGTCAAAAAAGTCATACTATAGTATGTCATCCAAAATGTGACAAAAAAGTCATAGTATAGTATGTCGTCCAAAATGTGACAAAAAAGTCATACTTTAGTATGTCGTCCAAAATGTGACAAAAAAGTCATGTTTTAGTATGTCATCCAAAATGTGTCAAAAAAGTCATACTATAGTATGTCATCCAAAATGTGTCAAAAAAGTCATACTATAGTATGTCATCCAAAATGTGACAAAAAAGTCATAGTATAGTATGTCGTCAAAAATGTGAAAAAAGTCATACTTTAGTATGTCGTCCAAAATGTGAAAAAAAGTCATAGGCTAGTATGTCGTCCAAAATGTGACAAAAAAGTCATCGGTTAGTATGTCGTCCAAAATGTGACAAAAAAGTCATCGGTTAGTATTTCGTCCAAAATGTGTAAAAAAAAATCATACTAAAGTATGTAGTCCAAAATGTGACAAAAAATTCATACTTTAGTATGTCATCCGAAATGTGACAAAAAAGTCAAAAGTTAGTATGTCGTCCAAAATGTGACAAAAAAGTCATAGTATAGTATGTCGTCCAAAATGTGACAAAAAAGTCATACTTTAGTATGTCGTCCAAAATGTGACAAAAAAGTCATGTTTTAGTATGTCATCCAAAATGTGTCAAAAAAGTCATACTATAGTATGTCATCCAAAATGTGTCAAAAAAGTCATACTATAGTATGTCATCCAAAATGTGACAAAAAAGTCATAGTATAGTATGTCGTCCAAAATGTGAAAAAAGTCATACTTTAGTATGTCGTCCAAAATGTGAAAAAAAGTCATAGGCTAGTATGTCGTCCAAAATGTGACAAAAAAGTCATCGGTTAGTATGTCGTCCAAAATGTGACAAAAAAGTCATCGGTTAGTATTTCGTCCAAAATGTGTAAAAAAAAATCATACTAAAGTATGTAGTCCAAAATGTGACAAAAAATTCATACTTTAGTATGTCATCCGAAATGTGACAAAAAAGTCAAAAGTTAGTATGTCGTCCAAAATGTGACAAAAAAGTCATACTTTAGTATGTCATCCAAAATGTGACAAAAAAGTCATACTTTAGTAGGTCGTCCAAAATGTGAAAAAATGTCATAGGTTAGTATGTCGTCCAAAATGTGACAAAAAAAGTCATACTAAAGTATGTCGTCCAAAATGTGACAAAAAAGTCATCGGTTAGTATGTCGTCCAAAATGTGACAAAAAAGTCATCGGTTAGTATTTCGTCCAAAATGTGTAAAAAAAGTCATACTTTAGTATGTCGTCCGAAATGGGACTAAAAAGTCATAGGTTAGTATGTCGTCCAAAATGTGACAAAAAATTCATACTTTAGTATGTCGTCCAAAATGTGACAAAAAAGTCATACTTTAGTATGTCGTCCAAAATGTGACAAAAAAGTCATACTTTAGTATGTCGTCCGAAATGTGACAAAAAAGTCATACTATAGTATGTCGTCCAAAATGTGAAAAAAAGTCATACTTTATTATGTCGTCCAAAATGTGAAAAAAAGTCATAGGCTAGTATGTCGTCCAAAATGTGACAAAAAAGTCATGTTTTAGTATGTCATCCAAAATGTGTCAAAAAAGTCATACTTTAGTATGTCATCCAAAATGTGACAAAAAAGTCATACTTTAGTATGTCGTCCGAAATGTGACAAAAAAGTCATAGGTTAGTATGTCGTCCAAAATGGGACAAAAAATTCATACTTTAGTATGTCGTCCAAAATGTGACAAAAAAGTCATACTTTAGTATGTCGTCCAAAATGTGACAAAAAAGTCATACTTAAGTATGTCGTCCAAAATGTGACAAAAAAGTCATAGTATAGTATGTCGTCCAAAATGTGACAAAAAAGTCATACTTTAGTATGTACTCCAAAATGTGACAAAAAAGTCATGTTTTAGTATGTCATCCAAAATGTGTCAAAAAAGTCATACTATAGTATGTCATCCAAAATGTGTCAAAAAAGTCATACTATAGTATGTCATCCAAAATGTGACAAAAAAGTCATAGTATAGTATGTCGTCCAAAATGTGACAAAAAGTCATACTTTAGTATGTCGTCCAAAATGTGACAAAAAGTCATACTTTAGTATGTCGTCCAAAATGTGACAAAAAAGTCATACTTTAGTATGTCGTCCAAAATGTGACAAAAAAGTCATGTTTTAGTATGTCATCCAAAATGTGTCAAAAAAGTCATACTTTAGTATGTCATCCAAAATGTGTAAAAAAAGTCATACTTTAGTATGTCGTCCGAAATGGGACTAAAAAGTCATAGGTTAGTATGTCGTCCAAAATGTGACAAAAAATTCATACTTTAGTATGTCGTCCAAAATGTGACAAAAAAGTCATACTTTAGTATGTCGTCCAAAATGTGACAAAAAAGTCATACTTTAGTATGTCGTCCGAAATGTGACAAAAAAGTCATACTATAGTATGTCGTCCAAAATGTGAAAAAAAGTCATACTTTATTATGTGGTCCAAAATGTGAAAAAAAGTCATAGGCTAGTATGTCGTCCAAAATGTGACAAAAAAGTCATGTTTTAGTATGTCATCCAAAATGTGTCAAAAAAGTCATACTTTAGTATGTCATCCAAAATGTGACAAAAAAGTCATACTTTAGTATGTCGTCCGAAATGTGACAAAAAAGTCATAGGTTAGTATGTCGTCCAAAATGGGACAAAAAATTCATACTTTAGTATGTCGTCCAAAATGTGACAAAAAAGTCATAGGTTAGTATGTACTCCAAAATGTGACAAAAAAGTCATACTATAGTATAGCGTCCAAAATGTGACAAAAAAGTCATAGTATAGTATGTCGTCCAAAATGTGACAAAAAAGTCATACTTTAGTATGTCGTCCAAAATGTGACAAAAAAGTCATGTTTTAGTATGTCATCCAAAATGTGTCAAAAAAGTCATACTATAGTATGTCATCCAAAATGTGTCAAAAAAGTCATACTATAGTATGTCATCCAAAATGTGACAAAAAAGTCATAGTATAGTATGTCGTCAAAAATGTGAAAAAAGTCATACTTTAGTATGTCGTCCAAAATGTGAAAAAAAGTCATAGGCTAGTATGTCGTCCAAAATGTGACAAAAAAGTCATCGGTTAGTATGTCGTCCAAAATGTGACAAAAAAGTCATCGGTTAGTATTTCGTCCAAAATGTGTAAAAAAAAATCATACTAAAGTATGTAGTCCAAAATGTGACAAAAAATTCATACTTTAGTATGTCATCCGAAATGTGACAAAAAAGTCAAAAGTTAGTATGTCGTCCAAAATGTGACAAAAAAGTCATAGTATAGTATGTCGTCCAAAATGTGACAAAAAAGTCATACTTTAGTATGTCGTCCAAAATGTGACAAAAAAGTCATGTTTTAGTATGTCATCCAAAATGTGTCAAAAAAGTCATACTATAGTATGTCATCCAAAATGTGTCAAAAAAGTCATACTATAGTATGTCATCCAAAATGTGACAAAAAAGTCATAGTATAGTATGTCGTCCAAAATGTGAAAAAAGTCATACTTTAGTATGTCGTCCAAAATGTGAAAAAAAGTCATAGGCTAGTATGTCGTCCAAAATGTGACAAAAAAGTCATCGGTTAGTATGTCGTCCAAAATGTGACAAAAAAGTCATCGGTTAGTATTTCGTCCAAAATGTGTAAAAAAAAATCATACTAAAGTATGTAGTCCAAAATGTGACAAAAAATTCATACTTTAGTATGTCATCCGAAATGTGACAAAAAAGTCAAAAGTTAGTATGTCGTCCAAAATGTGACAAAAAAGTCATACTTTAGTATGTCATCCAAAATGTGACAAAAAAGTCATACTTTAGTAGGTCGTCCAAAATGTGAAAAAATGTCATAGGTTAGTATGTCGTCCAAAATGTGACAAAAAAAGTCATACTAAAGTATGTCGTCCAAAATGTGACAAAAAAGTCATCGGTTAGTATGTCGTCCAAAATGTGACAAAAAAGTCATCGGTTAGTATTTCGTCCAAAATGTGTAAAAAAAGTCATACTTTAGTATGTCGTCCGAAATGGGACTAAAAAGTCATAGGTTAGTATGTCGTCCAAAATGTGACAAAAAATTCATACTTTAGTATGTCGTCCAAAATGTGACAAAAAAGTCATACTTTAGTATGTCGTCCAAAATGTGACAAAAAAGTCATACTTTAGTATGTCGTCCGAAATGTGACAAAAAAGTCATACTATAGTATGTCGTCCAAAATGTGAAAAAAAGTCATACTTTATTATGTCGTCCAAAATGTGAAAAAAAGTCATAGGCTAGTATGTCGTCCAAAATGTGACAAAAAAGTCATGTTTTAGTATGTCATCCAAAATGTGTCAAAAAAGTCATACTTTAGTATGTCATCCAAAATGTGACAAAAAAGTCATACTTTAGTATGTCGTCCGAAATGTGACAAAAAAGTCATAGGTTAGTATGTCGTCCAAAATGGGACAAAAAATTCATACTTTAGTATGTCGTCCAAAATGTGACAAAAAAGTCATACTTTAGTATGTCGTCCAAAATGTGACAAAAAAGTCATACTTAAGTATGTCGTCCAAAATGTGACAAAAAAGTCATAGTATAGTATGTCGTCCAAAATGTGACAAAAAAGTCATACTTTAGTATGTACTCCAAAATGTGACAAAAAAGTCATGTTTTAGTATGTCATCCAAAATGTGTCAAAAAAGTCATACTATAGTATGTCATCCAAAATGTGTCAAAAAAGTCATACTATAGTATGTCATCCAAAATGTGACAAAAAAGTCATAGTATAGTATGTCGTCCAAAATGTGACAAAAAGTCATACTTTAGTATGTCGTCCAAAATGTGACAAAAAGTCATACTTTAGTATGTCGTCCAAAATGTGACAAAAAAGTCATACTTTAGTATGTCGTCCAAAATGTGACAAAAAAGTCATGTTTTAGTATGTCATCCAAAATGTGTCAAAAAAGTCATACTTTAGTATGTCATCCAAAATGTGTAAAAAAAGTCATACTTTAGTATGTCGTCCGAAATGGGACTAAAAAGTCATAGGTTAGTATGTCGTCCAAAATGTGACAAAAAATTCATACTTTAGTATGTCGTCCAAAATGTGACAAAAAAGTCATACTTTAGTATGTCGTCCAAAATGTGACAAAAAAGTCATACTTTAGTATGTCGTCCGAAATGTGACAAAAAAGTCATACTATAGTATGTCGTCCAAAATGTGAAAAAAAGTCATACTTTATTATGTGGTCCAAAATGTGAAAAAAAGTCATAGGCTAGTATGTCGTCCAAAATGTGACAAAAAAGTCATGTTTTAGTATGTCATCCAAAATGTGTCAAAAAAGTCATACTTTAGTATGTCATCCAAAATGTGACAAAAAAGTCATACTTTAGTATGTCGTCCGAAATGTGACAAAAAAGTCATAGGTTAGTATGTCGTCCAAAATGGGACAAAAAATTCATACTTTAGTATGTCGTCCAAAATGTGACAAAAAAGTCATAGGTTAGTATGTACTCCAAAATGTGACAAAAAAGTCATACTATAGTATAGCGTCCAAAATGTGACAAAAAAGTCATATTAAAGTATGACGTCCAAATGTGACAAAAGTCATACTATAGTATGTCGTCCAAAATAAGACAAAAAAGTCATACTATAGTATGTCGTCCAAAATGTGACAAAAAAAGTCATACTTTAGTATGTCGTCCAAATTGTGACAAAAAAGTCATACTTTAGTATGTCGTCCAAAATGTGACAAAAAATTCATACTAAAGTATGTCGTCCAAAATATGACAAAAAAAGTCATACTATAGTATGTCGTCCAAAATGTGACAAAAAAGTCATGTTTTAGTATGACATCCAAAATGTGTCAAAAAAGTCATACTATAGTATGTCATCCAAAATGTGACAAAAAAGTCATAGTATAGTATGTCGTCCAAAATGTGACAAAAAAGTCATACTTTAGTATGTCGTCCAAAATGTGACAAAAAAGTCATGTTTTAGTATGTCATCCAAAATGTGTCAAAAAAGTCATACTATAGTATGTCATCCAAAATGTGTCAAAAAAGTCATACTATAGTATGTCATCCAAAATGTGACAAAAAAGTCATAGTATAGTATGTCGTCCAAAATGTGAAAAAAGTCATACTTTAGTATGTCGTCCAAAATGTGAAAAAAAGTCATAGGCTAGTATGTCGTCCAAAATGTGACAAAAAAGTCATCGGTTAGTATGTCGTCCAAAATGTGACAAAAAAGTCATCGGTTAGTATTTCGTCCAAAATGTGTAAAAAAAAATCATACTAAAGTATGTAGTCCAAAATGTGACAAAAAATTCATACTTTAGTATGTCATCCGAAATGTGACAAAAAAGTCAAAAGTTAGTATGTCGTCCAAAATGTGACAAAAAAGTCATACTTTAGTATGTCATCCAAAATGTGACAAAAAAGTCATACTTTAGTAGGTCGTCCAAAATGTGAAAAAATGTCATAGGTTAGTATGTCGTCCAAAATGTGACAAAAAAAGTCATACTAAAGTATGTCGTCCAAAATGTGACAAAAAAGTCATCGGTTAGTATGTCGTCCAAAATGTGTAAAAAAAGTCATACTTTAGTATGTCGTCCGAAATGGGACTAAAAAGTCATAGGTTAGTATGTCGTCCAAAATGTGACAAAAAATTCATACTTTAGTATGTCGTCCAAAATGTGACAAAAAAGTCATACTTTAGTATGTCGTCCAAAATGTGACAAAAAAGTCATACTTTAGTATGTCGTCCGAAATGTGACAAAAAAGTCATACTATAGTATGTCGTCCAAAATGTGAAAAAAAGTCATACTTTATTATGTCGTCCAAAATGTGAAAAAAAGTCATAGGCTAGTATGTCGTCCAAAATGTGACAAAAAAGTCATGTTTTAGTATGTCATCCAAAATGTGTCAAAAAAGTCATACTTTAGTATGTCATCCAAAATGTGACAAAAAAGTCATACTTTAGTATGTCGTCCGAAATGTGACAAAAAAGTCATAGGTTAGTATGTCGTCCAAAATGGGACAAAAAATTCATACTTTAGTATGTCGTCCAAAATGTGACAAAAAAGTCATACTTTAGTATGTCGTCCAAAATGTGACAAAAAAGTCATACTTAAGTATGTCGTCCAAAATGTGACAAAAAAGTCATAGTATAGTATGTCGTCCAAAATGTGACAAAAAAGTCATACTTTAGTATGTACTCCAAAATGTGACAAAAAAGTCATGTTTTAGTATGTCATCCAAAATGTGTCAAAAAAGTCATACTATAGTATGTCATCCAAAATGTGTCAAAAAAGTCATACTATAGTATGTCATCCAAAATGTGACAAAAAAGTCATAGTATAGTATGTCGTCCAAAATGTGACAAAAAGTCATACTTTAGTATGTCGTCCAAAATGTGACAAAAAGTCATACTTTAGTATGTCGTCCAAAATGTGACAAAAAAGTCATACTTTAGTATGTCGTCCAAAATGTGACAAAAAAGTCATGTTTTAGTATGTCATCCAAAATGTGTCAAAAAAGTCATACTTTAGTATGTCATCCAAAATGTGTAAAAAAAGTCATACTTTAGTATGTCGTCCGAAATGGGACTAAAAAGTCATAGGTTAGTATGTCGTCCAAAATGTGACAAAAAATTCATACTTTAGTATGTCGTCCAAAATGTGACAAAAAAGTCATACTTTAGTATGTCGTCCAAAATGTGACAAAAAAGTCATACTTTAGTATGTCGTCCGAAATGTGACAAAAAAGTCATACTATAGTATGTCGTCCAAAATGTGAAAAAAAGTCATACTTTATTATGTGGTCCAAAATGTGAAAAAAAGTCATAGGCTAGTATGTCGTCCAAAATGTGACAAAAAAGTCATGTTTTAGTATGTCATCCAAAATGTGTCAAAAAAGTCATACTTTAGTATGTCATCCAAAATGTGACAAAAAAGTCATACTTTAGTATGTCGTCCGAAATGTGACAAAAAAGTCATAGGTTAGTATGTCGTCCAAAATGGGACAAAAAATTCATACTTTAGTATGTCGTCCAAAATGTGACAAAAAAGTCATACTTTAGTATGTCGTCCAAAATGTGACAAAAAAGTCATACTTTAGTATGTCGTCCAAAATGTGACAAAAAAGTCATAGGTTAGTATGTACTCCAAAATGTGACAAAAAAGTCATAGGTTAGTATGTACTCCAAAATGTGACAAAAAAGTCATAGGTTAGTATGTACTCCAAAATGTGACAAAAAAGTCATACTATAGTATAGCGTCCAAAATGTGACAAAAAAGTCATATTAAAGTATGACGTCCAAAATGTGACAAAAGTCATACTATAGTATGTCGTCCAAAATAAGACAAAAAAGTCATACTATAGTATGTCGTCCAAAATGTGACAAAAAAAGTCATACTTTAGTAGGTCTACCAAATTGTGACAAAAAAGTCATACGTTAGTATGTCGTCCAAAATGGGACAAAAAATTCATACTTTAGTATGTCGTCCAAAATGTGACAAAAAAGTCATAGGTTAGTATGTCTTCCAAAATGTGACAAAAAATTCATACTAAAGTATGTCGTCCAAAATGTGACAAAAAAAGTCATACTATAGTATGTCGTCCAAAATGTGACAAAAAAGTCATGTTTTAGTATGACATCCAAAATGTGTCAAAAAAGTCATACTATAGTATGTCATCCAAAATGTGACAAAAAAGTCATAGTATAGTATGTCGTCCAAAATGTGACAAAAAAGTCATACTTTAGTATGTCGTCCAAAATGTGACAAAAAAGTCATGTTTTAGTATGTCATCCAAAATGTGTCAAAAAAGTCATACTATAGTATGTCATCCAAAATGTGTCAAAAAAGTCATACTATAGTATGTCATCCAAAATGTGACAAAAAAGTCATAGTATAGTATGTCGTCCAAAATGTGACAAAAAGTCATACTTTAGTATGTCGTCCAAAATGTGACAAAAAGTCATACTTTAGTATGTCGTCCGAAATGTGACAAAAAAGTCATACTATAGTATGTCGTCCAAAATGTGAAAAAAAGTCATACTTTATTATGTCGTCCAAAATGTGAAAAAAAGTCATAGGCTAGTATGTCGTCCAAAATGTGACAAAAAAGTCATGTTTTAGTATGTCATCCAAAATGTGTCAAAAAAGTCATGTTTTAGTATGTCATCCAAAATGTGTCAAAAAAGTCATACTTTAGTATGTCATCCAAAATGTGACAAAAAAGTCATACTTTAGTATGTCGTCCGAAATGTGACAAAAAAGTCATAGGTTAGTATGTCGTCCAAAATGGGACAAAAAATTCATACTTTAGTATGTCGTCCAAAATGTGACAAAAAAGTCATACTTTAGTATGTCGTCCAAAATGTGACAAAAAAGTCATACTTTAGTATGTCGTCCAAATTGTGACAAAAAAGTCATACTTTAGTATGTCGTCCAAAATGTGACAAAAAGTCATACTATAGTATGTCCTCCAAAATGTGACAAAAAATTCATACTAAAGTATGTCGTCCAAAATGTGACAAAAAAAGTCATAGGTTAGTATGTCGTCCAAATTGTGAAAAAAAGTCATACTATAGTATGTCGTCCAAAATGTGACAAAAAAGTCATACTATAGTATGTTGTCCAAAATGTGACAAAAAATTCATAGGTTAGTATGTTGTCTGAAATCGGTTAAAAAAGTCATACTATAGTATGTCGTCCAAAATGTGACAAAAAAGTCATAGGTTAGTATGTACTCCAAAATGTGACAAAAAAGTCATAGGTTAGTATGTACTCCAAAATGTGACAAAAAAGTCATACTATAGTATAGCGTCCAAAATGTGACAAAAAAGTCATATTAAAGTATGACGTCCAAAATGTGACAAAAGTCATACTATAGTATGTCGTCCAAAATGTGACAAAAAAGTCATCGGTTAGTATGTCGTCCAAAATGTGACAAAAAAGTCATCGGTTAGTATTTCGTCCAAAATGTGTAAAAAAAGTCATACTTTAGTATGTCGTCCGAAATGGGACTAAAAAGTCATAGGTTAGTATGTCGTCCAAAATGTGACAAAAAATTCATACTTTAGTATGTCGTCCAAAATGTGACAAAAAAGTCATACTTTAGTATGTCGTCCAAAATGTGACAAAAAAGTCATACTTTAGTATGTCGTCCGAAATGTGACAAAAAAGTCATACTATAGTATGTCGTCCAAAATGTGAAAAAAAGTCATACTTTATTATGTCGTCCAAAATGTGAAAAAAAGTCATAGGCTAGTATGTCGTCCAAAATGTGACAAAAAAGTCATGTTTTAGTATGTCATCCAAAATGTGTCAAAAAAGTCATACTTTAGTATGTCATCCAAAATGTGACAAAAAAGTCATACTTTAGTATGTCGTCCGAAATGTGACAAAAAAGTCATAGGTTAGTATGTCGTCCAAAATGGGACAAAAAATTCATACTTTAGTATGTCGTCCAAAATGTGACAAAAAAGTCATACTTTAGTATGTCGTCCAAAATGTGACAAAAAAGTCATACTTTAGTATGTCGTCCAAAATGTGACAAAAAAGTCATAGTATAGTATGTCGTCCAAAATGTGACAAAAAAGTCATACTTTAGTATGTACTCCAAAATGTGACAAAAAAGTCATGTTTTAGTATGTCATCCAAAATGTGTCAAAAAAGTCATACTATAGTATGTCATCCAAAATGTGTCAAAAAAGTCATACTATAGTATGTCATCCAAAATGTGACAAAAAAGTCATAGTATAGTATGTCGTCCAAAATGTGACAAAAAGTCATACTTTAGTATGTCGTCCAAAATGTGACAAAAAGTCATACTTTAGTATGTCGTCCAAAATGTGACAAAAAAGTCATACTTTAGTATGTCGTCCAAAATGTGACAAAAAAGTCATGTTTTAGTATGTCATCCAAAATGTGTCAAAAAAGTCATACTTTAGTATGTCATCCAAAATGTGTAAAAAAAGTCATACTTTAGTATGTCGTCCGAAATGGGACTAAAAAGTCATAGGTTAGTATGTCGTCCAAAATGTGACAAAAAATTCATACTTTAGTATGTCGTCCAAAATGTGACAAAAAAGTCATACTTTAGTATGTCGTCCAAAATGTGACAAAAAAGTCATACTTTAGTATGTCGTCCGAAATGTGACAAAAAAGTCATACTATAGTATGTCGTCCAAAATGTGAAAAAAAGTCATACTTTATTATGTGGTCCAAATTGTGACAAAAAAGTCATACTTTAGTATGTCGTCCAAAATGTGACAAAAAATTCATACTAAAGTATGTCGTCCAAAATGTGACAAAAAAAGTCATACTATAGTATGTAGTCCAAAATGTGACAAAAAAGTCATGTTTTAGTATGACATCCAAAATGTGTCAAAAAAGTCATACTATAGTATGTCATCCAAAATGTGACAAAAAAGTCATAGTATAGTATGTTGTCCAAAATGTGACAAAAAAGTCATACTTTAGTATGTCGTCCAAAATGTGACAAAAAAGTCATACTTTAGTATGTCGTCCGAAATGTGACAAAAAAGTCATACTATAGTATGTCGTCCAAAATGTGAAAAAAAGTCATACTTTATTATGTGGTCCAAAATGTGAAAAAAAGTCATAGGCTAGTATGTCGTCCAAAATGTGACAAAAAAGTCATGTTTTAGTATGTCATCCAAAATGTGTCAAAAAAGTCATACTTTAGTATGTCATCCAAAATGTGACAAAAAAGTCATACTTTAGTATGTCGTCCGAAATGTGACAAAAAAGTCATAGGTTAGTATGTCGTCCAAAATGGGACAAAAAATTCATACTTAAGTATGTCGTCCAAAATGTGACAAAAAAGTCATACTTTAGTATGTCGTCCAAAATGTGACAAAAAAGTCATAGGTTAGTATGTACTCCAAAATGTGACAAAAAAGTCATAGGTTAGTATGTACTCCAAAATGTGACAAAAAAGTCATAGGTTAGTATGTACTCCAAAATGTGACAAAAAAGTCATACTATAGTATAGCGTCCAAAATGTGACAAAAAAGTCATATTTAAGTATGACGTCCAAAATGTGACAAAAGTCATACTATAGTATGTCGTCCAAAATAAGACAAAAAATTCATACTTTAGTATGTCGTCCAAAATGTGACAAAAAAGTCATAGGTTAGTATGTCGTCCAAAATGGGACAAAAAATTCATACTTTAGTATGTCGTCCAAAATGTGACAAAAAAGTCATACTTTAGTATGTCGTCCAAAATGTGACAAAAAAGTCATACTTTAGTATGTCGTCCAAATTGTGACAAAAAAGTCATACTTTAGTATGTCGTCCAAAATGTGACAAAAAGTCATACTATAGTATGTCCTCCAAAATGTGACAAAAAATTCATACTAAAGTATGTCGTCCAAAATGTGACAAAAAAAGTCATAGGTTAGTATGTCGTCCAAATTGTGAAAAAAAGTCATACTATAGTATGTCGTCCAAAATGTGACAAAAAAGTCATACTATAGTATGTTGTCCAAAATGTGACAAAAAATTCATAGGTTAGTATGTTGTCTGAAATCGGTTAAAAAAGTCATACTATAGTATGTCGTCCAAAATGTGACAAAAAAGTCATAGGTTAGTATGTACTCCAAAATGTGACAAAAAAGTCATAGGTTAGTATGTACTCCAAAATGTGACAAAAAAGTCATACTATAGTATAGCGTCCAAAATGTGACAAAAAAGTCATATTAAAGTATGACGTCCAAAATGTGACAAAAGTCATACTATAGTATGTCGTCCAAAATAAGACAAAAAAGTCATACTATAGTATGTCGTCCAAAATGTGACAAAAAAAGTCATACTTTAGTAGGTCGTCCAAATTGTGACAAAAAAGTCATACTTTAGTATGTCGTCCAAAATGTGACAAAAAATTCATACTAAAGTATGTCGTCCAAAATGTGACAAAAAAAGTCATACTATAGTATGTAGTCCAAAATGTGACAAAAAAGTCATGTTTTAGTATGACATCCAAAATGTGTCAAAAAAGTCATACTATAGTATGTCATCCAAAATGTGACAAAAAAGTCATAGTATAGTATGTTGTCCAAAATGTGACAAAAAAGTCATACTTTAGTATGTCGTCCAAAATGTGACAAAAAAGTCATACTTTAGTATGTCGTCCGAAATGTGACAAAAAAGTCATACTATAGTATGTCGTCCAAAATGTGACAAAAAAGTCATACTTTAGTATGTCGTCCGAAATGTGACAAAAAAGTCATACTATAGTATGTCGTCCAAAATGTGAAAAAAAGTCATACTTTAGTATGTCGTCCAAAATGTGAAAAAAAGTCATAGGCTAGTATGTCTTCCAAAATGTGACAAAAAAGTCATCGGTTAGTATGTCGTCCAAAATGTGTAAAAAAAAATCATACTAAAGTATGTAGTCCAAAATGTGACAAAAAATTCATACTTTAGTATGTCATCCGAAATGTGACAAAAAAGTCAAAAGTTAGTATGTCGTCCAAAATGTGACAAAAAAGTCATACTTTAGTATGTCATCCGAAATGTGACAAAAAAGTCATAGTATAGTATGTCGTCCAAAATGTGACAAAAAAGTCATACTATAGTATGTCGTCCAAAATGTGACAAAAAAGTCATGGGTTAGTATGTCGTCCAAAATGTGACAAAAAATTCATACTTTAGTATGTCGTCCAAAATGTGACAAAAAAGTCATACTTTAGTAGGTCGTCCAAAATGTGAAAAAATTTCATAGGTTAGTATGTCGTCCAAAATGTGACAAAAAAAGTCATACTAAAGTATGTCGTCGAAAATGTGACAAAAAAGTCATAGGTTAGTATGTCGTCCAAAATATGACAAAAAAGTCATAGGTTAGTATGTTGTCCAAAATGTAACAAAAAAGTCATACTTTAGTAGGTCGTCCAAATTGTGACAAAAAAGTCATACTTTAGTATGCCGCCAAAATGTGACAAAAAGTCATACTATAGTATGTCGTCCAAAATGTGACAAAAAATTCATACTAAAGTATGTCGTCCAAAATGTGACAAAAAAAGTCATAGGTAAGTATGTCGTCCAAATTGTGAAAAAAAGTCATACTATAGTATGTCGTCCAAAATGTGACAAAAAAGTCATAGGTTAGTATGTTGTCTGAAATCGGTTAAAAAAGTCATACTATAGTATGTCGTCCAAAATGTGACAAAAAAGTCATAGGTTAGTATGTACTCCAAAATGTGACAAAAAAGTCATAGGTTAGTATGTACTCCAAAATGTGACAAAAAAGTCATACTATAGTATAGCGTCCAAAATGTGACAAAAAAGTCATATTAAAGTATGACGTCCAAAATGTGACAAAAGTCATACTATAGTATGTCGTCCAAAATAAGACAAAAAAGTCATACTATAGTATGTCGTCCAAAATGTGACAAAAAAAGTCATACTTTAGTAGGTCGTCCAAATTGTGACAAAAAAGTCATACTTTAGTATGTCGTCCAAAATGTGACAAAAAATTCATACTAAAGTATGTCGTCCAAAATGTGACAAAAAAAGTCATACTATAGTACGTAGTCCAAAATGTGACAAAAAAGTCATGTTTTAGTATGACATCCAAAATGTGTCAAAAAAGTCATACTATAGTATGTCATCCAAAATGTGACAAAAAAGTCATAGTATAGTATGTTGTCCAAAATGTGACAAAAAAGTCATACTTTAGTATGTCGTCCAAAATGTGACAAAAAAGTCATACTTTAGTATGTCGTCCGAAATGTGACAAAAAAGTCATACTATAGTATGTCGTCCAAAATGTGACAAAAAAGTCATACTTTAGTATGTCGTCCGAAATGTGACAAAAAAGTCATACTATAGTATGTCGTCCAAAATGTGAAAAAAAGTCATACTTTAGTATGTCGTCCAAAATGTGAAAAAAAGTCATAGGCTAGTATGTCTTCCAAAATGTGACAAAAAAGTCATCGGTTAGTATGTCGTCCAAAATGTGTAAAAAAAAATCATACTAAAGTATGTAGTCCAAAATGTGTAAAAAAAATTCATACTTTAGTATGTCATCCGAAATGTGACAAAAAAGTCAAAAGTTAGTATGTCGTCCAAAATGTGACAAAAAAGTCATACTTTAGTATGTCATCCGAAATGTGACAAAAAAGTCATAGTATAGTATGTCGTCCAAAATGTGACAAAAAAGTCATACTATAGTATGTCGTCCAAAATGTGACAAAAAAGTCATATTTTAGTATGTCGTCCGAAATGTGACAAAAAAAGTCATGGGTTAGTATGTCGTCCAAAATGTGACAAAAAATTCATACTTTAGTATGTCGTCCAAAATGTGACAAAAAAGTCATACTTTAGTAGGTCGTCCAAAATGTGAAAAAATGTCATAGGTTAGTATGTCGTCCAAAATGTGACAAAAAAAGTCATACTAAAGTATGTCGTCGAAAATGTGACAAAAAAGTCATAGGTTAGTATGTCGTCCAAAATATGACAAAAAAGTCATAGGTTAGTATGTTGTCCAAAATGTAACAAAAAAGTCATACTTTAGTATGTCGTCCAAAATAAGACAAAAAATTCATACTTTAGTATGTCGTCCAAAATGTGAAAAAATGTCATAGGTTAGTATGTCGTCCAAAATGTGACAAAAAAAGTCATACTAAAGTATGTCGTCGAAAATGTGACAAAAAAGTCATAGGGTAGTATGTTGTCCAAAATGTAACAAAAAAGTCATACCGAAGTATGATGTCCAAAATGTGACAAAAAAGTCATATTATAGTATGTCGTCCAAAATGTGACAAAAAAAGTCATACTTTAGTATGTCGTCCAAAATGTGACAAAAAAGTCATACTAAAGTATGTCGTCCAAAATGTGACAAAAAAGTCATACTATAGTCGGTCGTCCAAAATGTGACAAAAAATTCATACTAAAGTATGTCGTCCAAAATGTGACAGAAAAGTCATACTAAAGTATGTCGTCCAAAATGTGACAAAAAAAGTCATAGGTTAGTATGTACTCCAAAATGTGACAAAAAAGTCATACTATAATATAGCGTCCAAAATGTGACAAAAAAGTCATAGTAAAGTATGACGTCCAAAATGTGACAAAAAGTCATACTATAGTATGTCGTCCAAAATAAGACAAAAAAGTCATACTATAGTATGTCGTCCAAATTGTGACAAAAAAGTCATACTTTAGTATGTCGTCCAAAATGTGACAAAAAATTCATACTAAAGTATGTCGTCCAAAATGTGACAAAAAAAGTCATACTATAGTATGTCGTCCAAAATGTGACAAAAAAGTCATACTATAGTATGTCGTCCAAAATAAGACAAAAAAGTCATACTAAAGTAGGTCGTCCAAAATGTGACAGAAAAGTCATAGGTTAGTATGTCGTCCAAAATAAGACAAAAAAGTCATACTATAGTATGTCGTCCAAAATGTGACAAAAAAGTCATACTATAGTATGTCGTCCAAAATGTGACAAAAAAGTCATACTATAGTATGTCGTCCAAAATAAGACAAAAAAGTCATACGATAGTATGTCGTCCAAAATGTGACAAAAAATTCATACTAAAGTATGTCGTCCAAAATGTGACAGAAAAGTCATACTATAGTATGTCGTCCAAAATAAGACAAAAAAGTCATACTAAAGTATGTCGTCCAAATTGTGAAAAACAGTCATACTGTAGGTCAGCATGTCATCCAAAATTACTCAAAAACGTCATGTTGCTAAAGCGTTCTGAGCTGTTCATAAATCAGCTCATCACTGACTCCAGAGACTTCGTCTTTGCTCTTTTCACCTGATGATCAAAAAAACTGCTCTGAAGATGGTTTTTATGCTGATGACATTTGCAGCAAGAAGACCCGGGATCGAGACATGGTTGGAACATCACAAGGCCTTTCTGTATGGAGTTTGCATGTTCTCCCCACGTGTGCATGTAACATGGGGATTAGGCAAATTGGACAATGGACATAGGTGAGAGTTTGAGAGTGGATGTATGTGATGGACTGGCAACCTGTCCAGGGAATATGTCAGTGGAGTATAAAGTGGTAGAAGATGGATAGACCTTCCTGATGTAATCATCCAGATTTGGAACCAACACAAGGACTACAGTGGATGTGGCCTCCCTGTGGCTGTGGCCAATTTAGTGTCCAATTAACAATGAGCAATGGGGACTGGGTGTCTTGCTCAGGGATAGGGACTCAAACTGGCAACCCTTTAATCCACAAACGAGTTCTCTTTCTGCTTGGCTACAGACTGTCCCTTTATTAGCATGACAATTGCATCTTTGTCTTTATTTCAGATGCAGAAGTGAAATTTTAGCGACAGTGAGTGCATGTCACTGTAATAATCAGTGATGCTCATGCTCCTTATGATCACGTATATTAAACTTTATCTGATCTGGTATCTGATCAATCTTGAAAGACAAACGACACAAACCTTAAACTTCACACATTTGGTTTATTGGTTTCCACCTTGAAAAGATAATAAATATTGTCAGATGCACATAACCAGTGACAGTGAGTCTTTCAGCAGCAGCAGCAGCAGCGGCAGCGGCAGCAGCATTATGTGCAGTCAGGTTTCAGTCACACTGGGAACATTTGTCCTCTGCGGCTCTGCGAGGCAGGACATTCACACACAGTTTCTTTAACGACATAAAAAGTGCATTTTTTTTTCCTCCGACATTTTGCATTAAAACATGTTCCCATATGTGACATACATTATATAACCTACTGTGGCTGTATCAACCATACTCTCTCTGTCTCTCTCTCTCTCTCTCTCTCACACACACACACACACACACCTTATCACTGTCAGGTATAGTAAAAAGGGAGCTTTCAGAGTCCCCTGCAGTTGAGGCAGAGAACTGCTGCACTATTATTATTCTTCCCTAAAAAGGGGTTTCTACTTGAAATAATGACAAAAAAAAGATATAAATTTGATGTACAGATGTTACAGAGAGAGAGAGAGAAGTGCATTAAAACCGATAAGTAGACACCATTGTGGTCTATTTTTGGCACTGCTCTCAGTATAGCACCACGACATGGCCTTCAGATGGCACAGGAGGAAGCAGATTAGAACCTGGATTTGTGTGTTATAAATCACCAGTCTTGTATCAGATCACCCCCTGAAATGTGTCCTTGCTCACATACAGTAACGTATAGTTTGACATGTGTGGTATGATACAAAGCTAAGGCACCTAAATGTTCCTCACATATGGAGCCAGATTACTCGGCTCAGAAAAGGGGAAGCACCCATATTATGTGCAGGCTGTATAATCCAAGTTTACACTGCTGTTTCATTGTGTGATTGTCATTCTCAGATTATTTATTAAACAGCTGAGATTGGCTTGTATTGTTGGTAGAAACCAAGCTGGATGCTTATCGTGAGGGTAAAATGGCCGACGGAGAGCAATCCTTTTATTGAAATGAGAGCTTGTAGAAAAGCAGGTGGCAGTGGGAGAGTTATGTTAAAACTGGGGTTTGCACTCAACACATTAAACCTGCTGGTACGCATCAAAGTAAAAATAAATAATCATCTTTGAAAGCGGTCTAGAATAGAAACACGTTTTCTTTTTAAAAAAAAAAACCAAAACAAAACAAAACAAAACAAAACAAAAGCACTCACACTTCCATCCTATCACAAAAAGACGAGGATGGGAGAGAGTTCGGGTGTCGTATAAAACCTGACACGGATTGATCTGTAAAAAACAGTTAAGAAAAGAAGCAGCACGGTTGTGCCGAGCTCGTCCTCAGCATCTCCGCTGCTCCAGGGAGTGTGTGCTTTGGCCGGGAGACAAAACAAACACAAATAAATTCATCGTCACACTGCCACTGGTGCTGGCGTTCTTCCATCGTCCTTCCACTCCTGAAGTCCCGACCGAGCAAGGCGTCTCTTTAACACCGTGTGCGTTAACAGAAGACATGTCATGGTTCACTAAAACAAAGGGTCCAAATATCAGGGAAGAGTGGATGAACGGGCGGGTTCTGGGCTGTTAAAGAGTGCGGGACAGTGAAGGGGGTCAGAGGTCAGTCCTTCTATGACTGGGGGAGGTGCTGTCTGATAATCTCTCTGGACTGATGCGGGATCCTGTCGGGGAAACGCACCGAAAACTCCACGATGAGGTCGCCGCGCTGTAACGGGTTCTTGGGGAAAGGCAAACCCTCCCCTCTGATTCGCTTCACCGTCCCCGGCTTGATGATGTCATTGCAGGGAAGGGAGATGACACGGTTCTCCAGGGTGGGAATGCTAACGGAACAGCCACACAATGCCTAGAGAGGAGAGGAGAGGAGAGGAGAGGAGAGGAAGAGAAGGAGCGGGTTAACATCTTTGGAGGGGACGACATTCCACAGCCATGAATCTCCCAATGACTTAATGTTTCCATTTACTAAAAACTTTATTTTCTCTCCCCTCAGTGCGTCACTCATGTGTTATGTTATGTGTGTGTTCGTCGTGCCTGTGTGGTGACGACCAGAAGAGGAGAGAGAAACTAGGCCATCGTGAAAGATAGTTCTCTTTTTAAAAGTGAAGACTACAGATCTGCATTTGGGAAAGGAACAAAAGGAAAACATGACTGGGCAGTGGAAAGGTTTTCTTGTCAGCGTGTGTGTGTGTGTGTGTGTGTGTGTGTGTTGGAGGGGGCTACAAATTGCACACAGGACTAATTTTAGCAACCGTCTCATAGCTGGGCCTAATGAAGTGAGGCAGGAATCGGCTGACATCGTAAATAGTTGGAGGGGTTGTCGGATGGACTGGCAGGAGAAACAGTGAGAACACCCCCTCACACACACACACAGACACACAAACACAGACACACAGGTTTGCAATTCAAATCTTAGCCCTAAACTTAACCACTTCCTCAGAAAATTAGGTTCTGCCTCATTAGGACCAGGTCTTCGTCTCGATGAGGACTAATGATGCTGGGAAAGTTCCTAAAGAGGTGACAAATACAATCACAGACACGTTTGGGTAGCATTCGTAGTGAGGACACTTCATGGAAGCAATGCATTCCCTAGCCCCTTACCCTAACCTTAACCATCACAACTAAGTGCCTAAAACCTAAAACCAGGTCTTAACTCTCCAAAAAGCCATGTCCCAACTTTCCCCAAAATGTCCTCACTCCCTGTGGTTTAAAGCTCCACACACACACACACTCACACACACACCTCCTTAACACAGCAGCTGATAAGTGCAGTCAGAGCGATGAGTGTGTGGTTATCACGATTTCACAGAGGTTCACTCAGTGAGCAACACACACCAGTTCTGCACTAAGCAGAAAAATCAATTCTGTGTATATATATATATATATATATATATATATATACAGTATATATATATATATATATATGTAAACATATACATGTATAAACATGTCATGTTAGATCACTAAGAGAATTTATAATATTGATATATATATGAAATGTAATGATAGGTAACTATGAAGGTGTGGTGTGAAGGACCTCTTGTTTCTGCTTTGTCATATTTGTCCCTTCCTCTTAAGATGCACAAGATGCACACATTCAGAAACCTGAAAACAATTGTGCACATTTAACTTTTCTCCTGCTATTTATAATTTGTAAAATACTAAATATGTTGACGGTAAGGAACAGAAATTAAGATTTTCACCTTGTTTTTTTTTTTAAACCAACTAAATAATATGTTGTCTTGCTT
Organism: Solea solea; assembly: GCF_958295425.1. Taxonomy (NCBI): domain Eukaryota; kingdom Metazoa; phylum Chordata; class Actinopteri; order Pleuronectiformes; family Soleidae; genus Solea; species Solea solea. The sequence goes on from NC_081141.1 coordinate 22,078,164, forward strand.
ATGTCTCACACCAAGTTTCTTAAAGTCTGGGATTAGAGACAAAGATACAGTGTCAGATTAATCATACGTGGGTATTCTCCACTGTGTTTGTTCTCTTGATTTGTCCTCTTGGTACGACTCGCCGGGACCTTTGGTTTGGACACCTCTCTGATCTATTATTGCTGTCCTGACAACTTATAGACATTTTTACCATTTGATGGACTGACCTACACATGCACTTCCTTTATGAACTGGTAGTTTGTGTGTTGTTCTGTTCATGTAAAATACTCTTCAGGGTGTGGACAAAGACCCTGAATCTTCATGAGTGTCCCTGCTCATGTGGACAGTTGACGTTCCGTCAGACAGAGCAGCTGCTTCAGAGTTTTCCAGCCCTGACATCATCGTCCCTTTTCCCTGCTCTGTACGTTACAGGGTGATTTAGCCTCTGACTGTGACACAGACTGTAGTGGCTCATGTTCTTGTGAAGAAGAATTCCATTCATTAACAAAAAACTTTACAGACACAGACCGGTTGCCATGACACTACACACACACACACACACACACACACACACAGTGCCAGCTGATCTGTGTACCCACTGATTACATAAGCCTCAGCTCAGACAGACACACACAGAGATTGTGAAAGAGGAATCTCTTATGGACGTTTGTAAACTACTCACTCTCCTGCACCAAAGTCCATGAAGAAAATCAGCGTTTTTAGCTCCTGGAGGTGCTGGTCACTGCCAGTGCTGAATCTAAATTGACCACAGGTGTGAACGTGAGTGTGAATGGTTGTTTGTCAGGGTGTGAAAACATGGGCTCCATCTCCCCGTGAAAAAGCGGTAAATCGTGAGTGAGTGAGTGATTTAACTGGGGCTTGGAAAATATATAAGACTTCTCAGCTTCTCCCACATGCAACGCAAGCAAAGCAATAGATCCACAATGACTGAGGCAGAGCTGCCAGGTAAAAAAATATAATAGCTTTGTACATCTCACAAGTCTTTTCATTTTTATCGGTCGATTATTTTCTCGATTAATCAAGTACTTGTCAGAAAATATTGATCTGCGTTTACCAAACCTGGAAATGACGATGTTCTCAAATGTTTTGTTTTGTCCACAAACCGAAAATAATTCAGTCTTCATGATTTCTTTGTTACACGGAGCAAAGAAATCAGAAAATATTCACATTTAAGAAGCTGAAAATTAAAAACATTTAAAAATTGATTTAAGTAATCAATTAATAATCGATTCATTGAATAATTGTTACAGCGCTACATTTGTCATAGCTAGAAGACTAAACTCCCTCTGACCTTAAAGATGTGGATTAATGATCTCCTGCATCATTTGGCGTTAGAGAAAATTTGCTCAAACTTTTTATGCCACATGGAATCCTTTTTTTTAACATATATAGAAAAATTATTATATATATAAAATATTAGAGATTTATATGACCCCATACTGCATGTTATTGTTAAACCCATGTGAAGCAGCCTTGGTTTCGATTAGTTATTTATTTGTTCATGTATTTGTACTTTCAGATTTAGTTCTCCCTCGGTCTCTCTTTCCCCACTCATTGATTTATAGTTTTGTTTTACTCTTTCCCAAATGGGACTGTAAAAATCTAAATAACATTTGTGACTACGTAGTTGTTTATGGTTCTAACTACTTCTTATTATGGAACAGTACAGTGATACTGTTGTAGAGACGTTGTGTTTATACTGTGTTTGTATAGTTACACTTTTGTACTTTGTATAAATAAAAAAGACTCATAAGTGGCAGTGTTTGATAGAATTGACAGACTCATAACACATTAGCTGCTAATAATGCGTACATTAATCGTTTACACTGATTACACAGTATAGCCGTCTTTTCAAACGATAGAATAGGTGGCGTTTAAAAGACTATCCACACGGCCTTTAGAGCCTAACAGCTACAGTTAGCACCTATGTGTGTTTAAATGTGGACTTTTTTCTTTTTCTTTCTGTGGAGGTGAGAGCCGCTGTGACAGGAGCTGGAAATACACTCACTATCGCACATGATACCAGGACCCAGTGCAGAGGCATCATTAAAGCCACAGGATGAGCCACCTTATAGATTCAGGTGCTCTATATGTTGCTTTCTGGGGGGGAAGAAAAAAATCAATGTGTCTAAGTCACACTGAGCTTGTTAGCTGAGCCGGACTCCTGTCACAGAGAAGACACAGTTTGCAGAGTGGTCAAACGAGCTCAGTGGTGCTAAACGAAGCCCTTGGCCAGAGAACACTACAGGTGAAAAATCCACATCGCACACAGAAAAACAGAATTACCACATACGTCGGAGTTATTTTTGCTGCATGAAATCATCATCTTGTTTCACTGGGTTATGTCATCCTCTGGTGCACTGCATACACACTCGCCGTGCACTAAATGTGGCAGGTGGTGCCGTGTGCAGCCTGTAGCTGGTGCTGTGCTTCACTGCAGCATTCAGAATCTTCAGGGAGGATAAGCAGAGCAGAGGAGAGCAGAGCGGTGGAATCTGAGCTCTTATTTGCTTTGGATACTGAATCAACTGACCCACTTCACTAATATTCCCTGGATACCCACCCCCTCTCCTCCATCCACATCTTCACGTCTCTCCCCCGTTCCTGTCTTTGGCTGCATCAGTCCCTTATCTGGCTGCTGAGTCTCAGGGAGTTCTGCAGAGCTATCATGCAGGTTTGGTTGTGGTGAATTTCCATTATCAGGTTCACCATGAATGAGGAAAACCATTTAAATGTGGGTGACAGGCTCCTCCACATACAGTCCTGGTGATTTATATTAAATTACGACAAGGGTGAACCTGCATCTCTGCAGTAATTCCAATTACATGTTTTGTAATACTAGGTCATCAGGAGCAATTCTCATGATAATATTGTGAGTCACAATCATTGAGGTCAGGACAATTATGACAGGGCACTTTCATACTGTCCCATGGCTAAATATGACTCATCGAGAAGTAGCAACCGGTCGTGACATCATATGAATCTGATGCAGAAACTATTCTGAAGCCTCGAGGTTTGGGATTTGGTGGCAAATGGAAGTTCACCTGTGTCGGCTGCAACCAGCTGTCCATCACACTGATCTCCACTCATATGGGCCATACTTGATCTTCTATTTTCCTCTAAATGGGAACATAATTTACAACATTGATTGAAGATCTGAAACTGGCAGTTGAGACCATTAACTCCACAGAAAAATGTTTACTGTTGCTATAAATCAAGTGGAATTTAAGTCGGCTCATTTTCCAAAAGGCTTCAATTAAAACAGAATGTTTTTGCAACCAGTGGAGTCCCCCCCTGGTGGCTAAGTCAGTTTATCGCCACTTTTTTTCCCATATATCGTCTACACTCAGACTTTAAAATGCACTTAAAAAAATAGACCAGCGATTCTTAAACTTTTTTATACCAAGTACCACCTGAGAAAATACTGAGCTCTTGAAGTAACACCATTATAAATCAATAGGTCGAGCAAAGTTAGCTACAGACTTTTCACAGCAGGCAGATTTATTCCCAATAAGATAATTTGCTCTACTCATCATCCTCCTCTTCCTCACATATACCTCACACACTGGCATAGTGACATTAGATTAAGATGGAGCGAGAGATAAGATGACTCTAATTATAATTATTATTATTTGTGCCATTTTCTGCACACTCTGGTAAAAAATCTGATCACATACCCTGGTAAATACCAGTAGAACAATATTTCCTCCAAGAACCACCAGAAGCTCTCGTACCACCATGAAACTAGCCCGTCACGTTATGTCCATGCACTCATTTCCCAGTCAGTGTTTCATTCAGATGCAAACTGTTCCGGATTGGCTTGTGTTGCATAAAAACAACTCCCCAAACATCATGTAGTATCTGACTCAGCTAGTTTGTCTAGATTGTGTTAGAGATGTGCATTGAGAAGTAAACAGGAACTTCCTCATGAGAGAGTTGACTTTGCATCACCTACAATCTGGGTACAACAGAAGTCTGTATGCCAGACCTGAAAACAATGCTTGTAAAAGAAGCGCAGATGCTTCCTGTGTTGACTGAATGGCACCGATGTCAAAACCTGAGCACTCTAAGATGTACGATCATGAGAATGTATAGAATGAGCTGACACAACTTGTTTCCCAGGAAAAGGGGGAACAGTCAAATGTGGGGTTTGAGATAAGGATGTTAGAGAAACCCTTAAAAGTAGGTACCTGCTCCTAAGCAGGCAGAATTGTTCGGAGATTCGGCAAGAACATTCTCCTGAGCTGCTGCAGCGCTCGGTCTGATGCTTGACTTAACCAAATAAAATCCCTTTTGTTCGGTACGAGTCTTGTGTCTGAGGGGTTCTTTCTACACCATCAACTCATCACCTATCATTCATAAGAAGAAGGAAGCCTGAATAAAACGACATTTTGGCGTCACGAACGGGGGGGTATTTTTGTTCCTGGTCAGCAGCGCCAGCGGCCTCTTCAGGTGGACCCACTCTCGCTCCCAGCCGGCATTTAAAAGGTGAGTGTTTTTCTCACAGTGGGAGCCAGTGGGGGTTTATTGATTTGGCTGTTGGTTTGCGGCGGTCCTGTGGGCACACTGAAAAGAATCATTTGTGTGGGTACAGGCTGCGGTGTGTTGATGGTGCAGAAGCCTCGTCTAAATTTGTTTTTATTTAGGTATGAATAAAAAAGGGGGGAGGAAGGTCCCCTCTACGAAGAGAAAGATTAAAAAAGTTAGAATAATTAGTAGCGATGACTAGACTATTTGTATACTGCAAGGGAATAAAGTCCCTGTAAGTCATGTACTTTGGGCGGAAAGCGTGAACATTTTATATAATAGTCAAAGAGAAAGATTAAAAAAGTTAGAATAATTAGTAGCGATGACTAGACTATTTGTATACTGCAAGGGAATAAAGTCCCTGTAAGTCATGTACTTTGGGCGGAAAGCGTGAACATTTTATATAATAGTCAAAGAGAAAGATTAAAAAAGTTAGAATAATTAGTAGCGATGACTAGACTATTTGTATACTGCAAGGGAATAAAGTCCCTGTAAGTCATGTACTTTGGGCGGAAAGCGTGAACATTTTATATAATAGTCAAAGAAAAAGAGATTAAAAAAGTTAGAATAATGAGTAGCGATGACTAGACTATTTGTATACTGCAAGGAAATACCTGTAAGTCATGTACTTTGGGCGGAAAGCGTGAAAATTCAGCTAATGAGTGACAACACAGTAAGTTGAATATGCGGTGCCAGATTTCGAAAGAAACTGTAAGACATGGTATTCTTCTACTAAGTCAAAATTGAGCATAGAAGTTGTAAAACTTAAAGAGAAGAAGAAAAGGAAAATCTCTAAAGGAAAGAAGTGAAATCCCATGCATGGGTTTATTAATCAAAGAAGTGAGACTGCAGATTAAAATAGATGAAAGTTGAGGTTAATAGCGTGCACGCATGGAGAAGAAGTTTATCAAGGATAGATAATCGTGGAAACAAAATTTGGGAGGAAAAAACCGGTATATAAATGGATCGATCGTAGATGACTGCGCGCAGAGGAAGAGAAAACGTTTTACAAAGATAAAAAGAAAGTGTTGACATTAAGATTAAGATCGAAATTTAAAAATTGAGATTGGGTGAAATTTAAAATTTGGTGTAAGTGTTGTTTTGTGTTAGTTTGTGTTGTTCTGTGATGCTTTACTTTGTGTGCCATGGCTTTGTGTTGTTTTATGTGTGTGTGGACATAAGCTCGTCTTCAGAGTTTGTGTGAGGAGGAAAAGCTATTTTTGGAAATTTATTAGGGATTTGATTGTTATATTGGATCCATTGGTAAATAAAATTAGTTTTAAAGTATGGTCTGGCTAGCAGACATTGTAGGTAGAATATTGGAAAAAAATAAAAATAAAATGAGGAAAAATCCAGATTAATCCAGATTGAATTTGGGGGAATAAGAAAAATAATAATAATAATAACAACATTGATGAGAACAAAAGAAAGTTGAATAAAATAGAGTCAAAGGAGATCATCTAGTTTAGTCTTAAAGAGGAAACATAGAGGAAAGAAGAGATAATGCATTTATGATCAAAAGATAAATCATGTTTGGAGCATTATCTCATTTAATGTCTGATCGTAGAGGGTAAAAATGAATGTAGAGAAAAAGGGTGTGGTAGTTTGCGTAAGACGAATTAGGTGTGTTTGGAATATATATATATTTATATATATATATATATATATATATATATAAAAAAAAAGAAGTTAGTAAGTTAGAGTTCTTATTTGAGCTGAATGTATTACACCACGCCTGTTAGGCTATAACTAATAATATAATAAGACTAAAGGAAGAATAGGTTATAAAAGCTGATTCCTTGTAGTGAAAGAGTACAGCTGCTTTGGTAGGGAGAGCTGAATCTTTTACAGGCTACACTCACGCACACACATTGACAGAGAGATGGGGGGTTTAGCAAACTGCTCAGGAAAATTGTAGAAATAAGCATGTACTAAAAGGATAGGTTGAAGGTTTGATTAGAAAGTTTAAATTAAAAAAAAAAAAAGAAGGGAGAATAAAGCAACAGTACTAAATAAATGGACACATCTATTAAGTTAATAACGGTAATTGGGTGTTTTGTAACCAAAATTACCTAACAATATACAAATTATTCATAATTATTAAGTAAGAGTTAAAATAGAATGATTTTGATTGAAACTATACGGGAGGAGCCTGCTTTTATGAGAAAGCTGAGCCGGAAAATTTGAATTCGTCTGTTATCGTCTGTGAGATGTTGGGTACATGTATGTGAATGGTTTATTTCATGAACAGTGAAATCTGCTCTGGAACACACCTTTCTGGAGAAAACAGTTAAATAAATACATGGGAAATCATGTATTTAAGATGAATATGTTTCATTAGAAATGTTTTTTATTTCATAGTAGGAGAAGAGGAGTGTGCTGTGTGGATGTGGTTGACGTGATGAGAACATTACTGAAGTGGTCATTAACTAACACATAAATCTGTAACATATATATTCCAGTCATTATAGGGCTGAAATAATCTGGGTGATCAAGAATCATTTATGTCTTTATAGACTTCTTTAAAAGTGTATTTGACTGTATGAAGCAACATTTGGACACATTGTCTACAATTAGGCTCAGGAGATATTAGAAGTCATAAGGAGAGACATAGGACGCTGTGTTCTCTTCAGGGATCCCATGGCAGAGAAGAAATGGGGGACGCTCTGTCTCTTCTCAGGCCTTAAGTAAACATAAGCGCTGCCCAAATTAAACATCTCCTGAAAACATACAAACATACATACATTTAATATAGGTATAGTGGACTACCCTGACCGGACTTACTGAAAAGAAAAAAGGGAGAGAAAAACTGTGTAAAATAAGAGATTGTACTGTATGTGTGCGTGTCTGGGTGTAATGTGAAGAGTGTTTTGAAGAGTATGTGTTTGTGCTGAAAGTTGTCCAGAATGTGTTGCCAATCAAACTCATCTATGTTACAACTGAACCTTGCCATCTGAATTTCAATGTTTGAATGAAAAAGTACAAAGTCAAATGTGCTAATCTGGAAATGGTGTTCTGCTTCAAGGTGTTTATGATGGTGTTGACATTTATTACTTTTATTGGTAAAGCTAAGATACATATTTACAGCTGATTGGAATAAAATTAACGGATAAATTAATAGTGTCTCACTGTTTAGTGACTCAAGTTTTAGTGATGAAAAGTGGTACAAATAGCAACTGGAAAATTAATGTAAAGTCACAATTTCTGTGATTTTGGGCGTGGCCTGGAGCAGTGTTCTCCTCGCTGTCTGAGATAGAAATGAGACTGAAAAGGAGAAGTCCGTGTGAAGTAGGTGGGGCTATCTATGTAACCCTATCATCTTTTTCTCTGACATTCAGTCACCTCCCCCGGTTCCTCTGAGTAGGAGGAAACAGGATTAAAGCCACTGTATGTAAACTGCACACATACAATTCAAAAGTGGATAGTTACTAATTAGATTTGGCTAAAGAAATTTGAAATTTGGTAGATGAATTCAGATATTTAGGCGGTTTCTGAAATTGTATTTTGCTGTAGCATTAAAATTGAAAAATATAATGAATAAAAGTTCAAAGTAACAAATCTCAAGATTTATATAAAAAATATTGGAAAAAATTAACAATGTATATGACATCAGACATTGGTGTGGGGAGTAAGCATCCTGACCTTATGAAAGGCATTCAAAAGATGTCAGTGAAATGGGAAAACAGATACAGGATTAGAATGCCTGGTCAAAAAGAGGAGTGTTTGATTTAAATGTGTATAGGAACATGACAGTCCGAATTAGAGATCAGCAAACATAGGCCAAAAGTAGAAAACAACAAAAGAAAAGATGACTAGAATTAGCAATAATAGGTTTCTTTAAGACAGAGGGCCAACAATACAGAAATGATATGAGAATAGTGCTGGATGTAAAAAAAAAAAAAAAATAAATAAATAAATAAATGAATAAATAAAAACAAAACGGAGAAAATCAGAAGAGCTTGTTGAAGACTGCAGGGCTGTATCAATCACTTATAGGGTTCATTGACATTAATGGAGATTTAGATTTAAAGACAGAGCTAAAATCACCTTAACTTAACAGATTGCTTCAACTCTGGAAGTGACAGGTCACAATGTTTGATTCCAAATCTTTGCAGTGATGCTAAAAGGCCAAACACAGAAATGCTAAATTGCTATACAGCACGGGATGACACTTTACAGAGAAAGGCTAGGTAGATAGATAAATTGGGAAACTGCAGGCCAACAAACAGGGAAAGCTGCAGCAAGAAATTACATTCAAAGCCAGGATATGATCTAAAATGTAGACCCAACATGCACCCACCATATAGACTTTCTTCTGGTCAATATCCTATTTTGATTAAAGGCACTGAGGGTCGTAATGTATAACACACTTGACCTTGGGAGGCTGACGTCCAGACTGCCAGACATTCATGAAGGGGCTAGTGAGTGAATGAGAACTTATGAGGAGAAAATAGTGAAAGAAAAGCTTGGCACTTTGAGACTCCAGGTCTTGGAACAGCAGCAGTGGAGAATCCACTGCATTCCAAATTCCGAAATGGATGGTGAATCCCAAGGCAGATGAGACTAAATTCAACGCTTATCAACAGATGATGTGGAGAGCATCACTGTGTGAATCTTCCACTACAACAGACCAAGAGGCGTTGAAAAGTGAACATATCCTTGAGATGGGAATTGAGACCATGACAAGAAAGCTGGCACAGATTCAGCTTTGGGTGTTGAAAAGACCATGACAAGAAGACACAAGTTCCAGTGATGGACAGTGACGTTGACGAGGTCACTTACAGCGATGAACAATGACTTAAATGATGTTGCCACACCAGATGTTTGCGGTGGATGTGGTGAAACTGGACACATTGTGAGACACTGCACAAGTTCACAAGCTGACCCTGATTGTGTGGAACGTGGTTGTGGAGCTCAGCCTGGTCAAAGTGAAGGTGTGAATTCAGTAAATTTAAAGGGAGAATATTTTTACAAGGGGGGAACTTTTGAAAAAGTGACGACCAAAAAGGCCAAATTTGGCTTCTGCCCAAAGTTCCATTAATCAATTGGCAAGAAGTGTGTTGTAAACAAGTAAACGATTATATACTGTTCTCTACTGGGGATGTATGTTGGTGCTTCATGATTTTTATTTATTTTTTATTATTAAACTATGATACAATCGAATGTGAACATCTATTGGTTCAGGAAAGTAGTGAGTTCACAATGAAGACTATAAATCAATGATAAAAGATTATTGGATCTCAAAAGAGCAATTGATTGAAGTGTTAACTCCTATTGCAATATGTATGTTGTTCCCCTGCACACCAGTGTGTGAAGTATGATGGTGGAGTGATAAATTAGCATGTTGGAATTAAGTTCAATGTGACTTATCGTTGATTAATCTAGTTTAGGATTCGCACAGTTAAAATCTGTGCGAGGGGGGAATGATGGAAATACATTTTTGGAACAGTTTTGGAACAATAAAATGCATTTGTATGTAAAGTAGTTTAATACTACACTGAGAATCTTATTCCTAGATGGACGGTTTAAATATTTAATTATGACCCATGTAGGCGTTAGAATAATAAAGCAATACATAGTGATAGTGTTGAACCATTTTGGTCATTAGATTAAAGTAGTACCATCGGACAACCTTGGAGTAGAAACAGTTGATGAAAGATGTTTTTAGAATTTGAAAAAATTATTTGAATTGACTATTGGATTTGAATTGAATATTATTAAACTAAATGTAATCTGAGTTGGGGATTAGGTAAATTGGACGTTCTAAATTGACCATAGGTGTGAGTATGAGAGTGAGTGGTTGTTTGTCTATATGTGACCCTGCGATGGACTGACTGTTACTTAAGGTATGTCTGAGATTAGCACAGCATCTCTGCAATCGTCATATGGAGGATGGAGCGGTAGAAAAATGGATGGATGGTTTGTCTATATTTCAGTATTTGTGTTGACATATATTAAATACCCTAAGGTAACTAAGAATAAAACAGCACGTGAAAGTATCATATCATATCATATTCAAAGCCAAGGTTTGGTTTAAGAGAATTAATGCAATCTTGACAACTAAGTTGAATGAAACGTGTACTAACACTACACTAAATTTAGCATGTGTTGAGTCACTGCATACTAATTCACACCGGTGTTAATGCTGCATGAAACTAACAGGTCGACCTATACTAATACTGCTGCTGAAAAGACTCACAATTGCATTGTTTTTATCAAATAACCCACATTAGCTGACTGCCATCCATAGTCTTGTCTGTAGATATGTTTACTTTCAGAAAAGATGGTGGTTTCCTTGATCTAGACAAGGAAGTTGAGTGACTCATGATGTCTGTGAACCCAAGCACCAGAAGGGGGTCCAAAGAGAAGTGGAATGAGCCAGTGAAAGAAGAATCCTGTACTGCGATGAGACCAACATCATCAGCAATCCAGGCTAAAGAAGCATGCCGTTGTGTCAATTGAACAAACTGGTTTGAATGTTTTTTCAGGAAACATCTTCAAGTACAAGGGAGCAACGGCTCAAAACAGCAGCAAAGGAAAGAATGGACTGGGGGCCCTGAACACGACAGTATGGATACACTGATTCAACGTACTCTGGACATTACATTATATTACATTGTATTAGGAGGCAACACTACTGAAGTTTGAAGTTCAAATAACACATGGAATGATATGATTGTGAATGGTTTACCTACAGAAACCTGAATTTTGTTTTTGTGATATAATCTCTGACACTGATATAGATGTTTGAAATATTTTTGTTGCACATCAATATTACTGTTTGATACATTGATAGAGAAAATGTGAATTATCTGACCAATTGGCAAAGGGTCATAAAATTAGAAGGTGAGTGGTAATTGTTAATTGTAATAGGAGACTCCTTGTCCTGATTGGCTTAAGGATAGGTTTCTCCAATATCACTTAGAAAAGGTCTCCTAGTCTTTTTCCCACCTTTTAGGAGAGGTGGTTTTTCTGATTGGGAGATAACAGCGGATCCGTGGGTTCCCTTACACCCACACATGAAGAGTATTTACTTTAAAAGAATGTGGCTGGAAGGAGATCAACGGATGTGGCTAAGTGTAGCCGAATTTGATCTGATTAAGATAGGTGATTAGTTTACCTAGTCTAAAATAGTTAAAATAATGTGCTACTAGGACACAAAATAGGAAATTACTTAATTAGCTGATCCCAAAATTTAAGTTTTTAAATAAAGTTTCTTACATTAGACATAAAACTGAATGAAGTGGATTTTGTTGAAGCAAGCAGGCAAGCATGTCAACATACTGTGACAGAAAATTGGCCGTGTCGCATTTCGGGACTCTATGGAGTCCCGAAGGGGGGAAATGTAGTATCTGACTCAGCTAGTTTGTCTAGATTGTGTTAGAGATGTGCATTGAGAAGTAAACAGGAACTTCCTCATGAGAGAGTTGACTTTGCATCACCTACAATCTGGGTACAACAGAAGTCTGTATGCCAGACCTGAAAACAATGCTTGTAAAAGAAGCGCAGATGCTTCCTGTGTTGACTGAATGGCACCGATGTCAAAACCTGAGCACTCTAAGATGTACGATCATGAGAATGTATAGAATGAGCTGACACAACTTGTTTCCCAGGAAAAGGGGGAACAGTCAAATGTGGGGTTTGAGATAAGGATGTTAGAGAAACCCTTAAAAGTAGGTACCTGCTCCTAAGCAGGCAGAATTGTTCGGAGATTCGGCAAGAACATTCTCCTGAGCTGCTGCAGCGCTCGGTCTGATGCTTGACTTAACCAAATAAAATCCCTTTTGTTCGGTACGAGTCTTGTGTCTGAGGGGTTCTTTCTACACCATCAACTCATCACCTATCATTCATAAGAAGAAGGAAGCCTGAATAAAACGACAATCACCAACTCTTTGAGAACACCTGCCATTAAAGCCAATGAAGAGCAGACCAGTAAGTGGCCGCGCTATTAGTGGCATTAAGGTTTTGTGTAATTCACAGACAGAGCAGAGCTGCTCTGGACCCGTTGCCCTCGTGGAAGTGGCTAATTAAATGTCCTGCCAGTCACAGTAATAGCAGCCTGGATTGTCACCACCATCACAGTACAATCCATCTTTGACCAAAGTGTGTTTGCAAATTTGTTAGAGGATGTGAGAGTGTGTGCGCTTGTGCTGTGTGTTATTAATGCATATGTAATAATACAGCAGTGCAGAACAAGTGAGGACAATGGCTCAGAGCCCGTCACACAAGGACACCACATTCTCGCTGCTTCTGTCACACCGCAGTGACAGAGACTCTCGCTGATCTAACCCTCCGGCAACACACATGCATACACTACACAATATGTTTGATATGACCACCCACCCTGGAAAAAAACCCCAGCTGACTGACCAGAGTGAAAAGGTCATTTTTGGACATGCATCGAAAACTTTGCAGCACCATATGGGCATCGCCTGAACAGTTTGGATACTGTGAACCACTGTGCGCCCTGGTTTCTCTCAGTTTGCTGCTACTTCTTCATGCCGGGATCAGACTGCATGATATTTTTGTCTTTCACGATGGTCACCATGTCAGATTATCAATCACAGTGGCACAGATTCTTGCCGTGTCTTGTTTGGGGGACTGGCAACACTACAAGTATGACCCGACCAATCATCGTATATAATGTATTAATGCATGTATAATTAACACAAGTTTTCACATTTTTCATATGTGAAATATGTTCTGGTTTCTTTGCTCCATATAACAAAGAAATCATTAAAACTGAATCATTTTTAGTTTGTGGATAAAACAAAACATTTGAGAACATCATCATTTCCAGGGTTGGTAAACGCCGATCAATATTTTCTGACAAGTACTTGATTAATCACAGGTCATTAGGGAGGCGGGGCAAGGAGTTGTCAATCATGGCTACTGAAACGCTGTGGGAGATGCTTACGGACTTTCCTATAGGGGCGGGAATACTGTTGCCAAAGCTCAATGAAACGTTCTTTAGTGTCACTACTCCAACAGCAACACACACGTTTGACATGCAAGACTTCTCTTGCATGTGTTGTGGAACGTTCTTGATGCTGAATCTCTGTTCTTCTTTAATGTTTCACGACATATCTATTCATTGTTAGTGACGTTCATAATTGAGAATGTGTCTGTCACGACCCAAATCGCTTCAAAACCGGTCTGAACTGAGTCTGATCCCGGCTTTACCCTCTCTGTATAGTCACAGATTTACTGCCATCTGCCAAAAAGCAGAAACCAAAATAATTAAGGCCTGTGCTCAAAAGATAACCAACAAATGTCAGCCCCTAGAGTCAGAACTGAAAAATTTTAACTGTGCTGCCCCAGTTTCTCAGAATAAATTACCAAATGAACTTTAATTCTCACTTTGGGGGAATTAATATCAATTATGAATGATTGAGGGGAAAAAAAAAGGCACCATCGGCCTACGTTAATGTTCTTATTTTAATGTACTATATATTTGGTTTTATTAGTTTTTAGGTGTGCAATAGTTGTCTTTGTTTATATCGTGATTGTCGTTTTTAAATTTGTTATGCTGCCTTTAGCCATAAAGTAATATCAATGTAAATGAGACTTTAGCTGATTAAATAAAAGATATTCAATTTCTGCCTTATTTGCTCCACCCTGTTTCAAGCCTCAGGAACATTATTTACTTGTGTACATGCAGAAGCACAGGGAGAGAGAGAGAGGACTGAAGACAGGAGGAGACTGAAGACAGGAGGAGAGAAGAGAGGTCAGGTGAAAATGGGCACACGCACCTCTTTTAGACTGATCTTGCAGCTATAAATGATATTGGAACCGTCTCTCTTGAAGTGAGTGTGACCCTTGTCTTTAAGAACAAAGGCTATGTCAGCAGGAATGTTCTCAGGTGTCTCGTCCCCCTCCTTCGGGAAGGTGATCTTGGTCCCCTCCTTCCAGCCTTTCTTGATGATGATATTAAGGATCTTGTCCTCTGTTCTCATGCTGCGCCCGTCCGGGTTCAGCCTGCGGCGGGTGATCTTCATGCGCTTGGTGCAGCCGTGGAAGATTTCTTCCAGCGAGACCTTCAGCTCATGGACCACTGGAGGGTCTTGGTGCTTCCGGCCGTTAGACAGGGACTCTGACGGCATCCCCCTTCTTCTGTGGCTCTTCTCCCCAGGAAAGCCGTTTTTCATCCCCCCTGGGAAGCCAAACTGTCTTCCAAAATGAGTGAAGGGGTCGTCGTCATCCATGTCCATGTCCTGCTCTGCATCGTTGCTGTGGTCATTGTGGAAGGAGAAGCCGTTGGTGCGACTGTGGTTGCGGTTGGACCCAAAGAACATGTCGAAGGGGTTGGAGCCGCCGAAGAAGGAGGCGAAGGTGGCATGAGGGTCCCCATGGAAGGTGTAGTGGTGTGTTGTGTTACCAGGAACACCTGAAGAAGTGTTGCCTCCTGTCTTCAAACCTGAGGGAGAAACGAGACAGAGGAATGTCAGAACTCATATGCAATGCCCACTTATGTAGAACTGTAGCACATTTTAAATATCTCGATGCATCCTTGGATTGACAAAAAACAGTGAAGAGATGCTCTCTGCACATCTTCTGACAAAGCTCCGGGGGCCTTGGTGTTTGAAAACAAATGGTGTACAACACTCTAAGCTTTCTAAATTGCTGTCAACAGCAACCTAAGTAATTGGTATATCCCCAAAAGCTTTGTCTCAACTCTTTACAGAAATAAAGGGGGGGGGAAAGCGAGGCAGAAAGCTCCCATCCCCTGTACTGTCAGTTTGAGCCTTTGAACTCTGGGAGGCTACAGAGTTCCCCCTGGCAACCAAAATGTGTATTAAAAAGAAATCTTTCATCCCAAGTTCAATATGTATTCTTAACTCCACACAGTGACCACCAAGCTTTTCATCTACGCCCCATTCACACACACCCACTGAAAACACTCACTGTGACAGTGACCGTTCAGGTTTTCTGAAGTGTGGGTGAACTGACATATTTAACTGTGTCCAGAACACAGCGTTCCCTCTCACCGAAAATATGGCCGCCAGTGGGAACTCCAGGATGAACTAATTTTAGTCACTTGGCAAAAGGATCTCCTAATAAAATCTACACCCACAATGTTGATGAGAACTTAAGAATATGTTCAACTTAAGTCTGTGTCACATTGTAAACTGCTCACCAGTCGGAAAAGTGGCAAACATACTTGTCAGATATTGTAGACTTAGTCAAGTGTAGATTTTATTAGGTGAGACTTCTCCTCGTGTCCCCACTGACAGTGAGAGCACGTGTCTATGTCTCTTGACAATATGATACAAGGATTGCAGAATCCCGTCTGGAGAAAGGTAAGTTTTGGGTAACAGCACAGAAAATAAATGTCTGAGTGGTGGAGCAATGTCACATATGAGTAAACAAAATAACACACACCATTTCTGACAGACGTGCAAAAAAATGTGGTATTGACTGAGTGTCTAACTTCCTCTGCATCACCTAATATCAAAAGTGAGTTGCCATTAGACAACACATTTCGATTACTAAGGAGTTAAATCTCATGGGCATCAGTGACCCAGATCTAACAGTGCTGTCTCAAGTCGTGCAGGACGCTACGACCAAAGATGGAGATCATTCCAAGGAGAAGAGAAAGAATGGACTTAAAATGTGTGTGTGTGTGTGAGTGTCTGTGTTGTGTTTTGAGCGGCTGGCGCTTGTTTAATGAATGAAGATATGTTGAGAAGATTAAATATAACTACGACTGAAAGTTGTTCTGTGTTCGACTGCAAGAAGACGATTGAGCCATCTAGAACTACAGCATTTTAACTTGATGTCTAATGTAATTTATGTCATTATTACTCCTCCACTCTGAAATCAGATGCTGAGTGTCATCACAAGGTCTTTCCATAACAACTTAATCCATCACAACAAGGCTTCACCAACTGAGGCCACTCAGTGATTCTACACAGATACAGACAAACAGACACAAATCGTCCCCTCACCTTCCTCTCCCAGCTGATCGTAGACAACCCTCTTCTTGGGGTCGCTGAGAACCTCGTAGGCTTCTGCGATCTCCTTGAACTTCTCCTCTGCATTGGCATCCTTGTTCTTGTCAGGGTGGAAGCGCAGCGCCATGCGACGGTAGGCCTTCTTGATCTCCTCCTCGTTGGAGCCCTTGGGGATGCCCAGGGTCTTGTAGTAGTCCTTCCCCATAGCTGCACACACACACATACACTCTTGGCACCGGGACGTCCCCTAATCACCTCCGGCTGTGGTCAGTCACTGGTGAGATAGAGGACTTACAGTTAGGGCCTTATAATTACTTTGGTTGCTGCTCAAAGCCAGAGACTATATATGTCCTGGCAAAAGTGCAGAGTGCACTCAAGTGCTCTTCTTCAGAGCGTCACTGTGAAGTCTGTTTAGTGGTGGTTGGAAATGGGAACACAGAGTTCTGGTTTTACCAACTGTTGCTATGGGGACGTGGTTGCTGTGCTGATGTAGCACCAGGCAGAGTGCAGAGGAATTCCCTTTCTCTACTTCATCAGAGGGCACCCCACTGTTCACTCAGGTAGATAGAGACTCACACTTGCAAGACCAAGTCCTGTGTTTTTCATTTGTGAGGCAAAAAAAAGTCTAAATTGCATTATCCAAATTGAAAGACACTAGCTGTGTTGACATTGACAAAAGTTGTTCTCCCTCTCTAGGGGTCACCACAGTGGATGATCCACATATTTGATTTGACAGAGAGCCGGATGCCCTTCCTGACACCACCCTCCCATTATCTGGGCTTGGGACCAACACTAGGATGTATGTGGCCCCCCCTGTGGTTGAGGACAATTTAGATGGACAAAAGTAATCAGAAAATAAAATCCCCAAGCCAGTCCGAAACCTCTGATCCGATACAGCCCATTCGGAAACAAATTTCATTCCCAACCAGAGGCCTGGAATATGCAGATTGTCATTAGGATCGGTGTTCATATAAACAGTCGATCCGATCATGACTTCCCGGCTTGGTGCTATCGTGTGTTTAATCCACGTAATGAACAGACGCAAAAGTCGCAGGCGCAGAAGAGGAGGGGAAATTGAGATGGACAGTGAGGGGACGAGCAGTGTTTGTTTACTACGGTCACTTTGTGTGAAAATGACACGTTTGTCTGCAATAACTGTATACATATTTTCAAATATATGTCTTTATTATTATGCATGTTCTAAGCGTATAATCCATCCATTCGCCTTTGGGCCGCTGTAGAAACATGGTAGCACAAGACGGCGGCCTCCGTAAAGCAAAGCCCTTACCTAACTCAGTTATTCTAAGGCTATGAAAAGCTAATTTTTATTTTAAAGCAGTAATACACTTGTATAAACACACTTATTGGTATTATAGTAAATGTGTGCAAATAAACCCACTTAGGTGTTACACACTGGACCTTTAAAGATTTTGTTTAGTACACAAAACAAAGACATATGCAATTTATTTAGAGGGAGACTATGATAACAAATAGCTCATTTTTATTTTATAAAAATTCAAATAATTCGATTATAGAATACTTATAGATCTATTTAGTAATCATTAAGTAATAAATTGATCTTTGCAGTCCTACCAGAGGACACATTATCTGTTATTTAAGATCATTTGTCATTTACACCGGGTTTTACCGGGTAATAAAGCTGAGGTATTCCCAGAACGACTGGCCCATTCAAAGAAAATGAAACATTAGTGACAGAAAAACAGGCTGAAAACATGAATGTAACGCGAAATAAAAAAGGCTGGAATGAGGAGAACAGAAGCGGATGTAGACCTACCACAACAATCAGCGGCAAAAAGGAGGAATTTACATCAACATGGTCCGGTTTGTCTCGGTGCTTCTCTGCCGAACAGACTGCTGCTGCTGCCGCTGCTCACAGTCTCCGGCACCGCCGGCTTCATTTATACACTGACGTCATGACGTCATGACGCAGCGGCGAGGTTCAAAGCAATCAAGGCAACCGAAATAAGACCGTGAGCGAACACGGTGAGGTGAGTCTGACACGACACTGACACTTTAACCCGGGTTTATCTCCGTGACTGACACCGAGTCACCGACACCAGGAAACAACGGCATTATTTTAGAGAATTACCGCGAGAAAGAGAGAAAATATGTTCCTTTTTTACGACTGTCGAGGAGTCAAAATCACACACTCACTCACACTTCTTCATGTCTGATGATGATGATGATGGAGGAGGGATTATCATCTCTATCTTGAGAAGCTTTCCATTAAAACGCATATTTATGTTTATATTGTGAGATTAGTTTCTTACCGAGTCTGTGTTGTTGCTGCTGCTTCTGTCTTTATGTTCGGTCGTGCTGGTCCCGCCGGTGTCTACAAATCCACGAACCACGAACCCAGTCTGAGGACACGAATCACGAACCCAGTCTGAGGACACGAACCCAAGTTTCTGTATGTCAATCAGTCACTATTCAATTTAAATTCAGCTTTATTTGGTAAAAGCTTTATTGGCATAAATGTAAACATTTATTTACATTGTCAAAGCAAGTGTCAAAATAAAACACGAGAAATATTAAAGACATAGTGACTAAATCAAAACAAGATAAGGCATAATGCTGTATATATGTATATATATGTGTGTATATAATATCTTACTTTTAAAGTACCCCGTCTGTTCCTTTGTCTCCTTGAGTGTCTGTTTCTCTCTGTCCATGTCCTTTCTTACACTCCCTCTATCTCTCTCCCTGTCAATCAGCCTCTCTCTCTCTCTCTCTCTCTCTCTCTCTCTCTCTCTCTCTCTCTCTCTCTCTCTCTCTCTCTCTCTCTCTCTCTCTCTCTCTCTCTCTCTCTCTCTCTCTCTCTCTCTCTCTCTCTCTCTCAAACAGGAACAAGGCATGGAAAAAATGTGAAAATATAAACAATATACAATATAAATATACACATGTATTACTCTCTATATATAGAGAGAGCGAGTACAATAAAATAATATATATAAATAAATATGCTGTTGTCCAGTCCATCCATCTTCTACCACTTTGTCCTCTACATGAGGGTCATGGCGGGCACTGGTGTCAATCCCAGCTGACATAGGGTGAAAGGTGGGGTACACCCTTACACCCTGGACAGGTCACCAGTCCATCACAGGGACACATGGAGACAAACAACCATCCACTCTCACACTCACACATACAGTCAATGTAGTGTCCAAAAAGTTGTGCACGTTCATGAAGTAGTGTCCATGAACTGTATCAGACATGAAAAAGTTGTATTGTGCCATCCCTGATAAAGCAAAATTCTGCATGAGATTTTCTGTGCGGGATTGCGTGGTCGTACCTGGGCTGAGTGGATATAAACTCACTGCTGAGTCATGCATTGACTGCACACACAAACACACACACGATCACAACTAAGTGTCTAAACTTAAACTTACTTACTTAAACTTAATCTTAAAACAAGGTCTTAACCCTGAAAAAGTCCTCACTAGGACCTCACAAAGATATAAATACAAGAACACACACACACACACACACACACTTACTAAACTAAAGATATGAACTTCAGCTCTTTAACTTCCTCCCAGAATAAATAAAATGATTTATTGCCTTGACCTTGACCCTAAAATACCAAAAGTACCAAAAATACCTAAAATACCTTTAGGAGCTCAAAATCTGCCCTTAACCTTAAAATTGAATCCAACATTAACCATTATTTCTTACTTGAATTAAAAAAACAAAACAAAAAAAACAAAAACTCTTATTAACTCATTAAAACTTAGATAAAACTTATTAAAAACTAATCAGCTAGGGAATAAAACATTTGCATTTAAAATGATATATAATTTAAACATTAGAAAAGCTTGTTAATAGCAGTAGGGCTTTTATTTTCTTTGAAGGAAGTGACTTTGACGTCGACTTTTTGTCAATTTTATTACGTTTTTTTCAACCCCGACGTCCTCTGTTGTTGTGGGAATGAGACATGTATCTCAGATCCACTGTCTGTTGATCAAATAACACATTTATCTCTTTAGTACATTAGTACCAAAGTCGTCCTTCTCTGTGGGGGAGCTTCAGCTCTGACATCAGACTGAGGAGACGCACAGTAAATCCTGGAGGCCAAACATTCCTCCCTGACTTCACCGTCGTCCTCAGTCCAACGCAGATCAGCGAGCTGCCCACCCAGCTTTCCAAAAAACATCACACGGCTGAGGCCTGAGTCATTATTGATGACTTTTACAGTTAAGTGCACAGGAAGGTACACTCAGCGGGGAGAAGCTCTTCAGCTCTGCTGGGTCAAATTTAGAGAGAGAGAGAGAGACGGAGAAATAAAGACTCATTTACATTTGAGTCATCGCTCCCCACAGGATTGGCGAGGAGGTGCGAAGAAAACCGGGCGTCTCGAGAGGATTCTGTCTGACAGGAGCAAATATTACATTTATTTAGCTTTCTTACATGCACACACTTACACTGATCTGACATTCCACACAACACAAGTGTGCAGAGAAGGAGCGCACAGCGAAGAGAGAGACATTTCTGTGTCTGGCACTGTGTGTGTGTGTGTGTGTGTGTGTGTGAATGTGTGAGAGTGTGAGTGTTTTGGCAGAAGGGACAGACTTGTGGGACTCAGCTGTGCAGCTGTTGCAGAAAAGCAACTGGTCAGCGCAGGAGCATTTTCCACACTGGACTGTGTTCTGAAGTGTGTGATGGCCAGTGAAACATGTCCAAGTTAACTGCTCCTCACTACTGCAAGCAAATGAGATGTAAAATCTGCATGTGTGTGTGTGTGTGTGTACATAATGAGCACATACACTCAGCGGCCACTTTATTAGGGACACGTGTTCAGCTGCTTGTTAATGCAAAGGTCTAAATCAGAGACAACTGGAGAAATCTGAGGGCTGAGAGTTGAAAAGCCACCAAGTTTGCCTTCATCAAGGCAAACATACAAAATGGCCATACTTTATTTTGTTTTGGTTTGTTTTATCATCATGTGATTGCAGCGGCAGTCACGTGACCTCTACAGGCAGTTCAGGTCACAACAGGAAAGCGGACTCACAAATCTATAAATCGACATCTCCAGAGAATGATTCTCTTCATACTTTCTTTTTAATGTATATGTCCTCCTCTTATGGAGGCTTCTATAGACTATTTGTTTTGCAGTGACCATGATTAGCATCTTTGTAATGGGGACATTTTTACTGTTGATATGATTCGACAGCCGTGAAATATTAAAAGGCTTTTTAACTCTCACCCTCAGAGTGCCTCAGATTTCTCAGGTTGTCTTTTAGATGTTTTTGGATCCCTCACTGAAGACTCAAGAGCACCACAGGGACATTATTTAGCACGTCAAAGTAGCACTTCTTTTTTTCGACCCAAATATCTCATCAGCCAATGGTACGGCAGCAACTTAATGCATATAGACACGCAGACGTGGTCAAGACGACCAGCTGAAGTTCAGACCGAGTATCACAACAATGGAGAAGAAAGGTGATTTAAGAGACATGGTTGTGGAGTATTTCAGAAAGCGGCAGATCTACTGGTCTTTCATGCCCAACCATCTCAAAGCTGCAGATCTTTGAGTGAATGTGTGCTTCGTTGTTGCTAGAGATCAGAGAATAACAACATGTTACAACCACAGAAAAAGACCATCTCTGAACGCACAACACATCAAACCTTAAAGCAGATCAGCCACAGCAGCAGTAGACCACATGTCTGATACTTTAGTTAAGGTTCAGTCTCCCTAATAAAGTGTCTGGAATGTGTGAGGTGAGGTAAGGTGAAGTAAGGTAAGACTTTACTCTCCCCAAAGGGCAATGTTCCTCACAGCATTAGTCAATAAAACAGCTCAGACAGCCAGACTCATAATTGGCACAGATAAATACCGTTATATCATAACACAGTAAATCATCATGTTCATATTCACTAAAAAGATAACAAATTATGATCTAACATTCACAAAATACCAAAAAAGAACATCTATGACCACATTGCAAATAGTTGTTCAATGACCATTAAACCATTAAGCTGATGCTGTGTGTTTTCTGATTACTCACTGTCTATACTGCATATGTTATTCTATTTTTTTATTATCTTATATTCATTGATGTCAAAATGCACTTTTATTATTTATAAGCTTTACTTTTAACTGTCTTTGCTGCTCTTACATTGTAAATTACCCTATTGTGGGAATAAAAAAGGACTAATTTCATCTTTTCATCTCCATGTTTTTGCAGTTGAACTAGATATTAAACGGTATGAATAACTATAAGAAACTGAACATTAAAGGGGATTTATATGAGGTCATGTAGTAGCCAGGAATTGGGTGGGATTAGACAACTCAGTGAGTCTGAGGGCGGAGGGGGGGAGAGATTATGTTCACCCTGAGGACCTCAGCTCTGCTCAGACCTGACACATTAATTATGTGCACGGTAAACACTGTGCATTATCAAATTCTAAAGCCGTGGTGGTGAGAGTGTATGGTGAGGACAGACTATACTGTATCAGCAGTGTTTTTAAGACCTAATTAAGAATTCAAAAATATTAACCTCCATCCTGAAGCTGGAGGATACTGAGAGTCAGGAACATCAGAGGGACATTTTACTTTACTGCATACAAGTGCCTAAAAGAGAGTTTGTCCAATTTGTTTCTCTTTTGAGACTTGGACACCAAACCAGCCTCATTTAAGTGTGCAGCTTATTCAACTCGCTCTGTAATGATTTGAAGATCTTGCATAAGATTTGTGAGAATGTATTTGTCACGGCTGCAGATGGGAGGCGTACGCTCGCGTTTGTCTGACGTTTGTATTCTAACTGTCAGTCACAGCCAGCGAGAGCCGATCCACGTGCTGCCGCGACGCTGCTGAGTGTGCACTCCAACCTGGCTACGAGCAAACGGCCTGATGCTGGGTTTCCATGGTAACACAGGAATCTGCCAGACAGCACTGTTGTCTGCCAGGACTACGCTCAGCTGTATGTCCCCTGAGCACCTGGACTGTATATAAATATGTGTGTGTGAGGCTAAAGTCTGAGAACAAAGTGCCACGTTTATGTCGCGGTGTGTACTCCACCACCTGTGCTGAGAGACGTTGACTCAGTGGTGGGAGACAACAGACGGTCTCGGTCTTACAGAAGACACGGGGTTTGTCACCCACCTCCTCGTCTGTCTCCATCTTAAAACGCAGTGTCCTTCCCACCTCCTCTCTCCCTTCTACCCGTCCTGTAACCATAGAGACTACTGTTGGCGTGAAGAGAGGTTTTCTGCCCGACAGATGAGGTGGAGTCAAATGAGGATACAGGATGCATGTATACCCACACTGCTGCCCCCCTCCCCTGCTGAACAGTCTTTGTCAAAACTTCTCTCAGACGCAGACGTGCTGTACCGTCGTCTCCCAGATGCAGGGAACAACAGGACGCACACGACAATCACATTATTTATATCCCTGTCATATTAAGTCACCCTTGTCACAGCTGGATTCTCACACAAGGAGCCTTGAAATCCAACCTACAGTGCTATGTGTGGAGAATGCAGATGTCAGAGCAGTGTATCCCGAATGAGCTTCTCAGCACTTTGGCGTCTCCTCATGTGACCCCGTCCTAGCATCATCAGTCTCCCTGCTCTGAGTCTCTAACGCGTCTAACATTTGGTCCAAGATCCCAGAACTGAACTGTGAGACACTGCGCTCCCTTCACTGAACAGAGCTGTGTCTCTTTTGTGCAACACCCCCATGCAGCAGCATTAACAGCAGCAGCAGCAGCAACAGCAGTGGCCCAACAGACCCATTCCTGCTCACTGACTCATAAAAAAGAAACACATTTGACATTAACGGTCGTCAGATAACACAGGCAAAAATAACCGCTTCAGGCCACAGAGGTGCAGCAGAACGATCACAGAGCATCAGAGGAGTTATAGTGACTGACATGACATAATTATAATGTGAAATCTTTCCATTTGAATCACACATTATTCTTAAATGTCACCATGTACGAATGTTACAGCTCACTCTTTCCCAAACTTTCTATATGGGGACCCACTTTTATCATTTCTAAGAGATTCTTTTTAATTTTATGCACGTTATTAACCCTTAAGAGTTCCCAGGGACATTTTCTACCACAAGGAACACATTAGTCAGTTTTTTTTTGTTGTTTTTTTAAAAAGGAACTCTTAAGGGTTAAACATATAAACATAAATCATTACTCAGACGTTGGAAGGATTCTGCTAATTTGTGTGGGAACCCTCCCAAAAAACCCTCTCCCACGACCCATCTGTGGGTCTCGACTAGGGCTGCAACTAATGATTATTTTCATAATATTTGGTCCAGAAAATGTTGAAAAATGTTGATCAGTGTCTTGTTTTTGTCAAAAAGGATTTCTTTGTTACATGGAGCAAAGAAACCAGAAAATATGACGTGGCCCATTGTAAACATTTTGTGTAGCTTCTGATGTTTTATTTTGTGTAGCAAACAACAGATTAAGAGGGAAAATGTGCATCTTCATCCATCTATACCTGGTTAAATACTGATAAATTCATATAAATAGCTTTAAATTAAAGAGGCACACTTAGTTTCACAGAGATAATGTTCCTAAACTTCCATTGAAGGGGGGACGATTAGACGATTAGACGTAGAGACCAAGGCTGTCTCCACAGAAACCAATAGTGAGTTCCGGTCCAGTAAAGAGAGCCAATCAAAATCAATCATCGTCAAAGTTTAGATAAAGATGAAACAAAGACCAGATTATTAGAGCTAATCATCTAATCCCCTATATTAAGTCAGTCACACTTGTATTTGCCACTGTGTATAATCCAGAGACTTCCTCACTGAAGTCTCCAAAGTCCCCAACACAGACGACACAACCAGCAGACATGGTCAAAATGGTTTACGTAGCTGAGCATAAAAAAATAACATCTTTTTTTTGGCAAACAAACAAACAAGCAAAGCACGATTGGTTGAGCACAAACATAATACTGGCACAAACATGATCACTTCTGTCGAGGCAGCCGTTGTGTTCATCTGTATACATACAGCACCAAAGATCTCTGAGACATTTCAGATCATAAACCAAAGCCTGGTGTTGGAATTAACAGCAAATCTCAGGATCAGACATTAAACCCAAAAGGTCTTTGCTGCTACATCGCTCCCCCACCCCCTCCCCATTTAAAGATGGTACGACTTAAGTCATCGGTCTACTAGATGTGTCCTTCAACTTCCACCAGAAACACGCTGTGAAATGGACGCTTCAAGCCTGCAACTGAGTCCTGATTAATGGATTCTGCTTCAGAAAAATAGGTGCAACACTGAAATCAAGAAGAGAACTTAAATAAAAGGCAACAAAGCAAAAAAAAAAAAAACAGCAGCGAAGAAAAGGTCACAGGTTACCATGCAACATTTCTTATGATCCTACTTGGTTGGTGATTCTTAGTTGTGTCAGTTTCAGTCCCACAAAGTCCTCGCTGACACGACACAAAGCTTCTACTGATAAAATAGTCAGAGTAATTCAGTATCAGTGCAACTACTTGGACACTATTGTGCTCCAGTTTTCGATTTTGTCTGTACACGACAGACGTTTGCGGTCACTTTACTTGACACAGAGGAGTAACGTCCTTCCAGTCTCCAGCAGTGTTAGCGGATAATGTGCAGGTATCTGAGGTCAGGGTACAGGAGGTTGGCTAGCAGGGACAAAAGTCGGGGTGCATCTTTGAGACAGTGTCCTGGGTAGCGAATGAACTGGACAGCCTTATTCACAGACTCCTCAAACTCGGCGTACTGCTTATTGCTCGGCATAGCCTCCAACAGCCCTAGTGCCTGCAGTCACAGAAACAAAAAATCAGGGAAAACAAGATATTTTAAGAAGATACTACAGAAAAGACTACAAAAAATCTAAACACTGTATTTGCAGGTTTTGTTGCATACTTGCTGGGCTTTCACAGAGAGCTGCAGGTCACTGGTGGGTTGAAGTCGAAGCTCGTTGTCTGATGGTACCTGGACTGAGAGGAAGGCAGCCAGACTTCGTACCACCACCCTGAACCTAGATAAGACAGGTGATGTTGAGCTTGGAGGAGCAGCTTACGAGATGCATTCAAGAAACCTCGTAAATCACATGTACAAACACACATGTAGCACACTAACTGCTTCCTGCTGCAGCCACCTTGTGATAATAGATGCATCATAAATTAGATGGTCATTAAAGTAGTAAGAATTTTTTTCCCATCTTTAAAGTTTAGTGTCTTTTTTTGATAGAATTATAAAGAGTCAAATTAACTGATCAACTTCGCCAAAAATATCACAAGACAGCACATGTAGTGTGGGATGCACGTACTCCATCTCCAAATGTTGTGATGTGTATACTTGGCACTAACCCTTGGCCTATTTGCTGATAAAATACATGTGAGAATACCTGTTAGAAACAGGAGACTTTTTTCCAAGGCCTATCGCGCCCAGCAGCCCCGAGTTTTGCCTTTCTTCTCCCAGCTGTAGCAGCCTGGTTTGCAACTTCAGCAGATTCATGACGACTCCCGACACTTCAGTGAGGCCGGCCTGCGGCTGGATCTGCTCCGCTGACAGGTAAAGTGCCTTGTGCCACCAAAGAAACAGCTTGGCTTCATCACCTGGACCACTGCACGGGCAAAACACATCATAGCACATACAGCTGTCAGTTAGTAAGTTAGTTTGAAATGACTTGAAATTCAAACAGCAAAACAATGTCAAATCCAATCTGACATAACACGACATATGATAGGAGACGAGACACTGAGTGGGACGAACCTGGGGAAGACCTGACTGGTCCACGTGTTAATTAGAGCCAGAGTCCTCCTCTCGTTAGCTGCTGTGTATTCAGTGTTGAGACGCTGCAGGATGAAGGCGTAGAGTGTCAGGAAGCTTCCTCCTGCGTGGCTTTCAGATAGGAAGTCGTCCACTGTGAGCTCAGGCACTTGCAGCGATGCCAACACCGGACCCCAACCAACAGACTCCTCCTCAGCTGAGCAGGGAAAGACAGACATGGGGAGAGAGAGAGAGGAGAGAGGCATGCGATATCACATTTAATATCAATGGAGAAGCGTGGTAATTATTTCAAACAGTCTGAATCACTTCCAGGCTGTATATTTTCAAATTCAAGGTGTTTTTAAGGTTCAAGTTTGTACTTTCTACACACAAATCGACATCTGATTTAGACAATATTTGAAATTGTACAGATATTGTGTAATTGTGTGATATATCAGCCGATTCTTTGTTTCAGTAATTGATTAGTCAATTAACCTTTTGAATAGTCGGTCACTTCTGCATTTACACCACCTGGGTCATCAAGAGAGCCTGCAAAATCATTCGGGGCAGTTCATACGCCCACAACATCAATCAAAGACAAAAATAGCTGACAAATATCTACCCAGAGGCCATTAGACTCTTGAACAATACATTCAATGCTGCCTCCCTACTCTAATCACTCCCACTGACTGTTACCCTGTCTGTAAGCACAAAGCACTTTACCTTTTTTTCCCTTCTCCTACACCTTCATTAAGTCACATTTTCACTCTATATTTTATCATTTATGCTAAATGTTCTTGTTTTGTGTAAAGGGAGATGGGCAAGTTAAGAATGTTATTGCATGGGCTAAACCACTGAGTTGCTTAATGTGCAAAATAAAACTCTACTCTAAAGCATCTATTGTATATTGTAACTTAGAACTAAGGAGTGATATGTAAAACAATACTGGTCTAAGCTAAAATGTGCCAACGTACAGAAATATCTGCCATATTGAGACACTTTAACTCTTCATGTAACACTCTTTAAGGAGACAATTCTACAAACAAAAACAAACACTGTTACTTTGCTTACCGTGGTTGAAGTACGCCGTGATGCATGCCTCCATGATGCGCGTCATGTGCCGCACTGATGCGAGACAGCGCGTGCAAGCTGTGAGAAGAGGCAGAATAGGGAAGCCCCTCCCCTTCCTGTCCAGCCAGGTAATGACACGAGCTGCGAGCGCCTCACCGGATGAGACGCCCACGCCGTTCAGCAAAGCCAGAGCGTCGCTAAAGAGGCTGCAAAATGCCATGTGCCTCTGCTCCAAACCCGTCTCTGTGAAGGATACGTGGATAAAAAGGGAAGAACGGTAATGAAGAAATATTCATTCAGGTGTTGTCGAGACAGAGGGAGAAAGACATGCAGTGAGCACAGCGGGGAGACAGGTGTTGAGCTATCGAGTCGCTCCCACGGGTGGTACTGCTGTTACAGATGAGTGCCAGATCTCACCTGGGGGGTTGAATGTGACAATACTCTCTAAAAGCGTCTCCAGCTGAGCCTCCAGGCTGCCGAGGCTGATGCTGCCTCCCTGCTCGAGATTCACTAAAGACTGCACACACCAGCACACGTACGCTCCAGCCTTCAGTGTCTCCTCCTGACAAATGGAAAGAGGTTGCATTTCAATTAATGCGAAATATTTGCACAAATAAAGCTGAGTTTGCCACTGCATTTTATCATCCACAGTCATCTAACAGAACATTTGACATATCTTTGCTGAGGGAAATTGAATTTTTTACAGCTTTCCAGTTATATGACCCTTACAGACCTGGTATTATCATTTATCCCAAGTGACCTAATCTCAGTATGACTGTTTGGTCACAAATTCCTGCAGACTTTTATTCAAATACACACTGAGATCGTGTCTGTTGAGGGGAGCAACATTCTTTTAACGAGTCAGACTTTATAGACACGCGCTGTTACTGTGCTTGTGTGTGACGGTGAGTGCATGTGTGCATCCGTGTCATAGTATGTGCAAGAGACAGAACGAAAGAGGAAAGAAAAAGAGTGATTCAGAGCACTACTCACCCTGCTCTAACATGAAATAAGACTTGATTCTTCAATCAAAGTTAATATTGTGGGAGTGGCTTAATATTAAACAAAGTATGGGCACTGAGAAGAGTAAAATCACTTCTGGTAATGCATCGTGTGGACAGATGTGACTCCAAAACCACCTCAGAACGTGGTTTTTGTGATTGGACTTGGGTGCATTCAGCCTTAAGCTCTGTCTGCATGTGATCAGATCACAGATGTTGATATCAGATCTGAGCAGGGCCACACACTGTATTGTCTTACTATGTGTGGAGCTTCATTAGCGCGGCAGTGGAGTCCAGCAGCACTACGCAGTGATTTCAGCAGCAGCTGAGGGGCACAATCGACGCTGAGCAGCAAAGTGGGAGGGTAGTGGGTGCTGACATATCCCAGAATGCCTTGGTATGAGGACAGGTCCAGCTGACGCCAGGGCAAAGAGGTGGACTGCACCAACAGACTGAGCAGAGGGGAGTCCTGTGGGTAGTAGGAGGAAAGATGTTGTGACACAAAAAATAATCTGGACTCATCACTATTTTAATGTTTCTCATCCTTTGCCTTATTGGCCTAACCCTTTGCTTTTAAAAGGCACTTTGGCACAACTTCGGTGTAGCACTATACAAACAAATAACTTGACCCACCTGTTGAGTCAGGAGCTGATCCTCCTTTGCCAGAAAAACTAACATGTACAGCAGATACACTAACATGGTGTGTGACTCCTTCTGAGTCCACGTCTGTGGTAAAGTGGGATAGGTGGCAGATGCAGAAGGTGTTTGCAAGTGGTCACTCAGGACGCTGATCCAGTTTACTTCACATAACACTTCTCCCATGAACAGGAAGCAGCTCTTGGGACTTCCTCTCTCCACCTGAAATTACAGCAAAAAATAATGAATAAACACAGACCTACAGACTAATCAACTATCTCAAGTCTTAACAGGCTGTTCTGTGAATGCCTCTATAGTCTGATTTTATTATGTTTGACGTATTGAAAGTAATTGGTATATCCAGTAACACCTTAAATTACATTACAGTAACAATATGGTAATAGTGGGGTAATCATTTTGTAATAGGAGAGCCACATTATGGTAATAGCATCTTATTTATATAGTAATCAAATAATAGCTTGGTAAGAACTATGGAAAAAGTGTCAGGATTATAAGGGAGTTTTCATTTAAACAATGTAAAAGTATTACACTGATAGTAGCCTATAGTAATCCTTATTGCATTGGAAATGACACGGTATTTCTGTAATGCCTTATGTCCACACTATGACCATCACTCCTAACCATCCTCCTTAAGTGTAATTACACAGTGAGCGACAAAAACAAGTCAAATTCCTTGTATGTGCACTCATACCAATAAAGCTGATTCTAATTCTGATCTAAAGTAGCCTCTGAAGAGCCTCTTGGTTCTGAAGAGACAGACCCATGTGGCCCTAGTTTCTAGGAACATGTTGATGAGACTATAATTACGTAAAGCAAATCTAATATTAGAACTTGGGGCCAAGGACTGAGGTCTCACATTAACAAGCTCCCCTGAGTGCTGCATGTTTGGATCAGTGTGTAGTGCTGTGGGAGGGTCAGAGATCAGGAACCACTAGGTTCAGTGTCTCACATTGAAGAGCTGCTCCATGAGCTGAGTGTCGGGGTGAAGGCATTTCCAGGGCAAGCTGCGGAGGTGCGTGTGGTACAGGTACAGAAGGTACTCAGGTGTACGAGGCGAAGTGCAGCTCTCACAGTACTGCATCATACACAGCCACAGAGCTCCTCTCTGACCAGGGAGCAAGCGATCTGCAACGCAGCAGCACACACGTTAAAAATAACAACACAAGGAAGAGCAGCACTTGAAAAACATGCTCATGTGTGAACACTGAACTTCTGTGGACCGACCTCTGAATCGGTGATGCAGCGCGTCAGTAAGCTGAGCGTACAGTCCCAACAGGCGTTCTGCAGCACTCGCATCGGTCTCCAGCCAGGGGTAACACTTGAGGTTTCTGAGACAAAAGAGAAGCGTTTATCATAAATATTGTTAAACTAAATTTAATTGAATTTTTGTTTTATGCTTGAGGGAGATGTGGTGTAACGATAAAGGTAAATATGAATAAATGCAGTGGAAATTTAGCAAATAAAAGAGAAAGTTTTGAGATTGTGTGATTGAAAAGTCCCACCTACTTCAAAATGCCACCATATATATGTATTGTATGTATGTATAACAACTACAACATAATGAACATCTGCACATCTGTACAAAAAACAATGATTCCATCTGGGGAAAAAAAAAAATCCTATAACTATTTTATCTGCTGACCTGTCTGTGCCCACATCTGTTTCACATCTGTCTCACTGACACCAACACCTCTCCTCCTCTATGTAAAACTGATAGCTGTGTAGTTGTGCAATGATTACCCGCCATCGTCGCAGTCCACGGGAAAGATCCAAGGCTTAAATAAGTTCACAATCTTACTGTGGAGGTCCTGCAGAGCTGTGAGAGAGCAATAGAGACATTTCCCCTTCATTGTGACAACCAACAACTGAAGAACATGCAACAAAAACAAAACATTTGATAGTTACCTTTTATTATTTTGCTGCTGCCCACTGACTCTCTGGCACAGCTGCTGAACTGAACGTTGATTAAATGATTGATCAAATGCTCCCAGAAAGAGACAACGTCACTGATGTAAGGAGTCCAAGCAGAGTAGAGGCCGAAGCTTCGGAGGTCTTGTTTGCCGAGACGACTCCGCAGGAAGTAATCACTCAACCACTGAACTGTTTCATCCACCTGTTACCAATAAAACAAGACAGCCATGCTGTAATAGCAATTCATGTGAAAGTATCCTGATATCAGGCGAAGTGGGTCCCAATCCAATGTCAACAACATTAGTTACCTGCTGGGGTGAGAGGCTGATGGGGGATCTGTAGGGAGAGGCTTGGGGTGCGACAGCACGGCCGGGGACGTCGGTGGAAGTGAGGGTTTGTTCAGCTTTGCTCTTAGTGCTGCGGGATGGAGGTAAGCAGCCCAACACTCGCAGAGTCACCTTCCAGCACTCTGGACTCAGTAACTGGTTTGAAGAGCCTGGTGAGATTTAAAATGACATTAGTTTGATTTTGTTTTTGTGTATATTTAGCCTTTAATAGTCATGGAAATGGGAGAGAGACAAAAGCAAACCCCCTAAAAGTTAACTGATAATTTACAGGTTTACAGGTATGTTCCCAGGGTCAGAACCAAACAGGGTGAAGCAGCTTTTAGTCTCTATGCTCCCCACCTACTACCAAACTACCTGAACACCTGAGGTGTACACAATCTGTCAGCTCATTTATATCAGGGCTGAAAACTTTGTTGTTTATTGCAGCTTTCCCATCATTTCTTTAGTTATCTAGCCTGCTTTTGCCTTTTTTACTGTTTCTAAATCACACTTGTTTCTGTTTATATTGTGTTTTAATTACAATGTTTAATTAAAACACAATAGAAACTTTAAAAAGTCTTCAAAGCCGTACCTTGTGTACGAACGCTGCTATCTAAATAAACTCGCCTTGCCTGTTGATTGGAGGAATGACTCAGCTAACAATAACGGAATTAAATTATTTATTCCCTCCTTTGTTGTTGGGGAGATGAGTAGGAGGGATTGTGTGAGGAGGATGAATGTGTTTTCTCTGAATCACATGAATTTCAGAGACGTCCCTGCTCATAAGTGCTTTAACAAGGCAACACGTGACATGACTGACAATGAAAACGTGCTTTTCAATGTGACAGTAATTCCCTGCAACTATTTGTCTTCCAACTTTTTATTATCGGATGTTTTATCAGCTTATATGAAATAAGACATGTTTTGGCTTCCTGAATAAATCCAACATGCATATATGCACACATGCAGGCACACTTACTGGTCATGAGCAGACGCAGGCAGTCACTGTAGTGATCAGGGAAATGGTGGCGCAGCAGCCAAGTCCAGTGTTTGGCAAAAAGGTGAAAAGGTATGAGAAGTTCAGGCTCTGGGTCTCGGCCACAGACACAGAGAGCTCCGTGGATCAACTCCAGCAAACGAGTTCTCTCCGAAAACACAGGGTGGGCTTCATTCAGCCACAGGGGCAAGTCAAACTGCAGAGGGAGTTGCTGTAAGTGGACTGTGACAGTACAATATATTGTATATAACATATTTAATGTGTTATTTATGTCCGCACCGACCTTTGTGAGCAGCATGAAGATGACGTCTGCACTGTCGAAGTGCAGGGACGTCACCACGTCCTGGTAGAGAAAGACGAGCTGTTTGGGTGCAGCGTTGGGAGTGAAGAAGGGGGAAATGAGAGGGCAAAGACGCCGCTGCTCCAGGATGGTCTTCAGGACACGGCCACACTCCTCTGGATTATGCTGTATAAACACCTGGATACAAATTCAACTTGATTAAGGAGCGGGTTTTATTATCGGTTCTGTCTCATTGTTCACATCTGTGAGTTCTCTTCTCTGTTTGGTAAACTTCATTTAGTCTCCATGCATCACTGCCATTAAAAGTGAACATACAAAATAATAAACAGATAAAAGGTGTGCAATTAAAACTGTGCACAAAGATTCTCTTCTACTTTAGTGTCACAGCTGCTGGCATCCATGATGTTACATTACTGCCCCCTTCTGAGTTTCATCACTCATTACATTAATTCCTGGCATGACAGTGACATCACAGTCCCTCCTAACGCTGTACTAAAAGTTGGTTTAAATCAGTCAAACGGAAAACCCTGTAGAAATTGTTTGGAAATCTATAATTCTATATCAATACATGAATAATGTTAATGGTGTATTGCTGTGTGTTTGTGCATACACACCTGTCCCAGTATCTCGACACATGAGGAGAGATACTGCCGTGTTGGCGGATGTCGCAGTGTGTCCTCGCACACAAAGGAGACCACTTGGTAAAAGGCTGACACCCCAACATGCTGCACTGCAGGAGATTTCTGCGCCTTGTACATATTCACCAGAGCCCTGAGCACATAAAACGTGGTTCATGCTGCAGTTCAAACACCCCATTTAAATGTCCCAAATGTCTTTTCACTTCCTGTAAATTCATTGTGATGTTATAAGTTTTTATTCTTGATATCAAAAAGTATGTTTACTAACGTGATAAAATTCTCAGTGTGGACCGCAGCCTGGGCCAGGCTCTGAGGTGGAGGGGCCATAGCGTCTGTTTGGAGTTTCTTGACGTCCCTGCACAGTGACGTTATCTGAGTCTGCACTGCCTCCTGTCTCTGGACACGCTCACACTACGTGATTAGACACACACACACACAGACACACGCATAGATTAATAAACAATGGCAAATTCCTCACTGTTATATCTCATTTGAAATATCTGCAGTTTTAGAGCATGTACTGTGACAGTGATGTTTGCAGGTCCCTGGCACGGCTGCCCTCCCTTCCCTTTACACTCCAGGGCCATAGTGACTTGCTCTGACCGGTTCTTATAAAGTAGAGGAAGGCTCTCCAGCAGTTCCTGCTCCATCGCCACCTGCTGGGCTTCACGTGCCACTGCAATCCTGACAACAAAGAGACGTGTTTTGTGTGTATCAGTATTTAATATACAAAGCTGCACATATACAGTGCATATACTTTGTTTCTGAGGTAATCTGTGTACATACTAATATGCTTAAAAACATTTGTCACATGACCATGAACATACACTGGACATGCACATACTGGTGTAAACAGGAAGTTGATTGATTCTCTCCTTTGCGGCTGTTTGCCCAGTTTCAGAGAATAGTACTAACGTCATATAACAATGAAAAAAAATAAGAATAAGGACTTCTGTTCTTAGACTGATTTAATACAGACCTTTACAGCTGATAGTCAAGTCACGGCAGATAAGAATGAATCAGGAAGTAAATGTGGGTAAATGCGTCATTGTTTGTCAGACTTTACAAACAAAAACAGAGCCGTGTTTATAAGCGTC
This sequence comes from Solea solea, assembly GCF_958295425.1. NCBI lineage: Eukaryota > Metazoa > Chordata > Actinopteri > Pleuronectiformes > Soleidae > Solea > Solea solea. Next base: position 22,113,373 of record NC_081141.1, read on the forward strand.
TCCATTTTTGGCACTCTAATACACTGGTGGACGACAAGCATAACCAGAGCAAAAGGTATGTGTTCTTAAACAAAACCTGAGTAGTGTGGATGTAGCTTGACTACACAATGAACACGTACCTGGCCTGGTCTTGCAGAATGCAGAGGTCCTGCTGCAGCAGTTCAGCAGCAGCTTTTGAGTCAGTGAAGCAGCCGGTGAGAATCTCACCCACGGGTGCCTTGAGCTGCTGCAGCTCTGGAGGCGCACAGGGAATAGGATGCTTCTGCAAGTTGGACAGGATACGTTCCTTTGCTGCACACAGAGCACAATGTCAAAGGAATAAAAACTAAATAAAAACACTCTTATGGCAATGATAAAAATAAGTGAGATATCATCAATACTGCAATATCATTCTACAGTGGATTCATGCTCTTTTAAGTCACGGTTCAATATCACACACCTTTACATTTACACTGTATATCATCTTAAAGCATTCTTTCGGTTCTAAAAAGAGAATGTTGTACCATTGTTCGGGCTGGTGCAGTCAATAAAGCCAGGATTCTGGGCCTGCAGGAAGGTTGGCTCACTCTTCACCTTCTCCCACAGAGACAAAACCTCCCTCTCATCATACTGCAGACGCTCCTGGTCCAGAAACTCTAGCCACAGTTCCTAAAACATCACAACACACATGACAAGGCAAGAAAAATATCATGTGACACACGAGAGCTTTGACTTATTTGTAGTAACTGGTCTGTATTTATAGTATATAGCACTTTTCTAGTCTTGTTGAGCACACAAAGCTGCTTTACACTACAGTTTTGCCATTCACTCACACATTCATACAGCGCAATTCCTATCACACATCACTTATATCTATTGACACACTACTGGCACAGCCATCGAGGGGAACGTCAGCAGAAAAAGCTCAACAATAAGAGCCACACACCTGATGCCGCTGCATGACCTGTGCCAGTCTGTGTGGTTCGTACTGTGCAGGAAGAGAGGGAAGGTACACTTCCTGCTTCTGCAGTGTCTCATCATCCAGCCACAGAGCAAATACACCAAACAACCTGTAAACAGACAATCCACTGAGACTTCGGTACCAGCTGCCAAACAATAGGAAGGGATGCTTTTATCACATGAGAGACCAACCTGACCAGCTCTGTGTGTAGCTGTGGAGACGTGAGGTACGAGGGACAGGGATTGTCAGGAGTTTCATCACTCCGACTGTCTGATGAGGGTGTTTGTGGAGGGGGCACCCTGAGGGCCTGGCTGGCAGCATGGTGGAAGTCTGACAATTCTTGGATTCTAAGTTTCAGTTCTCCAAGTAAAGAGGCCTGAGATGAAGCCTGGAAGAACCTGCGCCCGATACATCCGCCAGCAGCAAGTCTGCAGGAAAACATGTAAACTTGATACATGGTACAAGAACTTGGGTTCTGAATGTATCTAGATCTCTCAGGCTAGGGAATAGTGACAGCTGTGTTTGCATCATACCCATACTCTGGTCCCGGCTGTCTGAGGTAAAGCTGTAGGAACTTCTGCCAGACCAGAGGAAGGAGTGGGTGGTCGGGGGGTGTGGCTAAAGCCTGACACGCCCAGCGGTACACCTGTAACCGCTGCAGGGATGGAGCTACTGGCAACTTTATCCTCTGCTGCGCCTTCTGGCTCAGACACAGATACACCGTTAATACAGGAAGTCAGGATTTAATCAGTATTACATAATAATATGAAAAGTTTCTCGTTATAACATGGTAAATTATCTTATAAATGGTAATGAGATCAATTTGTTTCTTCTGATGACATGATAAGGTTGTATGTACGAAACTTTTCACCTTATGTGATATGGATTCATTTGTATTCTTCTGGCATGGCAGCAATACATTTCTGTACTTTAAAACAACAAAAGTGGTCAAGAAATGTATAATTGTGTTTGTTTGTACACCTTTAAAGCTTGTTCTGGGGAGACATTGGGCTCTGAGAGGAGTTCAAGTTCAACACAGCGTCTCATCTGAGAATCTTCCTCAACCAAACCCTCCATGTTCAGCACCAGCCAGGCGAACCAAACCTACACAAACACACACATAAAGAAAACACAGAGTCTGTCAGGACTGAGTGCTTTACTGACAATAGCAGAAAGACTTGCACATGCTTTGGGGTGCTTACCTCTGCACTCAGGGATTGGCCCTCTATGAAGGAGGGCGTGGCATTTCCAGCAATCCAGCCAACGAGAGAGGAGAGCAGACCCCGATCTCCATGGTAACCCAAGGCATCCTGCAAGGTATGAAAATCCCAAACATGTCACTGTGACCATTCTTAATAACACAAATGTTCTACTCAAGTTATCATGACGAAAAAGCTTTGACAAGTAAATCTTTTAAAATCATAGCAGTCCAGTTTTCATCTCAGGTCACATGAACCAGATGCTGCTCGGTCAGCACAAATATGAAGTATCTTCCTCTTTTTATAGTGAGTCACACATTGAATATTCCTTCCTTGTGGCAAATTACAGACCAACTGTGAAACCGCAGAGGTTCCTGAAATCTTAATCTTACCTTGTGCAGTTGGTACAGGAGTTTCTGCACACATTCCTCCTGGTGCTGTGTGAATGCAGCACAGCATAACTGATCCATGAGGAACAGGACTGTTTTGTCCCGGTACCACAGGTTCTGTTGTGTCAGAATTCCCACCCAAAACTCGAGCACTGCTGCAGCTCCAACGCGTCCAGGCTGTGAACTCTCCACCACATGGCTCTGGGGAATAAAATATGTATAGATGATGATGATGATGATACCTGTGATTTGGAAAGCATGAATGAGATGGTAAAGCATACACTCAATTTGCTAGAACCCTAACTTGGAAATTTACTGAGGCCCATAAGTTTTTTATCAAACAAAAATTGATAATTTGCGCTCAAAATATGGAAAGTTTTACTCAAATTTTATATTTACCTTTAAACGCCATATGAAAACATTCTCTTGTCTCAGTCTCAGTGGATGCATGTGCAGTGAGACGAATGCTTTGCTAATCTGCTGCATCTCACACAGCTCTGGTGCTCACACAGGGAGTCTGTGTCTGCTGATTCTGTTACGGTTTACACATTTCTAAAAAGAGCTGTGTGGTGTGGCAGCTCTAATCAGTTAACATGTGTGCCTAAATGAAGACAGAGACACTCTACTGGGGACTGGCTGACGTGTTTCCTCAAAATAATCATCTTGTGCGCACAGGATTTTGCGAAAAAGGGCTAACACTGACATCTTACGAACATAAACATTACTTCCATATCTAAATATCTTAATAGTAAGTCAGCATCCATCTAAACATTACACAAACATGAATTCATATTTAAAGCTCTCAGTGCCAAACCTGAATAACGCTGTTCAGCAGTCGGACATTGTCCCCGTAGTTGGTTCCTGTGAGGAGTGGAGCTACCCGATGAGTGACCTGCTGCGTCACACCCTGAGGACACACGCTGTCGTACTGCAAGAACAGCTGCATACAACTGACAAACCTGGCATTAACGGAGGGACGACAGTAGAGACACAAATAATATTTAGGTGTTGAACATACAGTAGCTGCTGTAACAAATACCTTTCTTTCTGGTTTTAAAGGCTGTGGCTGAGAGATGCAGCATTTCTTACTGAGAGTTGTTGAGCAAGTAGAAGCTGAGAGGGTAAGTCGGCGGCAGTATTTTGTCCAGCAGATGCACAGCAGCTTTCAAGTGACGAGACTGAATTAGACTCTTCAACAACCCAACTCCCTCGGTGCAGAAGTTTTCCAGGCTAGACAAACGGAGAGATGACATAATTTGACTTTAATCCCACAAGCACGTGGAAAAAAATACTCATGAAAAGTACAAACCTGTGTCCGACTGTTGTCATGGCAATGGAAAGGTAGCATCCAATCGGGATGCCTGCTTTTACAGCCCTGAGGACAGAGTGCATGCTGGGAGTGTGTGTAAGCTCTGGAGGTGGGGTGGATGCAGGAACTGACCAGGCTCCTTTAGGGTTTTGACTGTTTCTGTGGAGCTTCAGTCTCAACAACAGCTGCCATGCCCACTGACTAAAAGAAGCTTCGGGAGATACGCCCAAACGAAGGACACTGGCAAGGTAAGAGACCTGAGGTGAAGAAACAGGAAGTGACTTTGTTGAAAACACCCAGAGAGAGTCAGATCGTTTGTCTGTGGTTAACGGGCAGATGTGTAACCTGTTTGATCCCCTCTGATATGAGGCCACTGTACGGTTTGTCAGTTAGATACTTCTGGTAAGCCTCAGCCACCAGCAGAGCAACTTCACTGTGGAGAGATGAAGGCAGCGCCAGGGAGCCATCCTGCAAGAGTGAACACATTTAGTCTTTTCATTACAAACTCACCACCGGCCTGTCAAGACTCTGGGAAATGTACTCTTGTGCTCCAATGACTACCTGTGCATAGCCCCAGTTCAGCCCCTCCAGGATGACACAGGCCAGCCGGTTCTCCACGGCAGACAGAGGGTTTAGGAGCAGCCAGGCTCCGATCACACATATTTCCTCTGGCCGCGGTAGCCACAGACTCAGAGGCAGCTCTTTACACAGGTATAGAGCCATCTAACACACACACACACACAAAAACACTTGTCAGTTTTACATTTACGAATGAATAAGCACTAGCAGTCAAAATAAAATCATAATGTCATCACTGAATAGAAAATACTAACCATTCCTACAGTCTGTATCGTCTCTCTCAGTTTTTCCAGGAGCACAGAAATAACATAGGGATGGGCTGTTGCTATGGCAGCCAGCAACTCCCTCCCCACCTTGGAGTATATTTCTCTGGTCGACATGCTCACATAAGACACCTGACACAGAATAAGAGAAGAGATGTCAAAGAAAACGTTGATAGTAATAAAAGGCATCAGGACATGAATGAGATGCAGTCTTAATCATGTATACTTTTCCTCCAATAGTCTGGGTTTGGTTTGCAAAGTACTTTCATCACAATCAACTTCTGGTTCAGTATAAAAACTGTATAAAGTCAGAGTTAGACACCCACTTTGTTTAAAATCCATATCACACTTTATCAACCCTTCAAGAGCTTATTCTCGTCCCTCCCTACCTGGTAGATCAGCAGAGTTATAGTCGTGATGAAAACAGGGTCAGTGTGCTGAGTAGGTATAGCCATGTGTGCCAGTGCAGTGAGGAGGGAGATGCCGTCAGAGCTGTTCACCTCACATAGCCATTGTTCAAATCTCACCTGGTGCTCTGGGTCTGTGACAGAAACAACAAATCAGCGTATCAGGATGACGACTGCTTCAATGACTGATAGATTTGTAGGGTTACAAAGACAGTAGTTTGAATGTACTGGTACCTCTGAGAGACTGAATGCAGGACTGTGTGTCTCGTGCAGTGCTGAGTGTTTCGACTCCTGCCGTCTCTGCGCTCTGCATAACATACAGGACTTTCCACAGCATACAGCTCGACAAAGTACCATAAGGCATCTCCGACATAAACAACCAAATACCCAACCTGTGAGAGAGGAGGAGAGAAAACAAATACCTAACTAAGCACATGAAGCAAATCATCTCCAGTTGAGCTGGAAACCTGAAGCCAAAGATTAAAGTTGCCTCACCGTTTGTTTCTGAGCACATGTAAAACAGCTCTGAGGAAGAGATGATCATACTCCAGCTGCAGTTTGTCCAACGACAGAGAGTGCACATGAGAGCTGGACCCACCAGCACTGGTCACAGTCACATACTGGGCCCAGTGATCACTCACATAACACACAGTCATTCTGAGGGACAGAAAACCAAAAGTACATGTATGAATGGATTTTCTGATTTTAATAGTGTTATAATCTGGCTTATGACGTGTGTGCATGCACTGACCGTATAATGTGTCCTATTCGTTTGACTAGTTGTCTGTATCGCGCTCTGTTGTAGGTTTGTAGGCCAAGGGCGAGAATTTCAATGAGAGAAGAAGCGAAAGCAAACAAACGCATCATCTTCTGACTGGAGTAGGCCTGCGGCTCATACACACCTGGAAACAGAGCAGTGTGTCACTTCATACTATGAACAATTCAAATCAACAGACAGAAGGATGAACATAGAGACAGACAGACTGTCTTACCCTGCTTACTCATGCCCAGCATGTGCGAGTAGAGCTGCTGGAAGGGGTACTGGTTCAGTAAGGAGATCAGATCCTCCTCACAGAGGAGCAGCCAGCTGCTCTCTGGGTCTTCATCCTTAACACAGAGAACAGCAGGTTAAGTTAAAGTTAAGGTAAAATGCAAAGAGGAAGCTCCATCTTTTCAAATGAAATAGCAATGACCTTTCAATAAAACATTAGTGGTATGACTTTTAACACTTAAATTACAGCTTGTTGTTGTCTTGCAATGTTTCTTCAAAACAAAGTGGTTCCTAAGCAACATGTTAGCGATGGCAGTGGCCATGGTTTTAAACAAGCACATTGATATTTAAATGATAATCGGAGGCTTAACTGTGACTCAGCAGATAAGAACAAAGACTAGAACATTCTGTTTTAAAATGTACAAAAAAGGCAAACGTCACCAACGACATTTCTTTTTATGACATGAACCTGTATTTTTTGTGTCAAACTGTGGAAGCAACTTAACTTAGAAGGGACACATGGTCTACTACACTTACCTCCTCTCCACCTTCATCCACAAGGGTCCAGTTGCCAGACTCAGGTCCAGAACCTGAAGAGCTTTGGTTATCACTTGGCTTCATATGGCCCAGAAACTCTGCACGGTGTCTAAGTTAAAACAGAGAGGCCACTAGTTAGATGTAGGGTTGTTAAAAGAGAAAAGAGGATCAATTAAAACTACACACATAAACCTGCAGTGGAAAGTCAGTAGGTTAGAATGGGCTCCTTTACACACCTGGTAGGTGACATTAGGATTGCCAGAGCTTGCATGAAGTGCTGCACTCCACAGGTGCTTCCTAAAACTTGAATCTGCAACATTTAGAAGAAAGCTTCAGCCATTTTTATACCACAGATAAATCATCAAAAAAATTTAATAATGTGTCCCTTACTAACCTGAAGGAAAGGTGCAGACCACTTTCCAACCCCAGCAGGGCAGCAGAGGAGATGACACAGCAAGTACAGATGTTCTCCTGACCCTCCAACATGTAGCAGGACAGCCACCTGGAGATTGGACCATAGTGGTGAGGGACAACTTAACAAAATACCTCAACCAAAGGAAGAGTGAGTTAAAATGTACTTTGTGTGTATATATACCAATCTTTCCAGCCAGTGATGGATGTCTGTTTGGAACTGTGCGTCATCGAGGACTCTGCGTGTGAAGCTAAACAGGACACTTATGGCTTCCTTCAGTGGTTGGAGAGAACAAGGTTGTGTTTGGCTGCCAGACCAATCTGAAAAGGAAACAAGACAACAGTGTACAGTATGAACAAGGACGTGTTTGTAACATGCAAGTTATGGCTACAGCTCTCTCTCACCTTTCAGTAGACGATACAGGTATGATTCTACCTGCAGTCGTGACAACAGAGCAGTATATGCGTGCAGCGCCACCTTTTGATGGAGCAGCTCACTGCGGGCTTCGAAAAGTCTCCTCAGCTCAGCGAGCACACTCTGACTGAAATCTGCCTGCTGGAAGCGATGGTACCCACACACTTTGGACTGGTCTGCACACACACCCTGTGGAGAGTGACATGATTTCAAAGGTGGCATCATTACAGCGATTGGAGTGGTATTAGAGTTCTTTCAACATGGATCCAAAAACTCACCTGAAGTGTGAGCTGTTCATCTCTGAAGCTCCAGAGGCGGTTCTGTGTGCTCTTGCAGTCAGAAGACTGTGTGTGTAGCTGTGTGTGTGACTGGGTGAGCTGTCTGCGGCAGCGCCAGTAATTCTGCAGCAGTTCAGTCAGCTCGTGGTTCTCTTGCCGGGCCAGAGCACAGAACTGAACTGCATACATTTCAACACCTTCTAACCAGGCTCGTAAACCTCCCCCTGGCTCCCAGACACTCAGCTGCTCCAAGGAGAATGGCTGCGAAAAGGGAAATCATGACCACTGATGACCTTGCAATACTGAGGTGTTTCAAATACTGTATATAAATGTATAAATTTAATCAAACCCATTCAGTCTTTTCCCCTACAAATGTATAAATTATTTAATCTGTGTCATCTCTGTGTGTATGAGAGTAGGGTACCTGTATTTCTGGAGCTGTCACGGGTATTTCTGGATAGAGTTTTTTCATGGAAAGTTCGGCTACAGACTCCAGAGGCTGCAAACTCGGGGGAGAAGACTCCTGCTCAGGAAGCGCCAACACTGCAGGACCTTTTGCACCATTTTTTATAGATTGCATGGTGAGCTGTATCACAGGACCCTCCTCCAGTGTAGGGAGAGACGGGTAGAGTGCAGGGGCACTCGGAACATTTGGGATTTCAAACTGAGTTGAAGTACAAGACTGATTCCATGATTGTGTGTCTTTTTCCACCTCATTGCAGAGTGGTGCAGCTTTCAGTTCAGTCCCCTGATCTGCCACTCTGTCATCCTTCTCTTGCACCTTTTCTGACTGTAGATGCTTTGTACCCTGTGATGTCTCTGTTGACTCACTGAGAGTTGATTGTAAAGTCTTGATCGACACAGATGAGGATAAAGTCTGCGATGATGAAGTCTTCTGTTTCTCAGAGGACAGGTCTGACAGCTGTGCTGGGGTCTGAGGGGGCTGAGCATGGTCCTGTTGCTCCTCCTCTGGCTCCTGATAGGGAAGACTGAGGGGGATGTCAGTGAAGCCAGACTCGGAGGCTTCATCACTGACTGCTGAGGGAGCTGTGGCTCGTTTTTCTTCCTCTGCCTGCTTCTGTTTTCTAGCCGACTGAAAAAACAAGACAATAAACACAAATGAAAACTACAGAAAGCACTTGGAAAGTTCAAACCTCCATCAAGGCTGCTCATTTTGCCCAGTGTCAATACAGTCTCCAATCTCACAAAATTAACACATTGTTTTAATGTGAAAAAAAGACTCATTCCAGATCCATATTGGGATTACCACCAACGTCTAACAATTTCTTTCTTCGGCTATAATCCCCACATCCCCAGAAAATCAAGTCCTTTCCATGGTTATCTTGCTAACAAACAAACAGACAGACATACTAACAAAAGCAGGAGGTCATGGAAAATCTCTGGACAGTAGTATTGTACACATGCCAAAGGGTAAACAGCAAGATCCATTTAAGGTCAAATTTTACAGGTTTTCTAGGTTCTCTACATAAACAGATAACACATCTGACTATTCTTGAAGGAACTTATTTTATTCACCTGAGACTTTCCGACGGTTTTGGCCTTGGTCCGCTTTGGTCTTACGGCCTCCATCTTCACTGCTCACCCCAGTTTTTTCCCCCCACAGCTCAGATCACACACAGTGGACCGAGGCGTTTCCTACAGGAAACAATCAACTGGCTACGTGCAGCCCTCATTTATGTTTTCTATAAATTGGGCCTGAAGAAATGGGGGAGTACATCTAATTGCTATTTTTCTGGCAGACTGTTGTTTTGCAACATCAGTATTTAATACAATTTAACCAATTCAGAAAGTAAAGGAGCATTATTACCATGTGACACCATCAAAACATCAAAGGCCCACTGTATTGTATTAAGTGACATCTAGGATTAAAGTTGCCTACACTTTTTGTGATTTTTAGGTAGTAAATAAATTAATTAAAGCACAATTTTGAATGTTGTCTACACATATGACTTTTAACAACACTGCAATATACTGGAATAAAAAAAAAATTCTAATATTTTCTTCAATAAAAAAAGAACGATCTTTTGTCAATTTCTCTGCTTAAAAAGTTGGATTTCGACTTGAAAACAGATGAATTATTCGGATCAACTATAAAAACAAACAGCTATCATGAGCTATGACATAAGTCTGTCCTGTGATAAACAGGAGGAAGCTGGCTGTACTGTCGAGATAAACACTGTCAGTACTCGTGGACTAAACACTCGTGGACGGCCCTTAAAAAAGTCGCTGACAGAAGACAGAAAAACAACAGCTAGTCTGAATGTCAGTTTAAACGAAAGGTCCACATTAACGAAAAAAACGAAAGCTGACTGCGCATGAAAACACAAAACTGAAGACGCCCAGCCAAAGCTAAGCTAAGCTAACGCGAAGCTGTTATTACGTTGCTTTTCCCCCCCCAGAGAAATACATCCAGCGGCGGCTCTACGCTGTTTCCGGGCTGTTACCCATGTTGCCAACTTCAGATTTGAACAGTCAGAGGCGAGTGACACGCAGCGTGAAGCCTCTCTTCTGCTCAGCTCTCGTTTGTTTTGTTTGTTCCAGGAACTCCGCTATCACAATCTGTGATCACGTGACTACTCCTCCTCTCTACGGGAAGCAGAAGAGGACAAACTGTACAGTGTTGTTGGATAGGGGCCGCCGTTTCTAAATGTTGAGTTAATGGTTAATGAACAAAACCCTCGTTTGTTTTTGTTTTTTTGAATTTATGAGCACATCTTTAGTAAGACGTTTAGAACTGACTGATTGACCAACGGGATAGTGAGGCTTTCCTGATTAATTAAAGGTTATACTACTACTTATAATAGAGAATAAGAAGTAGTTATTTTTGCACACAACATGCGAATTTGACCTCTCCATTTAACCCATTCCTTTTACACACAAAGCAGTGGGCAGCACTTGTCTTGCTCAGGGGAGTCCCAGCCTTTGACCTGTCCCAGGATTTAAACCTGCGACCCTCCACTTACAAGCCCAACTCCTTTCCTCTTGGCCAACGGCTGCTCAATTTATCATAATAATAATTATAATAAACAATGTCTTTTCTTTTCATCTCTGTATCAAAAATAAAAAGACAACATCAATACAATAATGAAACAAAAACATCTATTTTAGACTGTGCATGTTGGTTAAACATTTGACATTTTATAGTATTTTTTTTAAAGTTAATGTGAAAATATATACAGTTTGTGTTAATATTTGGTGCTGATTGGCGGATTGCACCTTTAACGACTCGAGTTTGGGTTTCCATAGAAACGAGAGGGAGGGACGCTGCGTGCTCGTGCACACAAGAAAGTTTGAAGACGAACTTCAGTGAACGAAACACAAGGAAAAGTTGGAACACTGAATGGAATAATAACCTCACAGAGTCATGAGTGTGCCTGCAGTGATCAGTGAGCAGCAGCTTTCACGGTGAGTTCCAGAAGAGCGGAGATAATCAGTGTGACACTAACAACTCTCTGCTGTGTCCTGTGTGTGTGAGTACATGTCTTTGTGGACCAAACAAACCTATCTTTGTGAGGACATTTTGGCTGGTCCACACAACTTTAACGGGCTTTTTCAGGATTAAGACCTGGTGTAAGGGTTAGGGTTAGAATTGGATTTAGGTTGGGGGGTTGTTAGGCATTTAGTTGTGATGATTATGGAGTGTCCACACAAATAATGTAAAACCAGCATGTGTGTGTGTGTGTCCAGCTCTGTGCTGAAAGAAGCACTTGAAAAAAGTGCTGCGATCTTTGAAGTACAGAAGAAACGTCAGGAGGATGAAGAACTGAGATCAGATTTACAGAAGCGTGAACTGGTACGTAAACAAAGGAAATACATAAAAATGTTTTAAATTGTCATGTAAGGAATGTCACAGATTCTCCTCATCCCACTAACTAAATGTGCTTTTTGTCAGGCAACACCTGGCTCATAATAATAATATAATAATGATGATAATAATATGACTGACACATGACATAAATTTCAATAATCTCCTGCATCAGGGAAACACTTCAGAAACACATGTAAACAGGGACAGATTATACATACATCCAGTGCCAGCCTAAGCCTTTATGGGGCCCTAAGCAAATGTGCACTAAAATAACACATTTTCAACTACAAAATAAAACCAAATTACTTAAGCTCAACACTACTGAGATATTTAGAGAAGAAAATATCACCTATATTTTACACACTGGGCCATACATTTGTAAAGTATGGGGATGTGGGGTCTAAAAGACGGAAGTAGGAGTGAGAAATTATGAGATAGATAATTATGTGACATACATAAAATGTTGTCGTTTTTATTTAGAAGTTAGAGCATTTGCACAAGTGCATGGAGGAGCTGCACAAGGACCAGGAGAAAGCACAGCAGTTACACTCGAGCTTTGATACGTTTCTCAAGGTATGTAGATTAAATCACCACATCTCACACACGCCAAACTGCCTAAAAATCCGTCCGTGTGCATGTGAGTAGGATGAAGACGCTGCTAAAACTGTAGCAAAAGCAGAGAGGGAGAGGAACGAGGTGGTTCAGAAGAGCGAGCAGATCGAGAGGTTACAGGAGGAGACGGCCCAACTGACACACGGGAAACACAAGCTGCGTCATCAGGTGCAGAAACACACCGTGTACCAGCACATCATGGAGCAGGTGGTGAATATGACTAAGGTAAGTGGATGTGAGCATTTTAACACGACATAGGAACATTGTTTAAAAGATATTTTCACAGTGCATGTACGAAAATAAACACAGAAACAACTACGACAGAAGTCACCATGAACGTGGATTGACCCCATCTTTTGATAATGACTTATACAAGTCCCTCTCTGCCTGTCTGTGTGTATGTCACAGTTCAAAGATGCAGAGCTGCTCGCAGATCATCTGGAGAGTCAGCTCCACCTGAGAGAGCAGCTCTGTCAGAGGGAGAGAGAAGCACAGGAGCAGGTTGACCAGCAGAGAAAACAGGCGGCGACACTGGACGACCAGCACAACCTGATGCTGCTGCAGAAGAACAATCAGCTGTCCCAGCTCCAGACCAGACTGGAGGAGACGCGCTCTGAAGCTCTAAACTGGGTAACCACACACGATCCGGAGTCACAGACCACATCAGATGTTGCTCAGATGTTCAACCAACATGTTCTGTATGAAATTCAGATGTTCCTCTTTTCACACAGGAAAGGAAGTGGAACCACATTCAGGAAACTGCTGCAAAGAAAACGCTTCTCCTGGGACAGATAAAGATGGCGACACTGAACCTTTACGAAATGACAAGTGACACCTTAGAAGCAGAAGAAGGTGAAAATATGAACGACACAGAGAAACAGCTGTACAAGGTACGTGTTCTGACGAACAACCCTGATGGATCATAGAAAATAACCCGAACTAACCGTGCTTTATTCTCTCCATTAGATCAAGATGTTCATCCAGGACTACAAGGACATCGTACAACAGACACAACGAGTAACGGACAAGAAACCGAGGCAAAAAGTGCCTTCCACGCCTCATTGAGAGACATATCTGTTTGTATTTGAACCTAAACATAATTTCCGCTGACTTTATTGAACTAGCATAATATATCACTTCATGGCAACAGTTGTTCTGAAGTAAAACTCTGTGAGTTAAGACAATAAACTTCTCTGAAGAATGACACGTTGGACCTTCTTTGCTTTTATTATTTTTTAGTGTTTGTAATGAATCAGGAGCCGGTGTAACATTAGCAGACATTTTGTTCTGCTTCCACATTTGTGAATACCTGAACATACAGACAGAAATACAATGAAAAAACATGTAAAAATACAGAAATTAATCAATAAATGTAGAAATAAAGTATAAAAAAATGCAGTTAAGTACCACCAAGCCATGTTTATCATGTCTCAATATGTGTACCTTTTGTAGTCCATTCATTTATTTTTAATTCTGTACTTGATGCTGCTTCAGTCTCCGTGTCCATATGTGTGCTGTGAGCAGGGTGAAGGATTGTTGGAGGCCATGTGTTTGCCAGAGGTTTGACATTCTGTGTTTTTACGGAGGGTCGATGACGGGGTGCAGGGTGGTGTAATCTGGACCTCCGTTTTCTGGCTGTGGAACGTGTGTAAAGGAAGTTGTGCATGTTTGTGAGTGTGACTCTGCGTCTGGCTCGGCGCCTCAGGTGCGTGCACGTACACTTGACTCAGAGCCAGGGAGAGGATCTCCGTCTTTTCCTTGCGATATCGCAGCTCCACGCCCTGACGCCTGGCCAGCACCAGCTCCCTCTGCGCCACCTGCAGCTCCTCCCCGAGCTGACCCGGTGACTTCTGTTCCCGTACGAGCCAATCCAGAGCCATGCTGCTGCGCATGTACTCGTCGAGGCCTCGCTGAGAGTAGTAGGTGATTACACTCTGCGATGCAACAAAGATAATGAGCAGCAGTCACCTTATGATGCACCATGAGCACAATGAGGAAAAAATGGCAAGAGGACATTTTGTTAAAGGTCCAATGTGTAAAATACTTTACGTACACAATTACCTGATTGTACTGTTGTTGTTGTTGTTGTTGTTGTTTGTTTTTACTGTTGATTGTACCCTTTTATATCTGGAGCCAGGTCAGCTTTATGGAGGCCAGCATTTTGGACCACCATGTTTTTATAATAGCACATAATGGGATACATTTTGATGCTAACGGAAGCCGATATACTGTAGGTGCTTCAAGGGAAGGATATTAGGCAACGACATGTAACTTCACCACTCATGTTGCTAAATCTTACACAATGTGCCTTTAAGGCCAAAATTGTGAATATACAGCGTTTTCAAATACAGCATAATGACTGTGCTGAATCCTAAATTAAAGCAAGAAGTCAGAGAATCCGTCCCCTCACCCTCCATTTTTTTCTAGAATTGTAAATTTTCAGGAATGAATAATAAATAAGTTGTGTTAATTATGTGAATTAGATGAAATTGAGAACGAGTCGCACTTTCTCTTGTATTGTCCTCATTGTGATGATTTAAAAATATAATATTAGAAATATTTTGGTGCACTGATGATGACAGAATGGAATGGCTCTTTAAGTTTAATGTCTATACCCATGGTTCTCAAACTGTGGTAGGTATACCGCCAGTGGTACACAAGCCTCCTCTGGTGGTACTTCAGAAATCAGAAATACTGTTCTACTTCTAGTGCAAATAACATAAATTAAAATTACATAATAATAATTAGAGTCACCTTATCTCTCGCTCCATCTTAATCTAATCTCACTATACCAGTGTGTGAAGTATATGTGAGGAAGAGGAGGATGATGAGAGAGCAAATGAACTTATTGGGTATAAATCTGCCTCCTGTGAAAAGTCTGTAGCTGACTTTACTCGACCTATTTATTCCACTGTATTTCAACATTGGTGATCATGGTGTTACTTCAATATTTTCTCAGATGATACTTGGTGTAAAAAGTTTGAGAACCACTGCTCTGTACATGTGTTACCTATGTGTCTAAAACCTGGGAAAGAATTTCCAAGAAGGTTATTTGTTCAATATGAGTAATTTATGTTCTATGATCTGGTTTGCTGGTCTGTATATTTTGGTTTTGTAAACACAACTGCGCTGGGCATATTTTCTCTGCATGACACAATAACAAAAAAATAATCAATGAATGAATCAAATCCTTGACAATTCCCCCGGTACCTTTCGAGAATACTTTTTCTTCCTCAGTGCTTTCAGCGTCCCGTTCCAGTGCAACAGCTGGAAAACTGTCATCATCTCCTGCATTGGGGGGGGGGGGGGGGGGGGAGAGCAGGAGAAATTGGGTGAGAGTGAGACACAAAGTGTGCGACTCCAACAGTCACGACTCGAGGAACAAACCCAAGAACCTCGCTTTGTGTACATACGTCTGACAAAGATAACACATGATGTGGATATTACATGAACACACGTCTAAACTGCAGATGATTGGTTTGAAAAGATAATGTAAACCTTTGCACAACCAGGCCAGTTTCATCCTGAGTTATAAAACGCTGCCTCACTGAGCGGCTGCCATATGTTAAAGAGTCCGTGACATTAGTGTTAAACACGGAGTCTGTACATTAACTGAAATTGATCTAATGAGCCACAGGTGGAGAATGTGACACGTCTGGGGGTTGAAGTCCATATACTTGCACTGCTGTGTGTTTGCCTCGTGCTTTTGTTTGTGATCACGCTTCGACAAAACTGTTTTCTACTTCCTCCACCTGTCGTTATACAAAGCACTGGAAATCTGCACGGCTGTGTGTGTGCGTGTGCGTGTGTGTGTGTAGACCTTTACAAAGGTGTGACAGTGAGTGAACATTTGCACATGTGGAGGTGTATGTGTGTGTTACTTGGACGCATTCCATCTTTATGAGTGTCACTTAAGAGGGATAATGAACCCATTTCCCCTTAACTAATAACCCTCTGTCTGCCGACAGATGCTTATTTACACAAAGGTAGAAATATTAAGTGTCATACCAGGAGTGTGGGATGGGATAGGGGATAATGAGGCAAAAATTGAGTGAGGGTGAAACAATAACAGTGTGTGCTGGAATTACCACCCAGTGAGTTTTTGTTATGTTTGGCTTAATGATGCATTAATTTCGGGGTAAACTACTATAAATAGAGTATCCCAGCCACAAAGAAGCCCTTTACTTAGCCTGGCTCGAGTAAATAAAGCCTGTCGTTCACACAATTACCACATGACTCACGATGGTTTTTAATATAAGCTGTTGTTGTTATGTTTTACCTGGAACTCCAGCATCGTCCTTCCTATGTAGGAGTGGAGGAGGAAGCTGTACGTTCCTATACTGGTGCTTGAATCACAGGCATCTTCTATTGAGACCTTTACAGAGACAACAGTGCAGGTCAAATACAGTCTGCCCTGTATTACAAAGCAATAGTGTATGTGGTGACACGGTCTCACACTCACAGCACTGTCTGCGGTCGCCTGCTGCAAACTCTGAGCGATGAACTGCGCGTCGATGCGTCGACACGGCAGCTCGTTCACGAGAGAGTTCATCAGAGCCACGCGCGCGGCGTCCCTCCGAGCCTCCGCCTGAGTTTCGCACACCTGAGCACAAACACAGAGGATACAGTGTCTCGAATAAGAAGGCAGCAACATTGTTTGAAAAAGTCACTTTAAACAGGACATTTCAGGGTCTGCTGACGTGTGTGAGCACAGACTCCAACATTTAAGTTGATTTTACACTCCACTACAGCTAATCATGGGATCAGAACTGAAATCACAATGAGATGTGGATATTAGAGGCATTCAAAGATAACCAATCACATGCCTGCTCTGAGCTGGGGCTGCTATCTGGGTCACAATGAGCCCCATTGAGAGGCATCATGGGATTCAAATGGAACAACATCAATTTAAGACAAATTTAAAAGTGTGTGTGTGTGTGTGTGTGTGTGTGTGTGTGTGTGTGTGTGAGAGAGACGCTGAATGGTGTGAAAGTATCAACCTTTGAATAACGTCAGTACAAATATAAATTTTTTTTTTTTTTTTTAATTGTTAGAAATGTAACATTAAATTAAAAAAAAGGAAGGGCAAATAAATAAATAAAAACAAATACACCATTGCAGAAAATACAAGTTGGACAAAATTAATGTGCAGGTTTCACAGGTCGCTAATCAATTTATTTGAGCAAAATGTTAAGTTAAAATAGGAGCAAAACCAAAGATTATCACGAGATTACCTAAGAGATTATCTAAACATAATATATTTCTACCCATTTCTCACCATACCCTAATCCAACTGAGAAATAATAAATAAATGAATGACCAGTTGCTGATTTTGAACATTAAATAGTTAATTGCTTGATTTGGAAAATACATTTTGCTGTTATTTACATGTTATAGGTTTATAGGGATTATATTTTTTTTTAGAAACAATGACTTGGTTAATCATTTTCTTCATTAATCTACTTAGTTGTTATAGCAATAAAATACAGAAACTGGTGTAAAATATCAATCACGGTTTTCCTGAATTTAAAATAATGAATTTTTCAGCATATGAACGCGAATAATATTCACATTTAAAAAGCTGAAGTCAGACAACTTGTTTTGAGTTCTTCCGTAAAAAAACGTTTAAATCAAATTGTTTGAATAGTTTTGGGAATTGATCCATTAATTGTTGCATCCCTGGATGTTTCAGTTTCCATCCTGTATTTCATGCATCAAAACATCACACTTTTACTTTTGGTCTCCTGTGTGTGCTCACACCATGGTGGTGATATGATCAACAGCACATCATGGATAACTAGTGTACTGTATGTTTTATAATCTTTTAGGTCAGCATAGGCCTTTTACAATTCCAAAATTCAGGAATGTTGATGACAAACACACCTTATAGTTACCAAAGCAGCTTCCTCCCGGAAGCGTGACATAGCAAACGTAGGGTGGACCAGGGGACAGAGCAGATTCGTACAACAGTAAGCTCTCTGTGTGGACAGCTGCGTGTCCAACAGAACCGTCCGACTCACTGAAGGAATCACTCGGCGGACTCTTCTGCTTCTGCTCCCAGAAGTTGTGGAGCATGGCCACCACGTTCACTGCACACAGGAGGAGGAGATGTTACAATGTTGTTGCAGGCAGTGTTTATTTTAGCAGCATTCAGAAAAGGAAGGAAACCACCCTTCTTTAAATAGTACAGATCTGCACTTTTTCTTGCACCATATTAGGTTTCAAACATTTCCTGTGTCCTGCACTTTTCTTTTTTTTTTACTACAGTGCATTTTATGGTAGCAGGGAAAACTTGGATTCTTTGTAATTTACAAGAAATGTAACAAAGTTGTGAGAAAACAGTTGTATCCTTTTTTTCCCATGTGTTATTTTTCAGTTACTTACAGTCGTTGGGGATGCCGTCAGTCTCGCTCTGCGACAGGCACGACATGATGCTCTCCTCAATGTTCACTTTATTCATCCTCTGCACTGGTTTCTACGTCCATGGCGTCCTGAAACACAGTCCGTCCTCTCTCGCTTGTCCACCAGACATCAGCGGCCACCGTCGTCATCATCATCATCATCACAGCTAAGAAATGAACTCAGAAATCTGAAAGCCCCATCACTCTCCTTCACTGCACTCCTCCTCTCCCTCGGCCTTCTCCTCTGTATGTGAACATCTCAACAGGATCTCTTTTGAAGGAGACCACCTTTGTCACCCTCACTGCCAATTAGCTCAGAGGGCCCCCCACTCTTTCTACACATACACATACACACACACAGAGGTGCAGAGCAGGAATGCTGAGCCCCTCCCTCCAGGCCTTGCAGCTGGCTAATCCCTGAACAGAGTTGAATAGCTGAAGACCTGGAGTAAGTTGGCAAACTGAACCACATGTACCACCTTAAGAAACGTTAAAATAATGAACTGTTCAGAGAGAAGTCCAGTATCTAAGTATGTGCCTTTTCCCCACCCCAGGAAGTAAAGAATCAACGTTACCCAACATGTGTGTGTCTAAAACTTGTGGGGGAGTGGGACATTTTTGACTTCACACACCAAGTCCAGGGTCTGAGCTCCATTCATCCTCTTCAATATGAAAGGCCATTGTTCCGAGTCTGAATTCATTCACCCTCTCAAAGCCTCTTACACATAAATGAACCAAATACTGACAAAAACAAGAGGTTTCTTTAGCTACCGAGTTCTCCACTCACTCACTCATCTTTTACATGTCTCCTGCGCTTTACAAAAAAAAAACCCAGTGAAAGAGCGAGCGAATGGGTATAAATCCCCTTTTCATGGGAAACGTATTGGGTGTGTTGTTGAGCATTTAGGTTCCCACATGCTTGTCCGTCTCCCCTGTTTTGACTGGCTGATGGGAGGGTGAGGGTAACTCGCTATTCAAACCACCATAATAGTTGGGAGAACAGTTGAAAGGAAGTTTTGCATAAATGAAAGCTCTTCCCCAAACCGTCTGCTCTGGATCTTAAAGCCGCAGTGAGTAACGTTTGGTGACGTTTGTGGTCGATGCTATTTTTCTGCCTGTTAAGCCTTCATGTACAGAAATATTGCGACATTAATTGTTTGCAGTCGTTCGTCTGAGGTTCTGCAATACTACAAGACTTCACTGAAGGAGCTTTTGTGTGTCTACAGCAGCAGAGCAGGTGGAACAAGGGGCACTCATCTTATTAAACTGCTGTGAGTGTTTTCAGTAACTCAATACCTGTTTGTTTCTAGCTTTACCATTTCCATGTTGTCGTTGTTGCCTCCGTTTGCCGCAACATAAAAGCAACCACTTCCTGTGTGCAGTGGGGGAATGTCGCCAGGCGGTACAAGACCTTAACACAGCTATACTGAGAAACAAAGAGAGAGTCATGTGGAGCTGATAGACTTAATCAGCATTGTGTGAACTCATTTGACAATGATTTGAATACACACATATGTACACACGTAGAAGTTACACACTACGACTTTAAGCAGTCGACACATTATGAGTATGACATTGACCATTATTTTGGACAAAAAACAAAGCTAAGCAGTAAAATATACCATAAATGGTTTAATTATTAACCACACTTTCATTATATTGACATGTGTAAAGAACAGTTGCAGCTCAAATAGAAAAAGGAAAGGCTACTAGAGAAAAACAGACAGGATCTCTCTGGTTTCACCTCGACATGTTCTCAGTTTTGTCATCATTATCCCCTTTTTTGCTTTTGCAAAAGTCTTTTTTTCATTGATCATCGTGTGGAACCATGTGACACGCGAAATTAACCAAACAAAAAGCAGGCTGACATGAATTCCATCCGTCCATCACCGGAGTCCTGTTTATCCCCAGAAAGAGGCGCTCTCCATACTAGACGTGATGTTATTTTGGTTCTCCCTTCTGGATTTGGTCACCAAGTTGGCCTCTCCCTTCTGCAGACGTCTCCTCTGTGATGCCTTCTGCTGTTTGGTGAGCTGCCTCCGCACCTTCTGACGGACCACCTCCTGCAGCACACACACACACACACACACAACAGCAACAGGTCACTACAGACGAATGTACTCATTATCTGTCTCTGAAAGGGCACACTCAACCCTACATAAACATGTTTCCTCTGCTACAGCGTGTGGTGAAATGTCCAAATAGTTACACACTTCTTGGTTGTTTACTGCCTACTGTACAAACCTGTGAGGGCAGTGTTATGATCTGAGGTTGCTTCAGGTCACCTGAGAACCTAAATACACTGACCGACCAGGTTTTTCAGACATATTCAGAGATTACAATGCCAGGATTCATTGAGCTCAAATTGATGGTTCAGGGAGCACGCAAATACATTTTCACACATGGACTGGCCACCACAGATATGAAGAATATGAAGCTCCCTGTAGTTTTTCAAATGGGAGCTCAGACGTCAACTGCAAACAGGGTCCTAGATACTACCTGTCAATCACACTGGTGTCTATTCATATGTGTCACTTACTACCTCCAAATGGGAACATAATTTACACAACTGACATCATCTTCTATTGAAGAAGACCTTAAAGTAGCAATAAAGCAGTTGACTTCCATTCAATTTGATGACATCTAGCAGACAAGCGGAGTCGCTCCCTGGTGGTTATTCAATATATTCAGGGTTAGCCACAATATACAAACTGGAACACATTAAGAATCTTTGGAATGAGCTGATGAAGACATATCACATCCGTCCAATCATAAAGACAAGCTCTTGGCAAAATAAAGTGCATTAAAATAAACGCGACATAGCATAAGCTTATCAAAGCAAAAGGCAGTCCACCAAATATACAGGTGTGTGATTTTTTTTGGCCAGTCTGTGTATGTTCACAAGTCAAATCATTGTTTGTACTTTTTAGATGTACTGTATTATACACTTGAGTGCAGACAGGTGTGTGTGTTTAACTTACTGTGGGTATAGTAGAGCAGCTCCCTGTGCTGCCCATTGTGGCCTCACTGTCCGTCCGCCTCCTCCTGTGTTCTGCCATGTGTAGAAGACTGTCTGAGTCTCTGCAGGGGAGAAGAAACACCAGTGGCGACTTTTACTATAATGGTACAATTTTACCAAAATAAAAACAAACAAAACAAGCTGTGAATCTGTGATAAATCATTCAAAAGTCAAAATTAGCAATTTTGAAGTTTAGAAAATAGTAAATGACATTTTATCCACTTTCTGGACGATCCAACTAAATAATTAACAGAAAAATAATCAATAGTTTAATAGATTATGGAAATAATTATTAGTTAGAGCCCTGCCATTGTATAGTTAAATGTTTAACAATCCTGCTTAATTTGCCACAAAACACACTATATTTTTGTCAAATGTTTGCATCTCTGAAATGTACAAACTACTTCTCCAGCTACCAAACCTTATTAAGACTTCAAAAAGAAATCTGCTCAGTACCAGAGTTGCCAGTGGAGTGTTCAAATCTAAAAACATGATCTTATCAAATGGGCTTTATTTGGACGTTTAAACTTTCCATTACCTGAATGGTTTGAACTCTTTATTGGCGGCAGAAATGTCTGACAGCTCTGGACACTCATCCTCTGCTTCCTTCAGCTCTTCGTCCAAGTTATTTTGTGCATTTAGATCACCGATTGCAGCAGGTGCTGTTTCAGTCTCTTTTTGTTCTGTCGGGTTTTCACTCTCGTCATCCTCCTCCTCCTGCTGCTGCTCTTCATCCTCCTCCTCCTGCTCTTCATCATGCTCCTCCTGCTGCTGCTCCTCCTCCTCTCTGTCTGTATGGGTGTCACTGACCTTCAGACCCTCTAGTTCTTGCATTGCATGTTTATATTCCTCCATGTCCACACTCCCCTCTTCTCCTTCTATTTCTTCATCTGTTGTCTCTTCATCTTCGTCATCCTCTTCATCATCTTCCTCTCCCTCTGGTCCTGCTGGATGAAGCAATGCACCATCTCTCTCCATATCTTTGGTGAAGCCACTAGCTGACACCTCAACGTCCAGAGAACACGACCGCCTGTAGGAACGAACCACGAGGAGACAAAGAAAGACGTCAAAGACTTAAATGTCAGTATTTAAAATACTATTCTAAAAACAGTCTAACTGTTAATGACCTATCTATCAAACGGTTTGTTTGACAGGCATCAAATTTGGCAAGAAACTTAATGGTAGAAATCCACAGATATAAAATATACAAATATTGTATGAACGCTTATTTGTATGTCATGGCGAATGAAAATAGGAGTTACCTGATGTCTTTGAAGGTTGGAAAGAGCTCGCTCTCGTAATTGTACCGCTTTGCGAAGAAATCTCTGATACATTTCACATCACGATCAAAATACCTGAAACAAAAGGTGGAGAAGTGTTCAACATTTACACCTTTTGTTTGTTTTAAAAACATTTTAACCACCAATTTTCAACTTTGTGGTAAAAACACAAACCATTCAGCATTAGCGTGTGACGTGGAAACCATCTGAGGGAAATCAATCATAGTGATGTGATCCTGGTCATCCAACATAAGGTTGAACTCATTGAAGTCTCCGTGAATTAGGCCGTGATTGGCCAGTTTAACAATGAGCTCCATGAACTCACTGTACAGACCTTCTGGATCCTGTAGCCCATGAACCTGACACCTGGAAGAAACACACATGACACAAACATCACTATTCGGGTCAGAGAATAAAGAGTGCAGTGTGTGATATTTTAAAGCAAGAGAGATAAATGTGTTGTTCACATACAGGGGAAATCCATTGATGAGCTCCATCACGACAGCATGTCTGTTGTAGTCCACAGGTTTGGGAACAGGGAAGCCTCGATCATACAAAGCCTGAAACATAAGGAGACAACTCAAAAGATGCACCACATAATTTGATGACATTTTCTTTCTATTATGCTTAATTTACATACTTTCTGTGATAAATCACATTACCTTCATGTAGGCAAACTCCTTCATGGCAGAGAGCCGAGAGAGGTAGAGCCAGGACATGTTCTTCCGGTGTTGATGGTAATCTCGCTTGTTCTTGAGGTTCCTGAAGGATGTACGACCCAGTCTGTGAAGCTTCATCGCATACTGTTCCCCACTTGGACCTGCCACAATATATATGTCTGCAGAACAAAGAACAAGAGCAAATGAGAGTGAACTTGGCATTGAAGTGTAGAAATCTGATACCTGAGAACATATTGCATATTTTGTTAATGTATTTTATGTATGTATTTTATTTGTGTTCTTTCTTTTTCGGTATTATTTTATGGTTTTGGGTAAGACAGTTTTGTCACAACTTCCATCTTGATAAAAAGTAGAATTGAGAATAAAAATGTATCTGTTGTTTACTTTGAGAGAACAAATCTACTATTTACAAACGACTAAGTATGAAAGTTATATGATGCAACACTTGATTGAAAATGAAAAACATCACTTCTTATATTATATAACCACATAAAATGTACATGTATCATTTAGTTAATGTCAGCCAAATCCCAACAATAAAGCAAAAGTTGATTATATAAATATTTTCTACTGATTGATGTTGTTTTCTCACCTGACTCTTTACCCACTCCCATCTGGTTTCCAACTGAAACGACCACTTCTCTGGCACACAAAGTCTTCAGTGCAAGGTAGTCATATCCACCGTTGTTTAACCTGTAGCCCTGCACAGCTGAAATCAACAGATACATCAGAAAAACAAACTTTATCATCTTTGTCATCAACTGTGAGACAGAGCGAGTATCGGTGTTAGCTTCCTTACTCTTTGTGTGTTCATAGGCTACGAGCTTGTGCTTGCAAAGTTCTCTGAGAATCTTATTACAGCCGCCGTGTCTGAGGCTTGCGATGGACGACAAGAGACTCACTGGAACCATCTCATGGTTCTTCATCCCCATCTCAACCTGAACAGAAGAACAGAACAGCATATCATCATGATGAAATTCACTCCTGCTTGCACCAACATTGTCACAGCTAAAATATAAATTGGTGATACTTTACATTACAGTACAGTAACAATATGACATAGTCAATAGGGACATAATATTACGGTAACATCATCATATTTCAAATGCACCAGATCAGTTATAACAATGGAATTAGTTTAGTATTATTAAGGAAATAAGATATTATTACCCCTCTATTCTATTCTCTAATAACATACTATCAACATATTGCTAATGCGCTGTAATGTTAAGTGACATGATTAATTGACATGAGATGAGACATGTTAAGATAATAGCATGACATTATTGCAAAGCAGCATTTTAAAACAATACATATAATGAGCCCCTATCATGGCAGACATTTTGATGGTCTCAAGTGTAAATAATGAAATTAATTATAGCTCAATTCTATTTAGCTTCCTTAATGGTCACGTTTTCCTTAAACACTATAATTATAAATAAAAAAAGATACAAACGGACAATGGCAACATTATAAGAGTAGTTTTAATATTGTGGCTGAACGGTGAATGTACTTCAGGGTCAGAGTTTCACTAACAGGCTCAAGTACATGATGAAGTTAGCCTAGCATATGCTACCTCAGCTGGCAAAGAGCTGACCTGAAATATCGCGTTACTTACCGCTGTGAGGACTCGGAAATCATCACGAGACAAATACCTCAACACCACGACATTCAGCTTCCCCATGTTTCTGCGGTCACACGCACAGGTTCAGTTTACAGGCTGATTTTTTCTGACGTTCGCTTTAGCTAGACCGTCCACATTTTCTGTAAACACACGTGCGAGGCGGAAGGGCATCAAACGGAAGGAACGTCACAGGAACGTCTTACGTCATCTCGACGTGCCCTGCCTACACGTTGGTTGTGTGTGTCATGGATGATGTGTGTGTATGTCAAAATGAGAATCTTTATCCCATTTATTTTACAGCTTTAGAGTTATTATCTATCTGTATGTACTTTGAACAAAAGCGGTGTGAGGTTGATTTTATTGTTGACTTGCCGATTCTTTGTCCAATTTTTCCCCTAATTTCACAGGTTTTCTGATGGAATTCAAAGATTATATTAACATTTTAAATCTGTCTGTGTGAATAAGAGTATTAAAACTGTTAATCTCTACACAAATCTCTTCCAAGAAAAGTGATTCTCCCTTATTACATACCTATTTATTTTTGATATTATTTTTTTATTTTAAAACGTTTCTTACTTTATTGGTTTATTTTACCTTGTTTTCTTATACTGTGAACTTGTTTTTTGTTTTTCCACATTTTGAAAAATATGTGTTTGAATGCTGTTTATTGTTACTCATTGTAAATAAATAGAGTGTTTGATCGTTGGTAGCTATCATAATTCCATGGTGCTGTGAATCCAGGACAAAATGTCTTGGACATTCCCCCAGCGACGATAAAGGACACTGACCTGTGTTATGAAATGAGAAAAATAGATCTAAAATGATGCTGCTGGAAATACTGCATCACCCCAGTGAGTCTCATTTCTGAGGTGGCAGTTAAAGTTAGAGGTAAGATGGGAATTGTGGTTTGGTCAAGGTTCAGGTTAGAAATGAACTAGTTTTGATTAATGTTAGGGTTGCAGAGTCTTAATAAGAACATCCCTTGCCCTTATCTTAACCATCACTACTAAATGCCTATACCCTTAACCTTACCCTAACATAAACCCAACTCTAAAACCAGGTCAAAAAGGCCATTAAAGTTGTGATAATCAGCCATTCTGGCCTCACAAAAATCCTACTTCAAAAACATTTCTTGTATTTTTTGTATTGTAGACACAGCGTTTAAACAACCTGCATCCATTTAACCAGTCTCCAGTCTGAATTCTGTCCTTTAGCTTGTGAGTGACAGGACACACAGTTCCCCAGCTCCACTGGCTGTGTTGACTCAGTGAAATTCCTCCACTGGTTTATTTAACGTTGTGCGGTTCAGCAAATGCCTGTGTCCAGAGAGAGCGCCCAGGAGCATGCTGTGTGAGCACACATACCTACATGTGTTCAAATTAAGCAGAGGTGTTTTACTAGATTATATTACTGCAGAATGGAATCGGATCCTTTATTAGCGATTAGTTTCTTTCAAAGCACTAGACAACAAGAAAATGAGCTTCTGCTTCAGCCTGTTAAACACTGTGTCACTGAGGAGTGCAGTGTGCATTCATAGCTCCAGCGGCTTTGTCATATTGTTTGAATACATATCATATATAGATAGTATAGAGTAGTGGTTCTCAAACTAATGCAAATGTGTGCATAGTAAACTTAGGCATAATATTGTTGAAATTGCATTTATCTTTTGTACGAAACCTCAGGTTGTTCATATGTTTTGTGAAAAGATACTTCATCAAAGTAAAGTCCTTGTTGTTTATAGGTTATTATGTTATTATTTTAGTGGTCTGGCCCCCAAATTGTGCCATATGTGGGCCCTGAATTGAGTTTTACACCCCTGAAATATAATATATTATAATATAATAGTATATAATAGTATATAATAGTATAATAGTAAACAATTACACTTTACAATAATATAATGCTTATTATACAGCAGCTCCCCAAACTAAATGATGATTCAAAACTTTAACAGGTTAGTATATTGAATTCTATTAATTTGTATTAGAAATCTGCATGTTTTTGTGTGAATTCTATTGTTTAAAAAAAACAAAAAAAAAACACGAGGCCCTTTTCTGTGTAATTCAACATGTAACTGCTAGATGGCACTGTGACACTAGTACCTGCCTGAAGCTGCAGGCTTTTTTTTTTGTCTTGCACAATGTTGTTGTTGTTAAAAGCCCGGTGATAGAAATCAGTCATGTTTGTGCACCTGGTATTTTGTGAGTGTAGGCTATAAAACTGACAGTGTTTCTAACAGGACTGGGACTTCAATTACAGGACGAGTGTAAGAGGAGACGAACGTCACTCCTCTACATTGTCCTGTGGTGTTGGGACTTAATTGCTGCATTTGTTATTCCACTGTGTTTCTTTGTGCCACATAAATGCCACAGATGGTATTCAGCAAAATGGTTTAAATCCGAGTGAATAATGCTCATTTACATGCAGATCAAAGAAGTTAAACTTTCCACGAAATACATGCAGGTACGACAAACTAAATATGTGGAACAGATGAAAAGATATCCATAAAAAAGAAATCCGATTTTTCTTATTCCTGTGTCCTCGCCTCCTCAAGGCAAATGGAAGCATGTGATCAGCTGTTACATGATTGGACACAAGTAATAACAGACCAACTCTGATCATGATTGGATTATCGTATCATCCCATAACTCAATTTCTCAAAGGAATTCTCCTAATATGTTGCTGCTATTATAGGACTTGGCTCCTTTTATATAATGCAACAGTGGTGAACAGTTGTGGACGTTGTGGACAGTCTCTGATTGATTGCACTGATAGAGTTAATGTGCTTTTCACTGATAAAAACATGTGGTTTTGCTCCCCGTGCTCCTCTTCTGTCTCTCTCCCTCGTCCACAGATGGAAAGTCTTGAGGCAGAAGTTGTTGTTTTTTCGTTGTTGTTTTTTTTGTTAAACAGCCAAAGACAGATAGGCACAGTCGTGTGTTTTATTGAGTCTGTACAGTTGCACACAGGCACATTTTAGAGTGACCGATGGTGTGTTAGTGCAGTTCACCCGGGAGTAGTGAGGAGAGAGTGTGGACCCGCCTGTGTGTGGAATAATCTGGAACGTGGCGGAACGGTCATTCCTGTGCGCACACAAACACAGAGTGTGATAGTGTCTTCTTTCCAGATGTGTGAAAAGGAACTTCAACACAGCAGATCTTTTTCGGCCTCGTACTATTTTAAAAGTCCAGTATTCTGGAGGGTTTATTGGCAGAAATAGAATATAATACCCTTATGAATCTATACGTTTATATATATATATATATATATATATATATATATATATATATATGATATTTGTGTTGCTTTAAAACAGAAATAATTTGTTTGTACATAGAATAAGGACTTGATCTTCCATTGCATGGAGAGCTGCTGTGCACTGTGGCTCTCTTCATATTATTCAAGGATGTCAACAGCCTGTAATGTAATGTAACAAAGTAACAAATTTACCCATTCACACATCTTTTATACCAATTCACATGCTTCAATATGGGCTTAAGTGTCGTGCTCAAGGACACATATAGACAAGCAGAGCCAGGAATTGAACCCACAGCCTTCCAGTTGAAAGACGACTCACCATACCACTAAGGTACCATGGCTCAATCCTAACTCCTCACTTTAAAAAAAAATAAAAGTCCCAGTCTTAGTCTCAGGCTCTAATACATCAGATTAAAAGAAGGCTGAAATGTTCTGAGACCATTTGGCTCCCGTGTGCCCAGGTCTTCAGATGTATTGTTTAAAATGTGATGACCCCCATGCACTTATATATACTCAGTGGAGCTACAGTGAATCAGGATCCTTTGATTAGGAATGAATAAGAGCCCCCCCCCCCCCAACCCCCGTTAGTGTAAGATGAAAGTGAGAGCTGCAATAGGTCAAAGTGATGAAAGCACCTTTGGAGCGCAGACTGAAGTGAACCGATCTCTATATTTGGCGTACACATTGTGCATCAAAGCTGCACACCCATCCCCCCCCCCCGTTAGTTCATTCACGAGGAATATAATTTACTTGTTTTAATAATGTATGAGAGCATAAATGTGATGCACTGACACACATATTTCTGATATTTTTTTACTCACTCTGAACATAAAAACTCATTAGAAACAACGCTTTTGTTTGTTTTCTACATCTCACATAGCAGTAATAGTTTGTGATTTTCATCATCTTCTACATGAAGGTTGCTGGTGCAGATCCCAGCTGACATAGGACAAAAGGCTGGGTCACACACAGGTCCATCACAAGGACACATAGAGACAAACCCACCATTCACTCTCACGTACCTTTGTGAAACTATGGAGTGATTTTTGACTTAATTTTTTAAATATTTAAGGGTGACATATGTAAGAATGACTCTTCAGTCTGTAGAATAAGATGTGTATAGATTAAGACAATAATACATCTAAAATAATATTTTGACACACATTTTGTTGTCTTGGGATTTGAAAAGTGCAGTACAGGCTGTATTGCGATTTTGATAAATGTTAAAGGTCACTCTTGTACATCTCCTTTAAACGGTTGATTTTTGTCCGGAAAAAAATGTTAAAATCCAAATTTTGTCTTGTTGAATTTCTATTTGTGTTTATATGAGTGAATCATAACCATTAGTTCATGGAGAAGGTGCGTACTCCACAAATAGACATGAACAATTGTGAGTAAAAAAAAAAGAAAAAGCACACCCACACATGCTGGGCCGTTAAATTGCTTTCTTGTCAGCGTTAAGCTTCGGGAGGGAGAATGCCAAATTGAGGCAGGAATTGGAGAAGCTTAAGTAAGTCTCCAGCAACAAGCGTGGGCTTTGTTCCTACAGTATCATCGCAGTGCCTTCATCCAGGTGCTGTGTGTTTGGAAACATCAAACTTGATTAGATTAGAGCACAGGGGAAGAGATCTACTTACACCACCGGTTCTGCTGCAAGTCTCCTAAACAATAATCTGCTCTCAGGTGCTTGTACAAGCAGCAGGAAAATGAGGGATTTGAGGGCAGGCTGTGCTTCTGAGGGGAAGCACAGCCTGCTCCCTCCGAGCCCAGCTGATACAGCTCAAGACACAGGTATACACACACACACACACACACACACACACACACGTATGAACTCTGGTGGAAGGACACTTCTCTTTGGAATTAGTTTTAGACCTTAAGCAATGATTTATGGACATTGGGGTTTTCAAGTCTGGATTTTACAGATGTGTTGGGACTATTATGCAGGACATGACTGCACACATTAAAATAAACATAAAAGATTATTAGATATTCACCAGAGGTGGAAAGAGTACTAAAATATTCTACTCAAGTAAAAGTATCACTATTCTGATAACATTTTACTTACGTACAAGTAAAAGTACTGGTATAAAAATGTACTCAAGTTATCTAATGAGTAAAAAAGTAGCTTGTTTAAATTAAAAGAGTGAAAGTAACTTAGTTACTTTTTTAACAATGTCTCTTGGGTTGTGCAAACAGGACAAAGGGACACAATTATTATCTCACATTATTATTTTTTATTAAAGGTAATTAAAGTGCTAACAAAATAAAACATGTAGTATTATAATAATAATGTATCAGTCAAAATGGGTCAACGGTTCACCTGTCCTCAACATTCACCTGTCCTCATCATTCACCTGTCCTAATCACTCATTTGTCCTCATCATTCACCTGTCTTCATAATTCACCTGTCTTCATCATTCACCTGTCCTCATCATTCACCTGTCTTCATCATTCACCTGTCCTCATCATTCACCATTTAATTTAATTACTTACTGATTGATGTGATTTAAAACATAGCAAAGTACAGTACTTCCAAAAAAACATACTGAAGTAAAAATAAAATTATACATTTTAAAGTGTAAAGTATTCAAAAACCTACTCAATAAGTTACGCTAACTTTCATAACTTTCCACCTCGGATATTCACATATAAAATATGAATTCATACATTCAAGGCCTGTAGCTGAGCATTAACTCCATTGTTTATTGAATCTGTGTGATGGTAGTTTGTGTTGTGTGTGCACTTTTGCCATTTATATGGGCGTGTTTGTGTCTAAGCACACATTAGGCGACATATCACTCAACTGTCTCTCCATCCGTGTGCCGCAGGGTGAAGTTTGACCTCAGGGCTTTCTGCCAATGAAACCTCCTGGCAGAGAGGTTTTCAGTTGCAGGTCGTTTAAGTTTAGGCAAAAACCCCCCCCCCAACATTGTGGTTAGGTTATGGAGAAAAATCAACAACACCGTAAAAACAGCAGCATTGTTGTTGCTAAGAGTAGGCCTTTAAAGGCCAACTGGTTGAGTTGTGCTGCACCGTCAGGGAGGCAGGATGGTTGTCACTGCACAGGAATAACAAAGGACTGGCAGTGCAGGTTTGCACTGACACAGAGAAAAAAAACTGTTGGCACCCGGTGTTATTGTTTTAGACTCCTGTTTCAGTGCAACTCCAAGTTCTCTAATTGTGTAGATTTGTCGCTCACATTGCATGAGTAACATCATTGGATTGGCTGATGCTTGGAGAGTTGAACATTTCTCAGCTTTTGCTGCACACAATGTTAGCAATAAAGTGAAGCAATAGACTCACAGTGTAGTTGCTCAAGTGTTTCTAGTGACAAGAAAGCTAATTTGCATGTTTCCCAAAATAAAATTAAAACTTCTTCTTTAGAGTTGTAAATGTAGTTATGATAAATAAGGAGGACCAATGGGGCAGAGTCACATTTGTGAGGCTCTGGTTAAAGGTAAAGAACATGTAAACCATGTAGTTTAGGTTAAGGTTTGAGTTTGATATTAGATTGTCTGTAGATTTGGGGACAGGCTGTTGAAAACACTCAAAAAGTGTCACTGCCTTTTCATTTCCCCTTGCTTCTATGTTTGTAAATGTGATGCATTAGTGCAACAGACCACTTTTCCTCAGTCACAAAAAAATCACACATTAAAAGCAGCATGGGTTGCCAGACCAGCAGCGCAATAACCTACAAAAGGATGAATTGTATGATACTGAATGTTGTCAAAAAACGATACGATACCTATCGCTGAACATTTTCAAGTGGTTATACGGAACTCCTGAACCTTTTGCAGTGGGTATATGCTGTATACCTGCGTACCATATAGACTACACCACTGGTATTAAGTTTAAGTTAAGGATTTAAGTTAAGTTAGCATTAGTCTGTTCAAATAAACAGAAGTCAATGCAGCCTCCTGACTAGAATAGCTGCACAAACCTATGTGTGTGTGTTTGTGTGTGTATGTGTGTGTGTGTGAGTGTGTACATGTGCATCCATGTGTGCACATGTGAGTATGAGTGATGTAACACTGGACCCAGCGAGATAATAACATGCCACAGTGATAGAGAACGCTGCTAAATAACAACAGTCCTCAGATGATCCCCTCCATCTCACACACACACACACACACACACACACATGCGTAGTTGTTTGTCAGGCCCCTGTAATGGGATCACAGAGGGATAGGTCCTGCATCAGTCACAGTACATGTGTACAAATGTGTGCTCAAACACAAAGGTACAACCACCCATACAGACACACTCACATCATCTAAAGAGGCTGAACATGGCCGTGTATCACTGGAACAGGAAAAGCTGCTCTTTATCTCAGAGGCTGCCGATGTTCAGGCCATCAGATATCAGCCACGGCTCGTCTGTGTCTGTGTCTGTGTGTGCACAAGTCTGTGTGTGTGTGTGTGTGCCTGAACGTGCGCATACGTAAGTGTATCTGTGCGTCTATTTTAATAGCATTAACTCCTGCAAGCGTGAAATGAGACAGTCTCCCACTATCTGCCTTTAAGAGCAAGGCTCAGAGAGCAGAGTGGATGAAATGAGCAGATGGATGATGCAGGCTTCCAGTCAGATGAGCTGCCTGTTTGCTCTTATAGAAAATGTGCTGGTCAGGTGAACTCACATTACCCACTACACCATTTTCTTTATTTGCTGTTAACCCTCATGTGTTACACTCTTTCGTCTTTTATGTATTGATATTTTTGGCTGTGTTAAAGCACACGACGTCACATTTGCAAAAGGTAAATCATTATCTGGTGGAAAACATGAAAAAATACTGCATATTTAGGGTTATTTTTGTTGTTAAACAGTGTGTAAAAACCCTGATATTTAAATGGTTAAATTGCTTTACAAAAAAATACAGTATATTCTGTTTAATAATAGTTTTATGGAAGGTGGATTTATATAAACTGTGGTTAGGTTAAGGTTAAGGTTAGAGTTTGATATTAGATTGTCAGTAGATTTGAAAACTCTCAAAAAGTGTCCCTTGCTTCTGTGTTTGTAAGTGTGATGCATTAGTGTGTAAGGACAGTAAAGTGCAAGCGGGCATGTTGTGTCCAAACCACTTTTCTCCAGTCAAAAAAATATAATAAAAAGTAAAAATTCACACACTCAAAGCAATTTAATTGTGTTTTTAATGAAAACAACAGTCATCTCTACTACTTATTTACAAAAACAAACTACATGAGAGCAATTTCTGTCAAAAAAAAGAGTTGATATGTATCGATGCAAATTTTAAGTGGTTAAAACTAACACACAACATGTTTACTGATAATCAGTGACATATTTCAGGCTGTATTATCTCTCTGCAAGAAATCTCATTATCTTGTGGTACATGAAGAATACTGACATTTAAATCAAAAATAAAGTATATTATGTTTAACAGCTAGTGAGAGTGTAATTTTTTTTAAAGGTTAAAAATACATTTCATATTGCTAAGCGACACCTCTTTCAACTCATTTAAAAATCTGTAGGCTGCTGGTTTTTATGTCAAGACAGTCTTATTACAACTAGAGTACATTTGAATTTAGTTTACTACAAGGAAGTGATGTGGAAGGAGACTCATTTGTGTCCGAATCCATTCGCCAGTCCAACACAAGCTGCCGTCCTGCGAGTGAAGTGAAACGACACACCCACACTCAAACACACACACACACACACACACACAAACATCGAGACTGTGCATAACAGCAATCACGCCGCAAAGGATGCTGGGTGATTTGGTTAAAGATGTCAGGAGCGTAAATCAACCCCAATCAGCCGCGCTCGGTCATTGGTCGGCCCTTCGAACTCCAGCACAACTTCATTGGTCATGCGTCCACCCAGCTGTCTCTGGATGTCTCCCACTGTCCTGCAGTTGCTCACATGCAGGTAAGACATTTCAGGTTTTGGTATTATAGGGAAAAAAAGGACATTCTGAATCCTGTAATATATATATATTATTTAAATGACCTTCCTTTTGTGTGCATTGTGATTTTTGAAACCCTTTTTGTTTTTTTTTACCTGTACTTTACTATTTATCAACACTAATCTTTCAAAATGGTGAATCGACATTGCATTCACATGTGTTTCCAAATGATTTAAATCTAAATAATGGTGACAACATTGTCACAGGTTTGAATCCTGGTTATCTACAACTTGTCTCACCTGAACCACCTGTTGGTGAGTGTGCGTTGACTGAGGGCCTTTCTGTGTGGACTTCGCCTGCATCACTTTGTGTGTGAGTGAACTCTCGGCTTCCCACAGTCAAAAGACGTGCAGATTAGGATTGAGATTAACCAGACACTCTAAACTGAGGTATGAATGTGTGTGTGTGTTGAACTGGTGACCAGTCCAGGGTATAACCCTCCTTTTGCTCTCGCTCAGCTGGGATTGGCTCCAACTCTCCCTCAGCCTTTAAGAGGATAAAATGGTAGATGGTAAATGAAAGAATAATTGTTAAAAGCATCAGTATTAAACTAAACTATCTTCCCTTCACTTTCCTGCCTCCAGTTTGTGTCTGCATTTAGATCCTGAGCTCCTTTAACCAACCCAAACTTTCCCCAGTCGTCTGTGCCAAGCGGATAAATGGAAGGCTGCCAAACTCTTGAAGTGAAATCGGAGGTAAAACAGAAATCATGTGTTTTACATAAACTCCAAGGTCTCCCATAAAGGCAACGGATGCTCGTCTGAAAATATTTGACTGAAAAAGTGGAAACAATATCTTGGGTTGTTTTGGCACAGAAGCCAGAAATGAAAAGTGAAATACAAAGCAAGTCTAAAGGCGAGTCGATACACCTGAACTCATAACTGGTTTTTCATAATGCAAGTTCTGATTTATCCCAGGATATGTGTGACAGTAGCCAGAGGCTTCGTGTGCAGGCGAGAAAAAAAAAACTGCCTGAGAGTGTCTGCTTGCTGTGGCTTCTCATTTAAAAATGCACAGTACTGAGGGGAAGACAGGCACATAACAGCTATGCTTGTAAAGTGAGACGGCAGCGAATTTAAGATTAAGCAACGATCCCAAGTTCCCTGAAACTTTAGGTTCAGGAATGAACCCTGGTTCTCTGAAAACATGAGTGAGGTATACTGAAACGAATGTTAGAAGAAAACACTTTCAATGCATGTTATTAAAAGTCTGATTTTAGTCTTTTAACATACTAACTATTGGTGTAACTAAGACAATAGTTTAGGGTTTTCTGAGTGTCACATAAACATATTAGTAAAAATCGTACCATTCTTAGTCGGACTAACATACCTGCATTAGATAATTCAATTCATAGTCTGATTACGCCTGCATGCAGGACTGGAGTCAGACCCTGGTCTTTGACCCAGAAGAAGAAGTAGACATCGTGTAAACTTCATTACTGTCGAGGCAGTTGAGGGAACTAACTGTTTGTCTATGGCGTAAATGGTCAACAGGAAACTGAGCTAATAGCTCTACCTTATAGAGAGATACAGCGCCACCTATGGAGGCGTCTCTCAGTACAGCTGTGTACACAGGACATAGGAAGTGATGTGTTTTATGTCAAGACAGACAAGCGGAAACGGCAACGTTGCGCTAGTAAAGCGAGACGACTGCAAACAGGATGAAGCACATAGAGTGGGACTGAAAACACAAAGACGCTGCCCTTAAAAACCGGGTCATTCAGCAGTTATAATGGGAGAAATTGTTCTTGGCAGACTCTTGCCTTTGCAGCTAGAAGACCTGGTTTCCGTGACCCGGTCTGAACGAGGGTCACTCTGCATGGAGTTTGCATGCTCTCCGGTTTCCTCCCACAGTCCAAAAACATGCAGATTTGGGGATTAGGCAAATTGGACACTCTAAATTGATGCTAGGTGTGAGAGTGAATGGTTGTTTGTCTCTATATGTGTCCCTGTGGCGGACTGGTGGACTGTCCAGCGCGTGACCCTGCCTTTCCCCCCTCATGTGGAGGATAAAGCAGTAGAAGATGACACACAAGCGCTCCCTCAGTCAGGTCTGCGAGCATTTACTTGACAGAGCCCGTTTTCAGATGAAAGACACAACATACTAAGATCAAACAGAAGCGGGATAATAACATCGACGAGAAAGAAAAATCGCCAAAAGCTATGCATCGCAGCTTCAATGCATGGTGGTATAAATATTATTGTCTGTCTTCCTCCTAACATACAAAGTGTCCCCGCCCTGAAAAACCTCACACTCGTCACCCAGCGTGAACCCAACACTCGACAGCAAAGTGTGTGAAAACGGCGTCAAATAGTGTTTTGAAACTTGGTCGTTTCACCTCAGCTGCAGCGATACAAAAATAAAAATCCTCCAAAGTTCAAATAAACTCCACAAACAAACCATGTTAATCTCCTTAATGACGACGCATACATTAATATGTTTCATACTGTAAAACACAGATGGCGGAAAAGTTTGCTCCTTCACAGTAGTTTTACTTGAGAATATACTTCGGTCTGTGTACTGTGATGGATTGGTACGAGCCCCCCCACCCACACCCACACCCACTTTCTCTGTCTCTCACACACACACACACACACACACACAGAGATTGTGGCTTTGATTTTCTCGCGTCTGCACTACAGGGTAGTCTGCTCGAAAATCTTCAAATAA
This sequence comes from Solea solea, assembly GCF_958295425.1. Classification (NCBI taxonomy): domain Eukaryota; kingdom Metazoa; phylum Chordata; class Actinopteri; order Pleuronectiformes; family Soleidae; genus Solea; species Solea solea. Next base: position 22,150,387 of record NC_081141.1, read on the forward strand.
TACCTGGATAAGACTCTTGACACTCGCGCTGCAGCTCCAGCACTAATGATTACTTGTTAAACACACATGCACACACAGGCCTGAGCCCAGACTTAATGAATCTGTGAACATTGCACATCTCAGTCTTTTTCATTTGCTCTCTCTTTTCCCCCCTCAGGCAAAGACCTTCATCACACTGCCGACCACTGATTGGCACGATACGCAGCATTAATAAACGAAATGAGCACATGTGGCCAATGCAGAGAACTTGCACACGCGCACGCACACACTGGGAGAAATATGTATGACATTGCGGTGTCTGCCGAGAATGAGAGACGAGAACGGCCGACTGTGGCCGCGTGTTTGCTGCTGTGGACTGGGGGCAGTGGAGGTGATGGACAGCGAAAGAGCATACAAATGAACAGCCACCCACGGGGAAAAATCACCCCACCGTGACTGCTCTCTGCACAGGGACAGCACTGTGAGAGACTGTGGTTCTCGGTAAATATCCCTGGTATGCATGTGTGTGTGTGTGTGTGTGTGTGTGTGTGTTTCATGCCCAGTGCAGAAACGCTTCAAGGAAACAAATTTGTTGCCTCTTTAGGGCCTGTTCTCGCAAAAAAAACAAAAACCAGCAGCCTTGTCAGGACCAGTAGTCTCGTGGAAACTGTAAACCTGGTCTTAGGTTTAGGTTAATGGATAAGGCTTTGGTTAGGTCAGGGATCTGCAACCTTTACTATGAAAAGAGCCATTTAATCTGGAGCTGCAAAGTTTGACCCATAAAATGTCAGTTTTTTTATACAGATATACTCTATACAAAATAATGATAGTTAACTACAAAAAGAAAACTGTTGACGTTTCATTGCTGTTTATAGCCAACCTTTTATAAAGTGGAGAAAAAAAACTACTTTGAAATAAAACAGACTTACGGAGACCTAGTCCTTCTATTGAAGTAGATAAAGCAATATTTGGATTTCATGTCGTTCATGCTTAAGAATATACCTGGCATACAGTTTTGTCGGGTTTAGGTTGGTTTTCAATATCACACTTGACTTGTGTTAAAGTTAAAAAGTTGAAAAGTGAACAGTATAAAACATGTTTAAATGTCTTTGTCTCAATGTCCCGGAACTATGTACAGGCGTTTTTCCCTTTCTGGCGACAAGGACGCAGATTTGCCGGGTCCCTGCATTAGCGCGAGTGAAACTACTGTAGTAACCACAATTTTTCCGATAGACCAAACGGTCACATGATCACGGTAATGCAAAGAGTTAAAACACCTTAAACTTTATTCAAAGCCACAAGGAGCCACTGCAGAAGGACGGAAGAGCCACATGCGGCTCGAGAGCCACAGGTTGCAGACCCCTGGTTTAGGCTGTCCAAATGCACTGTCCTATGAAGAATAGCTATGAAAAACTCTGTGTGTGTGTGTGTGTGTGTGTGTGTGTGTCCTGTCCAGGTGGATGTATTCTGGGTCAGGCAGTTTGTCAGAGCTGAGACCAGATCGATGTGCCTCTAATCTAAAGCACTATGATGTGATTGATTACCTCATATTCTGGAGGCCCGTACGTACAGAGATCTACAGTGTGTGTGATGGACACACACACACACACACACAAAGAAACACACACTGTGGTCGGTTCACCCAAGCAAAAGAATCGGTTGGGATGAAATAAAATCATAGCAGATTGGTTTTACTGGGCACAAGGAATGGAGCGTCCATCCAGCGGGGTCAGAAAAGATGATGAGAGCAGAAAATGTTCATTGATGCCATCATTCATGTGCGAGATGTCAATATGAGCGTGTCTGGAATTAGGTTTTTTTTTTTATTCGCAGCATCGGCTGTGCTGTACTTTCTTTTTTTTTGTGTCTGTCTCTGAGCGTGCATTAATGTACTGTAAACGTGAGATTGACAGTCGTGTCTGAGAGGCTGGAGGAGCGTGTTAACTAAAGCCCGTCTCACACTTGAGGATAATTGGCCAGATTTCGGTCCCCCCCGAAACTGTCCCTTCTGACTTGACCGGATTTGAGGCTGGTATGAACAGATTATGAAGTCAGAATTTAAAAACTCCTCTAGTGCGGGTCAGATTTTTAGCAGAGCTTCACGCTCCCACAGCGACGCAGGGCGTTTGAATAATTTCCCATGTTTGAAACGTTAATGACACCTGAAGGCTATGCTGCGGTGAATCTGCTCGTAAATAAATGAAAACGAGAGAGTGATGTGTGTATGTAACTACAATTCTGACACGTGTGTGTGTGTGTTCTTGTATTTGGTACCTTTTTAAGAACTTTTCTGACACAAACACTGACCTTGTCAGGAAAATAGTCCTAATTAGAACCTCATTTTATTTGTGTGGTTAGGTTATGGTTAAGGTTAGGGATAATGGTTTGTTTAGGCTGTTCAAATGAATTAAAGTCCTCAAAAGGATAGCTGCACAAACCTTTGTGTGTGTGTGTGTATAAATAAACTACATCATCTCCTCATTGACATGCATTGCTTTGTGTCTGCCTGCAGGGCTGCGTCGCCCGTTCTCTTCTGTGAACCAACATTCTCCTTAAAACAGGGACATCATTTTGGGGGTAAATAGATGATTTTTTTTTTCAGTATCGTGGGTACCTTTGAAGTACCTTTTTAAAAAATGCACCACCCGACAAACTTTAAACATTCTATGAGCGTTTTCATCTCCCTCACGCCGCCTTGTTCTCATTCCAACGGAATCAACCCGCCGGCAGCTCGGCAAAATCATTCAAACCCAAAAATGTCCAAACCACCAAATTACAGAAGACAGCTTTTTTAAAAATAGAGACGTGAGTGAAGTATATATATATATATATATATAAAAATAAATTCATAGCGAGAACTTGTTAGAATATTGTCAAGTTCGCTAAAAGAGAATGACATTGATGATTGCGCTGGTACTTTTTACAAGTTATTTCAAGCAAGCACAGTTGGTCCACCACTGTGCTTCACTCAACTGTAAACATGCAGGTAAATGAGTGTGTCATCTTTAATTTGCTGTCTTTGTTTACCTCTTTGGTGAGCTGATGTTTCTGTGGTTAAGCTTGGTGATTGGAAATGACAGAAAATAAAAATTGCTTACCTCCCTGGTCCACTGCACTGATGTTTTTGTACAATAATGGCCATCAATAGAATAGTTTTTTCAATTCAATATGAGTAGCTACATGACCCTCATCAAGTGAGAGGGGGGGACAGAGCACAGGGAAAATGACTGCCTTCAATGGAGAGTTTCTCTATTCTATGACACAATAGAGCTTTACCACTGAATTTCTGTCAAGGTAATAGTTTTTAAGTTTATATAAATAGTGAACTGTTGGTCTACCGCTGCATTGTTTGGCAAGTTTGTGTCACTTGGGTCACTAAGGCTGAACTACTTCCAAAGTGATGAAATAACACATTCTATCTTACAGACGGAGGAAGAAAAGGAAGACTCTGTGTAAAGGTGAGAGGAAGTGGAGAGTGTATTTTTTTTAAGATATTGCAAAAAAATATGTCTCTGCTGTGTCTCTGCTAACACTCATGTTTTCAGTGACAGTGGACCCTCACACTGAGTTTCTGCACCAGGGCCCAAGTCAGAGGAGTGCACGGCAAAGTTACCTCAATTATTCCTTTAACTTTTCACCATAATATTGTGTAGATGGGGCTACACAACTAACTAAGTACCTACCAGTGTCTATATCCACATGTTACAGACAAGATATACATACGTAATTGCACGTTACTAAATATTTAAGTGAAGGGCTGCATGTAAATGAATGTGGAAAAACTAAATCTGCAACTGCTCATAGTGAAATAGTTGTAATAACTCTATAAAACTAAATTTCACTGAGTGATTTTTTTCCCCTCTTGTTGTTGATGTCATTGTTTTGCCTCTGATTGGTTTTGGAAACAATGTTACGTTATAGTACGTGCATGCTGTGTCTTTGATCTGCAAACGGTGCTGTCAAGCAATACTATCAGACCTGATTACGTTGCCGTTGAAGCCGTCATGAAACACATCACCTCCTGTGTGCAGCACGGAAATGTCGTTGGGTGAAACAAGATTCAAACACAGTAATATTGAGAAATATCAGCATTCTGTGGCCTCATGTGTCTATGGTACAAATGTAATGGACATTTGTTGATATTTAAAGATTATCAACTCAAGATAATTTTCAAAATATGTGTTTATGTTTAAAAGAAATTAAAAACTGGACATGGGTTGCTAAATTCTTCAGATTTGACAGAACCTGCACCCTTGTTCCCCATTTCCCTAGGATGGACCTGTAACTGTGAACCACCCACAGCCTTGCATTCATGCCATCTTCATTAATACTAAAATTGACATTAATATTAATCCCAGTTCATGTTACGGTTAATGTAATTCTGTACAGACTGTGAAGCCCTTCGAGGCAAATTGTATTTGTATTTGCTAGTACGTTGGATCTCAAAGACAGTGTCACAAGAATCCAAACTCAGGTGGAACCACAGCCGCTGACGTGGACCGTGAACGCCTCCTGGCCTCAGCAGCACGTATATCTGTTTGCCCCATTGCTGCGCCATCTTGCTCCCTCTCAGCCTCACAGGACAACACTCGTCACGCACAAACACACAACTGAGCACAGATAAGGCCACTCTGCCGGGCTTATCAGAGCTACTCTCGCTCGCCAAATGTGTTAACCACTCCCTGTCTGCCCCCCTTCAACTCTCTCCATCTGTGATTCCCATTTCCCTTCCGTTTGAAGCAACCTCTCTGGCTCCATATTGTCGTTTTATCTAACTCCCATTTCTCCCCATCCCATCAGTCGCTCTGCTTCCACTGCACCATGGGAGGAAGAAGATATTCCTTCATGTTGTGCCCACTCTCTAAAGTCTGTGTGTTTGTGATTCTTTTTTGGGGGGCGGGCATAAAAGAGGGCGAGAGGGTGAATGTTTGAAAACACCATTCCAGAGCAGGTGTTCTTCCATCTGTGCTGATCACAGCTAACTTTTTCACACACACACACACACACACACACACACACATGCCCTGTCCTCACACATTACATTTACTGCAGACAGCGCAACATCATCAACCGGAATGGAGAATATGGGAACACAAAGGGAAAAAAAAGGGAGTGGAGGGGGATAAAGAGAATGGGTGGATGATTGGGTTTTTGTGTATGGGGAAGGAAAAGAAGGTGACAAGACAAAGACCAGGGGCAACATGAATTAAACACATGTGATTTGTATAAAGACGCCGTGACGGAACATAAGGACAAGTGAGACACGTGCAGGAAGAGAAATGCAGATAAAGATATGCGCGCAGTTGCACGCAGTGTTTGACGCATGTGTGCGCGTGTGTGTCTCAGGAGAACCACAGGAGCCTATAGTTCAATCTCACCATTTAAATGGGTCCGCAGGAGGCAGCTGAGCCTCTCACAGGGAGAGGATGGATGGACAGATTCAATGCATATTTCTCAATGGGCGTGTGGCTGAGTGAGCGCCACATGTATGTCTAGATTGATAGTCAGGTACAAAAGACAGGAGTAGAGATAGAGATAGAGATGTCATCCAGTGGGGGGGGATGGATGGATTTAACTAACTGTTCATTTAAAGCTGCAGAAGGCAATTTCGCCGGAAAAACTGATTATGGTTGAGTTTCGTCCACAGGTTGTTAAAGTAATGGCGTTTGTATAATCTCTCTATCTCTGATTTATTGTGCGCTCAAGGATTATTAATGGAATTATTGATTAATAAAGTTACGCTATAGTAGATACACAATGATGCTCCACAACTGAGCATGAAAGCTTTAAATAAACTGTCCTTTCTGCACCACTTTGGCGCTGAGAGATTATGACTGTGATAAAAAAAGGCTATTTCATCTGCTATTTGAGTTTCTGTATCTGTTCTGTCATGCTGCCCATCACCACTCACGGTCTATGTAGCCAGCTCTTGCTTTGGTTAAAACAAACGCTCCTCTTTTCCCCGACCACAACTTAAAAACTACCCGTTTTAGAGCAGCAGGTCTGAACAGATTGACTCCAGTGAGACATTCATTGGCAAACAGACCAACATTAAAGGTGATGTGTGTAATTAATGTGTTATATTAACACACATATGACCGTGATGTGTCACTGTAGGTAAAGGAAACATCCATCCATCCATTTTCAACCGCTTTATCCTCCACCGTGTGACCCCATAAAGGAAAGTTGCAGGCATCAACAAACATGTCGACCATTGAATAAATTATTTTATTGTGCTTGATTCCAAATAGACTGAAAAGTAAGCAGATTTTGTGGCGGGGGCATGTAAGAACACTGAAGGTAAGTCAATGCTGAGCAACAATATTTCCGCATGTCCGCCGTGACTTTTGACAACTTGCTTTCGCAGGATAGCCCCTCGAATCAAACATGCCACATCCTCCAGTGCACCAGTGAGTAAAGCCGATCACCTGGCAATCACTCTTGGTTTTCTGGCTGCAGGGATAAGCCAACAAGCTCTGGCAGCCGGTTTTAAATGCCCGTATAGACTCTTCGTCTTTGTCGTTTGCCTGACAAATTGGACCATTGACTCTGCCCAATACTGCCCCCAGGATTTCCAGTGGTATTGCTCAGTTTTGTCTGTCAGCGTAAAAGTACCGGCAAAGGGCTCAATCCATCCCCAAGTATAAATGGGTTTTAGCACTGTGTATAAATGCGGCTTCTTATTTATGTGTTTTGTCGACTCTGGCAGCCTCCGTGAGCCACGCTTAGCAAAGTTTTAAAACTGGGATCGCAGTAACTGTTGTAAATGCTGACGGTCGCTATTGTGCTGGTACAATATTTTGTGTATACATTTTACATATATCACTTTTAACATTGTATTTATAGATCCCAGGAGTGAGTTTCATTCCATTAGGGGCAGGAGATGAGGCCTCTCATCCACTTCTCCTACATTTGTAATTTATTACCTCTGTATTTTTGGTTCAGTGGCATCAATACATCTCGTCACAGTGTTTGCCCCCCCCCCCCAGCACTGAGATGATTACGTGCATGAGTATGAAGCTTCTGGACTGTTCTGTCTAACATGCACATGGTCTGCGTGGGCCATCGCTCATGTACACCCACTCGTGTCAAATCACTCGTCTAATCCACTCGTATCAAGTCACTCTTCTTCAGCCGCTATAAAATACGACCGGGCCTGTTGTCCCTGCGGCAGCAGTGAAGCTGCATGTAGTGACATTATTCAATGCCACCTCCTCTAATTTAACAGGTGTTGTCAAATATTTTATGATATACAGTATATATATATATACAGTACAGAGTCATCTACTGATAGCCTCTGGTGTTGCAGAGTAAATAAAAGGCGCCAGAACTCCGGCTGCCTCCTGGGAAACCATCCATCAATCACACCTTCTACCACTTTATCTTCCACATGAGGATCCCGGCGGGCGCTGGTGCCAATCCCAAAAGAAAAATCTTCAACTTTATGTTTAAATTAACTTTATTTTTTATTGTTGAAGATGTCTGAGTATAAAGGGAGGAGAAGGGCGTTCAGGAAAGATCTTCAGGAGGACCCACCTGGAAGCACTCATGTGAGGAGAAAGCTGAACATGCACAACCATTATCAAACAAAACACAGCCACTTGACCCACTTTTTTTTTTCTTTTTTCTTCTTTTACCATCTGCGCAATTACACAAAAGCAACGCCAACAACCGCCAATACAATCCCGAAACCACAGATCATTGTGGTCCTCCATGTGTAGCTCTCATCAGAAGCATGTCTGTGTGATACCTCAAGGCTCCCAACAAGTCTGGGTCACACAGAGGCCAGCCAATCACGGGGCTCGTAGTAAAGTCCTCATCCAAACCCCCCCTGGCAGAGCCAAGCAGCGTAACAGTAGATCATCTTAATCAGACAGACATCTGGAGAGAGTGAGTCTGCAGCTCCTACGTGCATCTGCTCTACGACGTGTATTGCAGATGGCGTAAATATCTGCCCTGTAACGTCCAACACGACAGCTTATTTGAATCCAAATTGTTACCCATGTGCGGGAGAAAAGAGGGTCTCACTGTCTCTGTGTGTCTTTCTGCCATAGAGGCGATTTGAGGAAACGAGAAGCACTTAGAAGCAACGAGCTCTGGAGTCTGACGTCTGGATTATGCTGCTCAGCCATGCATGTGTGTGTCTCTCTGTGTGTGTGTGTGTGTGTGTGTGTGAGAGACTGAATGTGTAATTCTGTGTGATGCACTGTAGCAGGCACCTGCTGGTGCACTTTTATGGGCCTGACCTCAGAGACACACTCGCTGGGCTCCAGGTGCAGGTTCAGTGCACTCACTTTGTTGGTGGTAGTGAGATGGAAAATAGTCTACAAAGCCTCGGGATGAACAGTTTGTAGTGCGGACGTCTCTGTTCCCTGAAAGGACAGTGCATTTTTCATTTATTTATTCTATTATTGGGCTGTACTGCATTGTCAGACTTGATTATTTTTGCAGGATGTGTGATGTAGTTGTATCTTGAAGTAACGCCAACATTAAAATACAGTGGTGTAAATAGGTCGAGCAAAGTCAGCTACAGACTTTTCACAGGAGGGAGATTTATTCCTCTCTTCTTCTATCTCACCTCCCTCTTTTCTTTTCTCTACCCTTCCTCTCTTCTTATCCCCCATTTTTCCTTTCACCCCAACCGGTCTGTGAGTCTGGTTCTGAAAACCAAACCAAAATTCCTCTGGTATACACAGTAAAGTACCTCCATTAAAAATTCTATTATGGTGAGGAAAATATTAACTAACTGGTATTTAATTAATTACACAGTTTTATCCAAAAAACAAGATAAGCTTTAAACTCTGCATTGTTTAAAAAAGAATTGCTGCATCAGACCTCATAAAAAAAGTCAATAGTTTTCTAATTAAAAGAACACGTTGAAACAAATTAGTCGCCGCTGCTTTATCAGCGTTCGGTGCAGTGGATTCATTCAGTGTTTGTAATTGGCTCGGCGTCGGCTTTGTGTGGAAGACGCATATTAAGATGCTCTGTGTTTGAACAACACCGGGTAATTGTTTGTTCATCTTCATTCATAATCTTTCCCAGAGGCTAATAGAGTCAATTTGGCTTCAGTTGACTTTTCCAAATGTCTTTGAGTGGATCAGAGACGTATCAGCTCTGCTTTCATCCTAAAAAGTGGCACCTGGAGCATTATTGGCCTCATTTAGCCCATCTGCCTGCCTCAGCCCCCCTCCCTCATTCTGCTGTCACTTCAATCCTGTACCCAACACTCTTTCCCTCCTTCTGAGTAATTTGCCCCATCTGCTTCCCCGTCTTCCCCTCTTTCTTGTCACGTGTGTCTACGACTCTGTCAGTCTGTCACATTTCTCTTTTATATCTGACAGCCTGCGAATGGAAACTATAAAGAGAGCAGAAGATGGAGAAAGAAAACAGCAAAAAAGCTGAGTGAAGTCATACTTTCAGTCTTGCTGCCCCCACCCGCCCGCCATCTTCCTCACTTCCCTGTCCTCTCTTTAGCTTAATGTTTGCAAAAGCTTTTATTCCAGAAAATTCTCTACGCTCTCATGAATAACACATGAGCATCAGCACTGAAACTCCCTCTTTTTTGCTTCATCCCCACCCTGTTCTCCTTTCTCTCTCTCACTGTCTTAAACACACACACACACACACACACACACACACACACACACACACACATAGACGTACAGATGCACACACTCTGACTCACACTTCTCTCACAGATGGCCTGGTCCAGGTCATTTCCTCTATGGATGGAGGATAACTGGATTTTCAGTCTGTTGTGTACTGTCGTTCTGACAGATCTGGTTATGAGCAGAAAATGCAAAACACAAGCAAAAGTAATAACGTGTCTGTGTGTGTGTGTGTGTACTTGTATAAACCTTACAAACCTATCTCTGTGGGGACATTTTGTCTGGGTCCTCACAACTTTAAAATGCTTTTCCAGGGTTAAGACCTGGTTTTAGGGTTAGGTTTGGATTTGGGTTTAGGTTAGGGTTAAGGTAAGGGTTAAGGTTAGTCACTTAGTTGTGATGGTTATGTTTAGGTTAAGGGGCTAGGGAATACATTATGTCTATGAGATGTCCTCACTAAGATATAAAAACAAGTTAATGTCTGTATGTGTGTTGCTGTATGTATAGCTTTGTGAGGACCATAAAATAATCCATAGGAAGTGAGGACATTATGGGAAAGTGAGGACATTTTGGCTGGTCAAGGGCTTTCGGGGGGTTAGCGTTAGAATTAGGTTTAGGTTAGGGCAGTACTTCTCAAATAGTGGGGCGGGCCCCCCTGGGGGGGCGGGGTGAGGTGTCGGGGGGCGTGAGAGGCAGCGCAGGACAACTCATACAGTGGTTTATACAGTTAAATAAATAAAAGTTATCAGGTTCTCAATAGTATTTCAATTCGGGGGGGGGGGGGTGAAAACATTTCTGTCCTCTTGGGGGGGGGCATGACAGAAAATAATAGAGAACCACTGCGTCAGGGTAAGGGTTAGGTATTTAGTTGATGGTTAAGGTCAGGGTATGGGGGTCAGGGACCTCTTTAGGACCTTTTCTGGCATAAACACTGACCTTGTCAGGACCAGTCGTCCTCATGGAGACCAAAACCTGGTCCTAATGAGGCAGAACCTCATTTCTGAAGAAACTTGAAATTGTGGTTCAGTCAAGGTAAGAGTTAGGCTTTGAGTGGTTGTGGTTATGGTTAAGTTTAAGGATAACATTTAGGTTAGGCTGTCCAAATGGTTGAACGTCAGTTCAGGGTCTCAAGAAGAATAGATGTGCAAACGTGTGTGTGTGTGTGTGTGTGTGTCCTCCAGGACTGATGATCGTGCTGCCATAACAGCTCAGTAACAGTGGTAGGAGTTAATAGTATATCAACCACCTCGTGACAGTGTAATGTTTAGTTAATGTGTTCAGCAGATTACTCCATTATAGCCTATTTTTGTGTTTTGCAGAGAGGGCTATAATGTATGTTATTTCTCATTTTTGTCACTGTGTGTGGTTACAACAGTCATCTTTACATATTACCCTGTATTACTCTGCTGGAAAAAGCTATTTCCACATTCACAGTCTGATTGCGTTTCCAGTGAAACAAACAGCCAGTGTCACTTAAATAAAACATTCCAGCATTTGTGATTGTGTCACATAAAGCTCAAATGAATACTCTGCCTACCAACATTCAGAGATTTGAAAACAGAATTAAAGAAAGAATTTAAAAGAAACAGAGATTGAAAACGAAAATGATGCACAGTCTTGACAGAAAAAGCCCAAGAATCTAAATCAAATATGACATAAAAAATACATAATGACACACGTTTTCATTCTCTTTTTTGTTGTGACAGGGAGAGACAGGCTCTTTTGTCTGTACCTTATTTGATTATATTCTTCTTTCTGCGCCAGTTTCATTGGTGTTTTGGGATTTTTCTTTGTTTGAGGAGTGAATTAAAGTAAAATGTCTTTGGAGCTGAGTGAGCAGGGTTTTTGCAAACATGAGACACAGTTTGAAGCCTGAAGGTGATTTCTCTTTGTTTATTCTATAAATCATTTTCTGTGGGCAGCATTTTTTTTGTGTGTCAATAAAGCACTTAAAAATTGTCCAGCAACAGTGTCCAGCAAATATAACATCACAGGCAGACTTTATGGTTATTTAGTTTTAAGTGTTTCTCTGCATAGGTACATGAGGCAAATCCAGGTTTGCCCCTGGAAGTAAGTTTTGTGCGGAAACAACCGAGTTGGCCTAATAACTGTGTGTGAAGTCATCAGCCCACACAGAGTCGCTGCAATTTTAATGCCCCCTCGCTTCGAAATGAACACACACACAAACACACACACACACACACACACACACACACATACAACTCCAAACTAAACAAACCATTAAAGTCAGCTCTGCTTCCCCGGGGTGTCATCTGTCGGGAGGTGCTGAAACATAACATGTTTCATGTTTTTTGACTCGAGCTGTCAGTCAGCTGCCAGTTTTGCCAGAGTTCCAGGCTGAGATCATGGATCAACCAACAGGCAGAGAGACACACACAAAGACAGACAGGACAACATGCACTGCATACACTTTACTATTTTATTTTTTTTACAGTGGGAACTAAAGGCGTGCTGTGAAAAGTTGATTTACACATCATTACGTCACTGGTTAACATCCGTTTATCTGTAATTAGAAGGGGGCGGACACTGGGCACCCACTTATCACAACTCACTAACCTTTGTTATTTACATGACATGGCTCAATAGATGCTGAAAGAAATGACCTGTGTGCTGTGCCAGGTGGGAAGTGGACTGCTTGAATCCAGATTGATTACTTTTTGTCCTCTGAGCACCTGCCTAAACACACACACACACACACACACATTTGTAGTGGTGGATGAATTCCCAGTCCTATGTTTGAGCTGCATTACAAATGCATACGTCGTGTTTAGAGTGGCACAGAGCTCCTTTCATATGGAGATGCCGCTATCTTGTTCGGCATTACACCCCCAGCTGCCCCCCCCCCCGTCCTTCACATGTCCCTCGTCTCTTTCATCCCCGGCTTTACTCCGTTCCCAACGACCAAAAAAAGCTTAAACATGGGTTTAAACGGGATTTTGACCAGCAGGAATGTATTTAATCTGCCTTCACTTGTGTTGTGGGTCACGTGACGCTACGATGCAGGTTGCTTGAATTCAAGATTCTGTGTGATCATTTCTTGGCAGCAATGTGAATTCTGGCATTATTTCCGGCGACAGTCTCGGGACAGTGCTCAATATTTTTTATTTTATCAGTTGCATCAATTAAAAGACTGATTAAATCATCATTGAGCTCCACTGTGTTTTTGAATCGTCTTGTGTTTCAATCGCGTCTGTGACATTATTACCTTCTAACATACAGAAGAAGTTACTTAGTATGTTCTGTATGTATATATGTATATGTATAAACTTTAAATAATAACATCACAGTTCATACATGGGTGACATAGGGTAAAACCACAGGGCAAACTGGAAATGGGGAACATCAGACTTTGTGTGTCTGCTCCATACATTCATCTTTTTATGATAAGTGTTAACAGTACAGTATGCAGAGAGATGGCAGGAATGCTGTCCCAGTTGTTGGCCTTTGTTGGTAGACTAGATAGTAAAAAATAATGATTTTGAATTCAGGGAATGAAATGCAAATGCACTACACAGAGAAAATGGTGGGGGAAAGAAAAGAGAAGATAGCAGGGGCAAAATCGTTCCTGTAGTCTGCCAGAAGATAAATCTGATGGAGATGAATGCCAGTGAGGCTCATTGTTTGGCTGCCATGAGAGGTGGAGGCAGCTCATCACGTATGTCAGTGTGTGTTTTTTGTGCGCGTGTGTGCACGCTAATTATATTCACACTCTGAGCTCCAGTCTGATTGTCAGGCTGACGTATCCTCACCTTTGTCTGAGGGGGAAGTGAGAGGGGAGAGGAGGAGCACAGAAGGAGAGCAGCAGGAGCCGGAGAGAGAGACAAAGCTTTGGAGGAAGTTGAAGAGGAAACAGGAGGCGACGAGTGTGTGTGTCCAGTGTGAGTGTGCGTGTCAGAGACAGAGTGAGGGGAATGAGGAGTCCTGCCACGACAATTTATCCGTTGCTTAGCAGGTGCAGCCTGACCTGCCTTCCTCTCCCTCCTGCTGAACAAAGGCAACAAAGTCTCTTTCTGTTGATTCTGAACAAAGAAACCGGATTAAAACTGTCGTACCTCGTTGCATCGTCTTACTCCAAAAACACACATTTTCTTTCTTGCTTTATTCTTGTCGCCACCGATACTTACACTGCCATAAATAGCCTTAATATATTTATTTCTGTACATTGGTAAGTAGGACAGTTGTGTTTGAAGTGTCTGTATGTGTGCACATCATTTACACTCAGTATGTTTCCATGCATAATTAAGCTCTGCTATAGTTGTAGCTTCACTACGCTGACTGTCTATGTAACACTCGAGGGGAAGTGATTATTGAAGTGGTGATATGCCCCCGTTTCAACGAGGTGTTTGACCTATGACCTCATTTTCGTGTTCCCGTAGCAGCCTCTGCATTAAGAACAACTGGAAGCTGAGTTTCGATTGCGTTGAGCTCGACGGTGATTGGACAAACGTGGCAAAAATCGCCACTTCCATGGAAGCTCGGCTTCTCTGGGAGTCAGTGGAACCAGTGGGCGGGCGCGGACACTGGGCTTCTGCATGATGATTGGAGGAAGTGTCTGAAAGGTGGAGCCAGTTTTTGATTGACAGTGTTGCAAAAATGCAACACGACAGCGGAGCCTTTTCTGCCTCAGTCCTGTGTGGATTTTGGGAGGGAAGTCTGTAGACACACAGCTGGTCGTTGTGTGTTATTAGCTTGTTTGTATATATATATACATTGTAAATAAAAACACTATTAAAGGATTTCAATTTATGTGAGAGTTTATGTATAAATAACTGGGCCTGAAATGAGCTCCCCTGTTTCAAAGACCAACAACCGCCACTGGTTCACACACATACCATGTTTTTCTTTTTGTTTTGTCTTCTTCTGTGAAACAGCGTCTTCTTTCATTTCTGGGTCAAAGGTCAGTTTGATTGAATCGGATTAGACATACACATGCGTTAGAATTACAATTAGTTTTATTTGCACTCAAATGATAGTGAATTAAGACTTCTGCATTAACACATAATCAGTTGTGAACACATACAAACTGGGTGCAGGAGCAGTGGTGGCTGGGTGCCAATCCAACCTTTGACCTGCCTTGTGAGTTCAACTAGCAGCCCTTCGGTTACAAGCCCAGTTCCCTTCCACTCCTCCATGGGCTCCCAACCACATTATCTGCGTGTGTTAGTTTGGCTTTGAGAAATCTGATTGAATCGATTTTCAGTCGGACTAAAAGTCTGTTTTTTTACTTACACAGTGATTTTTTTGGGCCTTGTGGTCTTTATTTGTAACATTTGAAACTGGAAATGTGAACAATATGAACAATATGTCAATACATATTATTTGCCCTTTCACTTCCACCCCTCCCTACACGCACACACAAAGTGGTTTCTCGGTGTGATGGCCTGCACTGAGCTGAAGATGGATTGTGAATAATTAGAGATAATTACTCAGGCAGGGGAGGAAGAGAAGATCAATGTTTGATTTTGAGAGTGTGTGTGTGTGTGTGTGTGTGTGTGTGTGTGTGTCAGGGTGGGACAGAAACTGTTTCTCTAATTGCTTAAAAATAGGACAGTGAGCTGCTCTGGCTGACATTTACTCTCCCCCCCTGCAAACAGTGGCAGCCTGCAGTGTAAATCAGTCACCGGTGGATGCACGGGCCTCCGTGCTCAACACACACACACACACGCGCACACACACACACACACACACACACACACACAGCAGATCGCCACACGGACAATATGTCACGCCTGTCATATTTAGGGAGCCATTAAGGAGGAGTCAGCACCTCTGCTCTTATTAATGATGTCACTGTGGGCAGTATGTCGTATTAATGATGTCACAGCGAGGAGTGAGTTACAGCAGCTAACGGTCATGAGCCTGTGTGTGTGTGTGTGTTTATAATAAGTGGGGATATTTTTTTTGTGTATAGGAGAGGGGTGGAGCACTGCTTCATTTCTATCACGGTGTGACCTTGATGCTGGGGAATGAACAATGGGGGAAGGGAGGAGAGTTGAAGGAGGTGGTGGAGGAGGAGGAGGGATGGAGAGGTGTAACATCTCTTTGTCATCGTTCCTCTCCTGTGGTTTTCCACTCGGCCCTGACGCTCCGCTCCGAGGTGCTTATAGTAGCACAACCTCATTTTGTGTTTGTGTGTCTGTGTGTGTGTGTGCGTGTGTGTGTGTGTGTGTGGGCCGCTGTCCTTTGCTTTCTCAGTGCAGTCTGTGTTTATTCAGACTCAGACACCAGAACATTCCTCTGGCCTTACACCTTGCGCTCATTCAGAAAGAGGGGATTATAAAAGAAAAGCGAGGGACAGAGACAGCCTGTTGGTTCTTAGCCATTAAAGACATCATATGTAATATTCCTGCAATAACATTTAAAACAAGATATTTTATTGAGTAGTGTACTAACATGAGCTGTTGTCTTGACGATGTTATTTTCTTTACTGTCTTTGCTATAACTTCTGCAAACTATGAAACATCAGCGGGAGGAAAGCAATATTCAGTACTCGTTAGCCAGTGTGTTGTCTTTTATTTTTTAATTTTGTGACGTGTTTTTATGTTCTTTACGATCACGATCAAAAAGAAGCAGCTAGCGACAAATCTAGCGACTTTCTGTCATAAATCTAAATACGTTACGAGAAGGGAATGCACAATTATGCCACACGAGTGAGATCCATCTATAACTGTATTTATTTTAACTCTACTTGTTTTCGTTCGTGTGCGAAAGACAGGACGTGTTCTAGTCTAATATCTTGCGTCGTCATCGTGTCTGTACGTGTCATCGTTTTCCTAAAGGAGTGTATTCGCTATAATATATTCAGGTCCCCTAAAACGCTGTCTCCGTGTGGACGGAAAGTCTCTCTGACAAAAAAAGGCAGGCATATTCACCTTTTCTAACCAGAACTACCATTTTTTATTGGATTTTCTTGACTCTAATGAAGAATAAGCTGATGTCAGAGTGTTTTGTGAGGCTGATGTCAGTTCAGAGGAGGTCAGAGAGGAGCGAGGTCAGGTTACCGTGTGTGTGTGTGGGGGGCTGAGGGTTGTGTGCACATGTAGGTGCTGACTATACTGTTCCACCGCACAACAAGGGTGGATTAGTGTGAACAAACGCACTTTACAGTGATGTATGCCTCGACTCACGAGGACAAGGTTATAGACTGAGCTCCTTTTTTGTGCCTTTTGTTGGAAGCTGGACAATGGGCTTGTAAACAATTTTCCTCCCTTTCATTTTCTCTGCGTGCCAATTCACCTCGCATTTATATTCGGTCACTTTAATAAAAATTCAATTTCCTTTCCTTTTGGATTATAATGCTGCCGCTGTTGAGGGAGGAGATGCATTTCTTTCTGAGTTCAGTTATTGCTTCAGAGTCTCTCTGGGGGGTTAGACCCCCTGTTGGCGACAATATTAGCATCTGGAAATCACTGTGTGTGTGTGTGTGTGTGTGTGTGTGTCCTGCAGCCTCCCACTGTGTTTGATGTATTTGACCTGCTCTTTGTCTTGAAACAAAGAAGTGCTTGTAGACGCGCTGTTCTCGGACACAAACACACAACGCACACGTTTTTCAGGGCACAGTTCTGAGTGTGTGTGTGTGTGTGTGCACCATGTGTGTGTTTTGCCTTTGACAGCTGTGTCCATGATGAGGACACTTCACCGTGATGCATTTTAATAGTGAAAATGCATGTGTCTGAAGCGGCTCTTCAAAACGTTCCCCATCACCTCCACCTCCACCTCGCTCTCCATGTGTGTGTGTGTGTGTGTGTGTGTGCGCGAGGGTGAACAGTTTTCAGGTAATTGTCCCCCCTGTTAAATGTGTCGCACAAAACTGATGAACACAGACTGACGCGTGAATACATTCAAACTCCTGACACCTGACAAAAGAGAGAATTAAATTACAGAAAATAAAACAAGTGGAATGAGGGAGAACAAAGAGAAGGGAAGAGGAAAGAAGGGTGGATGGAGGATGAGGGTGAGGAAATCTGAATTAGGAGAAAGTGATGACTGTTGGAGAATATTGATACGGAGGTGGTGGTATCAGTAATAGCGTTATACAGTGCCCTCCTATAGTATAGTATATATTGGAACAGTGAGGCCAATTCCTTTATTTTTGCCATAGACTGAAAACATTTGGGTTTGACATCAAAAGATGAACATTTCAGGTATTTACATCTGGATCTGATACACAACATAGAAGAGAGCACCTTTGTTTGAACGCACCCATTTTTCATGTGAGCAAAAGTATTGGAACATGTGACTGACAGGTGTGTCCTGTTACATTGTTTAGGAATTGGCCTCACTGTTCCAATACTATAGGTATACTATACTATATACTATACTATACTATACTATACTGTATACCAGCCTCCTCTGTTAAATATTGCGATTTCAGACATTTCCTTTGCTAAATGTTGGAGATTAAGACATGTTTCAGGATTGTTAAGTCTCTTTAACTGTGTAAAAGCAAAAATAACGGAGTGGACTCGAGCCATGCTGGTACTGTATAATGTATGCTGGTACTCTGGCTGTGAACAGTTCACTGTCCACTGCAGCTGGGTTTATCCGGCCTCTTATATTGGAACCTCCTGTGCTCCAGGACCAATCAGCTCCCAGGATCCACCAAGACACTCACACACATGGCAGTCAATCAAACATGCACACCTGCAACCCATCTCACACTCACATGCAGACACACACACACACACACACACACACACACACACACAGAAAAGGAAGCCACGACCCCAATTTCAACACTTAGAATCGTTTGTTTAATGTGTTGCTGGTGGTTTCTTCAGTCTCTCTCCTTCATGTCCAAAAACACGTCGTCCAAAAAAACACCAAAGAATCTTCCTGTGTAAATTGGATGAAGGCATGAAGGCTTTGTTCACAGCAGTGTCAGGTTCAAATCAGTTCCACTCACCCACCCCCCTTCACTGTGCCTCCACACTGATGGTGTTTAATGGCGGTGAGGCCCGCTGCTGGATCTGCAGGGCTCGCCACAATCACACATAAACAGACCTCTATGGGTGCGCTTTAATTACCAGTAAGTCACAGGGTGTCATGCTCACACAAACCAGAGCTGCAAATATCACAGCAAACATCTGAGCACAAACAGAGACGTGGACACACAGTTTTCCACTCGCACTCACACAAGTCAGTGAGCGTAATCCACGTAAGCCTCATTACACACATGCGTTATTGCAAACGCATGCACAGAACCCACTGTAATGTAAATGCAGACACAACCAGACGATCAGGCTTAAGTAAAACACTATGAACGACTCAAGATTATTGTTTCTATAGAGCCAGGGTTCTCAAATCTGTGATGTGCTTCCTCTGGTGCTGCTTGGAGGAAAATCAGAAATACTGTTCTACTGTATATAGACGTATATATTACATAGAAGATAAATGACATAATAATTAGTTACCTTATCTCTCGCTCCATCTTAATCTAATGTCACTATAACAGTGTGTGAAGTATAATGTGAGGAAGAGGAGGATGATGAGAGAGCAAATGATCTTATTGGGAATAAATCTGCCTCCTGTGAAAAGTCTGTAGCTGACTTTGCTCGATCTATTTACACCTCTTCAAGAGCTCAGTATTTTCTCAGGTGGTACTTGGTATGAAAAGCTTGAAGTGTCAATAAGAACACAAGTGTACTGCAGTAAAAAAACGTAACTTTAACTTGTACATTTTATTTAAAAAGAGCTCAAATTTGAATGGTAGGAATATGACTATCTTTCAACAATAAAGTCGTAATATCATTTGAGATTTTGCTGGAATAATAATTACGACTTTATTCTCATAATATTTCAACTTTATTCTCAAAAGATTACTACTGTATTCTCATCATATTACGATTTTATTCTCATAAAATTACGACTTTATTCTCATAAAATTACGACTTTATTCTCATAATATTACGACTTTATTCTCAAAAAAATTCAAATAAAAACCTTAAATTTGGCCCTAATATAAATCACCAGCTCTGGTGTTAAAACTTCGAGCTTGTTGTCTCAGACAACCCTTGCTAACGTGTTTGTACTTTATAAATCACTCACACCAGTTTCACTCAACTGTAATCCCTAATCTAAACATGAAGGTGTAGATATAGACATTATTGAAACTAGAGAAAAGAGAGCAAACATCCACCCACACATGCTGTTTCCTCTCAGTCTCCGTGTGTTCCCATATCTCACAAGGTTAACAAAGAAATGATCAGAATCATTTCTTCCATGGACCATAATCTAAATCCCAAGGAGAATGTCGTTGAACTCTGTCCTTTACTTTCTGAGTGATGCCAATGAGCTACAGTTAAATAAATGAAACCACCACCCAACTAAGCGTTTTCAGAGTGTGGGATTGCTGCTGATTTTTGATACGAGGGAGTAATTGCTGTTTTTATTAGTCATGTATGATGCAACCAAAGGTAGGGATTTGTTTGCACAAGTTGTTTTGGCTCAAATGAGCATCATTATCACCACCATCTGACATCAGACGCCTCCCAAGAAGCAACTCCAGCCACGACTTCAGAAAAAGTCAGTGTAACTTTTTGTTCAGTGATTCAGAATTGAGGTTTTAAGATGTTGTAAAAACTGAAGTGTCCCTTGATAGGAAAAAAGGTTCCCCACCCTTGATGCAGACCAGTCCCTTAAAACTGATGTATGCGGCGAAAATGAGCTCAAATAGACTCACGGTTGTGTTGTGCGTCCAAAGGCAGTTATTTTGTCCGCCCTTGTGTCTCAGTTATGTGCTGTAACTCGTGACATATTATTTTTGAAACAAAGTCAAGAGATTTGTACAGGTTTCACGGACTCTCAGTGCGTAATGGCTTTATGCTTCAGAAAATACATGACGCAGTGTTTTCACACACGCACACACACACACACACACACTTTTCTCCCCATATATCTGTGCTTTACTTTGTTATTAATATTTCTAACAACTTTTACTCCATTACATTTCCTTTAACTATAATAAAATCAGAAGAAGAGTTGGTAATGGTCTGTATTTATATAAAGCTTTCCTGGTCTTGATGAAGTCTTTCATACTCATTCACACGCTGCAACATGGGGTTAAGTGTCTTGCTTAAGGACACATATAGACTAGCAGAGCCAGGAATTGAACCCACAACCTTCCAGTTGACTGAAAACATGCCCTACCACTGAGCTACCATGTCTAAATCCTAACTCCACACCTTTTTTAATACTTTTACTTCTAAAACTTAAGTACATTTTATATTACTATTGTGACTTCAACTTCTACCAAAGTCATTTTCTGGTAAGATACTTCAAGAGTGTCTAACCCTAATCCTTTTAACCAGGTCCTAACCCTGACAAAGCTCTTTAACCCTTTGACACCAAACGTGTGCAAACAACACGTTTGCACAAGCCCACTTTGCATTAACGTAATTATGCGACGGTTCATGCTATTGGGAACATTTACAATGGGCTCTTAAAGCTGAGAAGTTGCACATCAAAACCAGCGTGTGGTTATTACGGTAATTTCGTGCCGGAGGACGCCAGAGAATCAGCACCTTTGTCACCAGAGAGGAGAGAGTTGGAAAAAACACCTGTACATAATCTGTTTTTGCTCATTGAGACACGAGACTCAACCAAATGTTAATTTAACGCACAGAATCTTTTTTCTCAATAAAAAAACATTTTTCTTCATTTTAAATTGTTAATAAACTATTTAAACATGCAGCAAATTGTAATTAACTGCCAGATATTGAACGTTTTTCTGCAAAAACATTGAATTCACAGGACATTTTTACATTAAAGTTGTAGGGCCCAGACAAAATGTCCCCACAAAGATAGGTTTGCACGTTTTTTTGGACCACACAAAGATATAAATACAAGTACACACACACACTGCTGCATAGACTTATGTGTAGTGAAGGTTATCTTCAGTCCCACATGGGTGACAAGCCACCAGACCATACAAGAAGCTATGTACTCTACACATAAGATGTGTGTGTCTGGGTGTGATACAGAAAGTGTGTATAACCACGCCTTTTCCTCCACCATAGTTTCATGAGTGCACACAAGCAGCTTGTGTGTGTGAGGAGATTAGCAACATTATGTCTTAGTGAAAACAAACCCAAAGCAAATTAGCATGTGAAGCAAGGTCATTTTAAGAGAGACGGTTTATTTATTTATTTAGTTACTTATTTTTTGAAGGAAAGCGAGGACAAAATCTTGACTGTGAATTTAAGAAATAATGATCTCAAAATGAAAGGCCATGCGTCTGGGGGGCGGAAGAAATGGAATTTGTCTCCCTGAGACGGGTTTTTCACACAAAAGACGAAAATGTGTTGCTGAGCGCGGGACTTCAGCAACCGCACAGATATGTCTATGTGTCCATATGTGCAGTTGGGAATGGCTATGGGAAAGGGATTAGGACAGATTTAGACAGGCTTTGGTAAATAAGCAGCACAACGGCTGCTCCGGATGGGAAGGTGCCCAAATACACACACAAGTATGCACACACACACACACACACACACACACACACACACACACACACATAAAGAAGACACCATAAACTACCAATAGGCTGAAAAAGCTTGGACCCTTTTGTTATAGTTGAGGACGCTCTGTGGCTAAGTATGCTGTATTTTTATTGGTGTGTGTGTGTGTGTGTGTGTGTGTGTTGGGATTGGGGTCCCTGGCTGTGGTAATTGGGACTGATGGAGCTGAAAGCAAAGGATGAACCATGGGATAAAGGCTGGATAAAGGAAAGGACGGGACCATGCACATTGCCCAAGGAACTGTGCGCTGATTGGTTGAAGAGCGACTACAATGTGTGTGTGCATACATGTGTGTGTGTGCGTATGTGGGTGTGTGTGTGTGTGTGATCTCTGCAGATGTGAACAGCTTAGCGATTTTCTCAGCGGACCAATTAGATGAAGGCAGTTTTGTCCTCAGGTGTTAAAGCCTCCTCCTGGTAATAGAGGCTTGATTAGTGGGACTATTAATTGGTTTTTTAACCAGTCTGACTCTGTGTGTGTGTGTGTGTGAGTGTGCGAAAGTGCATGTCTTTCTATAGTCACGAGGACAATTCGGGGGGAAAGGGTTTTTCTGAGTCTTAAAGAAGATTTAGACGCCATCATGTGACATTTAAGTGTCGCCCCAAAACTAAGCGTTGGCCTAGTCATTTGTTATTGATGGTTAGGGTTATATCCCATTGGTCAAAAAACAGACACACCTGTTCTCCTTTGCATTTGAGACAGTGTGAGTCTGTTGTTCTGCATTTCCCGGGTGAGTTTTTGTTGTTTACTTGCATGTTTTATGTCTTTTTGTTTGTTTATTTGTTTCATTACTACTGTACAGCACTTGGTCAACTGTTGTTGTGTTTTTAAATGGGCCTTATAAATAAATTGGATTGGATTGGATAAATCATGTTTAATCCTGGGGTTTAAATGGGTTATCGACCGGTGAGAATGTATTTATTTGGCATTTATTCCTGGATTGATGACTCCAATAATTCAAGTGGGATTTTCAGTGAGAATGCAAGACCTTGGTGAACAATAACATGACACTTTCTTCCTTTGTCAGCTCAATTTTTGTGCTGCATCATTTCCTGCGCAGTGCTATGACATGCATTCTTTTACCAGCCGTTAGGCACGATTGTTTGTGGCAGTTTTACTTATTTGGGACAGGACTCAATATATTTTATTTCATCAATGAGGTAATTGGAAGGATTGATTGACAGAGGGGACCAAAGTGAAAAATGCAATATAGTAACTGTGTGTGTTCTTGTATTTGTAGCATTGTGAGGACCAAAAATCGTACAGACCATACAGAGTGAGGACATTTTGGCTGGTCCTCAGGGCTTTTTGGGGGTTAAGACCTGGTTTTAGGGTTATGGTTATAAATGGGTCTATGTTAGGATTAGGCACTTTGTTGTATTCAAGCTTTCAATGTATTGTATAGCGCCAAATCCCAACATACATGATCTCAAGTCACTGTACATAGTAAAGCAAAAACCTTTACAGTATTATAGAGAAAAGCAAAACCCACACACCTTTTAACAGGAAGAAATCTCTGACAGAACCAGACTTAAAGATGTGCGGCCATCTGCCTCGACCGGTCGGGCTGAAAGGGAAAAATGGGGGAAAGAGGGAGGTGAGATAGAAGGTTTAAAAATTGCAGGTATACCCGTGTGTGTGTGTGTGTGTGTGTGTGTGTGTGTGTGTGTGTGTGTGAGGGTTAAACTGAAGGCATCCCCAGAGAAGTAGAGCTGAATGTCATCCTGTTGCTAAATACATGCAAATAAATTCTGACAGTATTTCCTATCACTGAAATTTGCCCATCAGAACATCTCTGCAGCTGCGTAATTATCCCAAAAGAGGCGTGCTGTTAGAAGCAACAACTCCTAGTAATGAGAGAAAAGATAAATGTGTGATGGGCTAAGTAGAAGCGAAGGAGGAGGAGGAGAGGAGATAGAGATGGAGAAGGCACGAGGAGAGAGGTGAGGCCTGCTTCTGAGCGCCACTCCCGGGAGCCCAAATGCTTCCTCATCGGTAAACAGTGAATAATTCATCTAGTTACCATAGAGAGCACACTCACTCATACATATGTGCATGCACACACGCAAACTGTTTTTTATATCTCAGTGAGGACATATAGCCCCTTACCCTAACCTGAGGTATCACAACTAAGTGCCTCACCCGAACCCTGAAACCTGAAAAGGCACTTTAATGTCAAACTGTCCTCACAGTGATATAAATACAAGTACACACACGCAGCAAGGACCCTATTCATTTCACAGACATTTCTTTCAGCAGTCAGACAGCATGGTCCGGTGTGATGCTTTTATTATTCACTATAAACTCTGTGGGACCCTTCGCTCACTCACTCACGGACTGTATGTGTGTGTGTGTGTGTGTGTGTCTCATTTTTCTGCATCTGTCAGGGTGAAAAGGAGGACAGAGATGCAACATTCCTTCATTCATAACCTGGAGGCATGCACACACTCACAGGGAAAACGACTAAAGCAGGTGATGGAGCGCCGGCTGCTCCGCTTTTATCCCGCAAAACAAATACACAGCTCAGTTTCTCACGACCTCCTGTGTACATAACATCACAAAGAACAATCGATTTGGGGTTTTACAAGCTACAAAAACACACCCTCGAAAGCCTGTTTTTCTACACTAAAATGAGTGTGTATACCTGGGTATTTCAACCTGGGTATTACCTACTGTCCTGTGGTGCTTCTGTTTCTGTTTTTACTTTTTGTTTTAAATGTGTCGAGGAAAAGAATGAATTGAAGGGAGAAGAGCGTAATAACAACAAAAAGGGAACTACCGTCATTACATTTTTGCATCTTTTACTTAAGTCTGTCATTCAAAATCAAAGGTAAAAGCTATGGTTAGCTAAAAACGTGTGTGGCTAACGGCTATGCTAATGGCTGGAAGATGAACGTACATGTGCCTCAGTGAAGATAATTCTCACCAGTGTCAAAATGATAAAGAAGAAGAAGAAGAAGAAATAAAGAACATTTTCATGTTCCTGAGTCTTGTGTTCCCACTAAAGCCAACTGGAACAGGAGCCGATAAAAACCCACTGGTATTCCAGAGTCATTTGACCCTGGAGTGAATCAGTGAATGTATTCCCACTGGTAAAACAAACCTGGGATTAAAACGTGTTTTTTCCAGTGAGAATGGGGCATTATAAGCATATACAAGCGTCGGCCACTTTATCAGACACACAGGACACAGTAATAAAGTGGCAGCAGCAGAAAGCTCAGCTGCTTTCTTGGTTCAAGGTTGTGCCTTCAGAGACTTTCCTCTGTGTACCTCGGTTATAATGAGTTTTTATTTGAACTACTGTTGTGTTTCTATCCTCTTGAAACCAGTGTGGCCACTCAGCTCTGACCTTTGGCACCTGACAGCTGTCGAACGGAATATTTTCTCTTATTTGGACCATTAAACCCTGGAGATGGTTGTGTGTGAAAATCCCTGAAGATCAGCAGTTTCTGACGGTCTGTCGACAACCATGACACAGGCACAATCCGCCGTTCTTCCCCATTTTGATTTCTCAGTTTGAACCAAAGCAGCTGGTCGTCTTGGTCATGTACCAGAGGGTCGTAAAATAAACTACGGTCAAATATGCAGTGTTGTGTTGGAGCAGTGGGCGGGGCACGGACGCTGGGCTGATGCACAATGATTGGAGGAACTGAAAAGACGGAAGCACCTTTTGATTGACAGCGTTGTGGAAATATTGAGGATACAATATTGAGTTCCTGTCTCTGTCCCATGTGGATGAAACAGTGCATTATGTGTTGCTCTACAATATAGACTCTTTGTACATGTTACACTCTGTAAAAACACGATTATAATAGCATTTCTTCATCAGTTTTACATAATTCCTGCATTTCATAGTTCCAGTTCATTCAGTCTTTCATTTTTTATCAGTGTTGGTTTGACTAAATTTGATGCTAAGATTTGCTGATTAGATATTTGCGTTAATAGGTTCAACAGGTGACCCTAATAAAGTGGCTGTTTGTGGTAATTGTTTATGCACAGGTAAGAAATATTAAGCTAATCTATTTTCTGTAGTTCAAAAGAAGCCCTTGATCTGATCTTTACTCAAGTCACAAGCACAGACAAACAAAATGTGTTCAAGCAAGTAACACCCAAACAATTCTAACGTACTTATGGAACACACCCATTAAACATTCACAGTGCCAGTGGAAAAACTAAGTGAACATACAGGTCTTGCCCCTTTTAACCTCAAGCAAAGGTTTGTGCAGCAGTAAATCAAACCTGCACGGCATTCAGAAGGACGTTTCTCTCGTTCTTCTCACAGACCTGCTTCAGATCAGACGCAGTCTCAGGATGTCGACTGTGGACGGCTCTCCTGAGGTCGTTTCACAACATCTGTGCTGGGTTTTCACCGGTTGTCTTTCTTTGAAGTGGTTGAGTTGCAGTTTTACGGTCACCGCCCTGCTGCTTCAGCTAAAAAGCCATCCTGATATCAGGCACATGGTACATGATGGTAAGAAATGCCTTATATTAAGTCATCCAATGACACCTGGGCCACAAACTCTGTACTGCAACACGCAGGTTATCAGCATGGAGCTGCAGCAAATCCTGGTCTTCAGGGACCTTTTCCCTGCATGTTGTAGATGGTCAGCTCGCCATGCGTTCATTTGAATCAGGTGTGTTGGAGCAGGGTTGAAAATGCTGAAATTTACCAAATCTAAGAATCCAGAGGAGAATTAAAACAAAGGTCTGCAGTTTGCATTTAACATTATAAAAGGTAACAATAGACAGACGTTGGTGAGGATAATTGTAACCAGTTTGGTTCTGTGATTTTTTTCTTCCTCATTAGAGCATAATGTAAGTTTAGTAAAGTTTGCTCCCATTTAGAGAAGATAGATGAAAAAGCATTGTCCATTTGTTATACTCGCTAATTGTTAACATTTCCTTTTATTCTTTGGTTGAAATGTATTTCAGTTGTCTTCACATCCTGCTCTCCTGTGTTTCCCGCCCCTTTGATTACTTGCACCTTCCCCAATGTGTTCCACCTGCGTCTAATTGTCTCCCCACACCTGCAGGTGTATTTAAACCTGCTCTTCCTCAGTGTTCCCTGACAGTTTGTCTCTGTCCTTTGAGTGAAGTGTTTCAGCATTTCTATCCTCTGTGAGATTTCCGAGGATATTTCGACCCACTTTCTGACTACTGACTAAGTTTTATCTTATTAAACCTTGAGTTATTTCTTTAACTACTGTGTTGTGCATTTTTGGGTTCAATCTGTTCCGCGCACTGATAACATGACAAACATGGGTACTCACCTGCTTGAATTCTGTAGTAATTGTGAAAGTTGTGTTCATTTTTGTTCACGTTAAGATCTGAGTTTGACATTTAAAGGTAAATTTATACACGAAATGCAGTTAATGTCAAAGACCTCATTTCCATGTTCTCGCCACTTGTGCACGTACACATCCCAGACCCTCGGAGAGCACAGAGGCAGAGTGAGAGTTGAGACCGGTGTCTATAATTCATATTTGTCTTGTATAATAACTGCTTGTCATAGCAGAATACTGCTGCGTGTGGTGGAATATAAAAAAAAATTCCATTTTATTTCATTTCCATAACTCCAGTCTGCAAATTGCAAAATATTACTATGCTAATAGCAGCTAGGACTACAGCCCTGCTGTTTCTTTTTTTAAATATAAACTGAAAGAAAACACAATGAAACACAGAAAGTGTCAGAATAATCAATGGTAAACTGTTTACTAAAGCTGCCCGTGTTGCATTGTGGTCTCGTTATTTGATTACAGCAGTATTTCACTTTTAAAACGAAACCAAATCTGAAGCAGAGAGCAGTGACATGCATGGCGATGAGGCAGAGGAGGAGGAAAATGGATGTGTGTGTGTGTGTGTGTGTGTCGTATGACTGACTGATACGTCTGACCGTAACCTCTGCCCCAGAATGCTATGGACACCTGTCTTCCCACGCAGGATCCTTCAGGACTTCCCTGTTCAATGCAGACCTGATTTATTAGACCCCAAGGGCTCCCTCTCTTTTGCTTTTTGTTCTCCCCTTCCTTCCTCTTACTCACTCTCTGAAGCGCACACACACACACATGCAGACAACGATCATCCTGAAGGGCCACGGAGAGGAAAAGAGAGAAATGGCTTCTGTCATTTTTCCTCTTTTAACTCGGCCTCTGCAGCAGTCTCTGTCACACAGGCCCCTGAGGGGAGGACATCAAACAAAGGAAAAACCTTTCACACTTTATTGTCTTTTACCACCGAGAGCTCATATCTCTTTTCTCACTCTGTCTCCACTTTCTTTCTTCTTTTTTTTTTTACACTTCTCTCATATTCCTCCCATCCATCTTTGTTCCCCCATGTCCGTAGTGTCTGCGCATCTCTTTCTAAATCTATATTTTATAAAGTTTGACGTTTTGACAACGCCCTTTCACTCTGAAAAATACAGAGGCGGGCAAAGGGGGGGGGGGGGGGGGGGGGGGGGAAATGGGGCAGAGCTGGAGGGAGACCGAGGGAGTCTCACCTGTGCTGAAAATATGCAAATGTCACCACAGGTTTCAACCAACATGTGTGTGCAGTTCAAAGACAGCACAGTGGACATATACACATATAAAGGTAGCACTCTTGCCTTCTTCTTTGCAGCAAGAAGACCCGGGTTGGAACAAAGGCCTTTCTGCATGGAGTTTGCATGGTTTCTCCGGGTTCTCTGGTTTCCACCCACAGTCCAAAAACACGCAATATGGGGATTTGGTCAATTGCACGCTTTAAAGTGACCGTAGGTGTGAGAGTGAATGGTTGAATGGTTGTTTGTCTCTATATGTGGTCCTGCATAGACTGGCACACTGTCCAGGGTGTGACCCCGCCTATGTCAGCTGAGATTGGCACAGCAACCCCCTCCCACAACCCGCCTGTGGAGGATTAGGTGGTAGAAAATGGATGGATGGATATTTATAGGTGCTTAATGTCAAACAAACATATGATGAAAGGGTTTGTCTTAAACGTTCTCATGATATACACACATTCCTCAGAGGTGAACACTTGATTTTACATGATTTCGACTAAATATCCGCACACGTCGCGCGCAGCAAAGTGCGCAGACCCTGACGTACTCGCGCGTCAGGGTCCTGTAGTATCCCACTCCGCCATCTGGTGGCGGTACAAGTCTGGACGCACAACGAACATTGCTACAGCTGCCTTGAACACGTCTGGTTCAAGCGGCTCACAGTTGAAGGTCCGTTGGGCAGAGGGGGTCAGGCTGTCGCTCAGGTTGAGGCTCAGGGGACTGTCCTTGGCGACTACTTCTTCATGTTGTTTTTCTGCTTAGTGCAAATTCAGGTCGCGCATGCGCTCTCCGCGCACGGCCAACGCTCTCTTTGCGTGTTGATGACACAATTCGTCATGCGCACGGTGCACGTTGGGAGCTGGAAGTATACCGAGGCCTTTAACAAGCATGTGAATGCACAGAGTGTTGATGTCAGAGAAGTCCTCACACACACACTCACACTCACACACACTCAGGGCCTGGGCAGGGGTTAACAGAAATGCCTCGGAGCGACTTTCATCTGAGGTTAACTGTTTCCCTGTGGACTTCCTGCCCTTTAGCAGGCAGCAGAATTTCTCCGAGTGAAGTTGCTCACAGCATCATTATTTTTCATCCTCCGTGCAGGAAACAGAGCGGCTTGACACAGCTGGTATCTTCTGGTCTGAGTTGGGGGTTTGACTAATCAATGCCATTGAGGAAGATCAATCCTGCTGTGAGTCTCTCTGCGGTTTCCACTCAGCGTTCACGAGTGTGTGTGTGTGTGTGTGTGTGTGTGTCATGATGGTTCCTGGTTCATGGCATTTAACTGTTAGAAGACCTAATGGGAGACCTTCAGACGACGGCTATCAGGAGCTACACACTGGGTTTAGCACAATCTGTTAGACACTCTGCACATATCGGTGCATATGTGAGTGTGTCTGGGGTTTTTTTTGTCCTTGAATATAAAGGTATATGTGTGTGTGTGTGTGTGAGTGTGAATATAAGCACTGCACCCAGGTGCAATGCCTGGAGGTTGGCGTGTCCCCAAACCCCAGCACAGAAATAAGGTCATATTTGAAAATTGTGTCAGAGGAAGAAAATGGAGATAGAAATAGAGCTGGGAGGTATTTTTTATGTAAATTACAATCATCCGCTGAATTAGAAATGTAGATTTGCAGCTGGAAATGTCAATATGATTCACTCAGCAGCACAAAAATGAGACTGGGAGGTTTGGATAATTTGGAAAAAAGTGATGCAGATGCATTTCGATTGAACGGATTCTTGTCAGGCAGAATATCATGTTTATTACTGTATTTCATTTTCTATTTAATTAGTGTCTATTATAAGGAAACGGAAACACAGGATCCCAGCCTTTAAACTCCTCATGGAGAGATAAGGAAACATATTATAGTCGACGAGAGACCACTTTCACTGTCATGTGTTTCACAATGGGACGAAAGCACCGTTTTAAATGGAGGTAGAGACGACGAGGTGACACTGAATGGAGATTACAAAGAACACCTGTGAGGACCTTTCCCTTTCTCTGCTGCCTCGCTCTGATTGCTGTATGATGACGTGGGCGTGGGTGTGAAGGAAAACTTGTAAAAATAACCAAGCCCACACACACACACACACACACACAGACACACAAAGACACTGCAGCTCCACAGACACCCACACAAACATGTACAGACACAATGGAGTCTGGCTATTTCTCAACAGTCAGGCCTTGAGGAAAGCGGTGTAAATCATGTGTCGCAAATATTTCTGGTGCACTGCCCGATGTTCCATCTGAATAAGTCATCAATTAGATTTTCATGCGACTGATTTTTCTTCTGTCTTCTGCAGCTTGTGTTTGTCCTCGGCTTTGTTTTGTGAACTGAAGAAAAATCCAAAATGTAAGAAAGGAACCCCTCAAGAGACGCATGCTTACCACTTTATTAGGTACACCTGCGGTCTTCTGCTGCTGCTGTAGTCAAGTTGCTTAAAGGTGTTACAGTTGGCTTTCTGTCGCGTTGGACTAGTCTGACCCATTTTTCAGCCCGTTCTCCATGAGACATGAAGATGGGTGTGTTTGAAACTCTCAGTAGATGAGCAGCTTCCTTTATTTTAACCCATTTATTCACCAATTTAACTGAAAAAAAGACAAGATTGACAGATAATGTGACACAGCAACACATAATTAAACACAACAAATCCAGGCAGAACAAACAGGGGGAATTAATCTAATTTAAAAAAGAAAACAAACAAACAAACGAACAAAGAAATACGGACACAACGGACACAAATACTAGGTTATTTGTGTCTGTTTGGGAACAATTTGGCCGTGTGAAGTTTTCAGCAACACATTTAACGCGTTAAATATGTGTTAAAATCAATACAAATATAACAAAAATCAGAGCAGCAGGTTCTGAAATACTCAAACCAACCCGTCAAAGTCACTTTCTTCCTCATAGTGATGCTGGCTTTGATCATGAATGTGCTGAGTTGCTGCCATGTGATTGGCTGATTAGATATTTGTGTTAACGAGCAGATTAACAGGTGTACCTAATAAAGTGGCCCGGGCAGTGTGCGTCGTAATTGTACATCTGGCCCTCATTCCTCTTGTTTATATGACACGCGTTACAAATGTGCCTGAATTCATTAGACTTATACTGATTATCATATTGAATCAACGCTCGACGCTGATGAATGGTCCACTGTCACTGCTCATTTTCTGTTTTTTGCCAAACTGAGTTAAATGAGGAAATTAGGCCGGAGAATGAATCCTGATGGATGACGTCTTTTGAACTTCAATTGTGCGTGGAGCCATGTGCTCTTATCCACAACAATAAACGGTGAAACCGGCCTTTCCTGTTTGACCGCAAAACATTTTAGAGAGAAGGACTCATACATATTCTGCTACGACACTTTCTTACAGTATCTGGAAAAAAAGTGTAACCATGCAAATATTTAATTTTAAGCACTCAGATTTCACGTTCTCACATTTTCGCTGCTGCAGCTCTAACAGCCGCTCTGTTGTTAAAGGGGTTTTGGACACTTTGCCCACTCACCCCAGCCTTCACCCGGCCTGGGTGGGCCCCCGCTGCAGGGTGCCAGGCGGGGTGTCTGTCTGTGGGCCAGCGACACATTTTTGAATTGACATACTGTTTAAAAATGGATCTGTCTAAATTATTCAGTCTGTTATTTTAGTGTCAGCGTTCGGCGATGATGTCTGGTTGTCACGGAAACGTGGTCCCATGATCCTCAGCCCACAGCTGAGTCCCCTCCTTTGGAGGAGGAGGAGGAGGAGAAGGAGGAGCACTGAAGCGGCAGAAAATGTGGTAAAGAATAAACACTGTCACTCCATGTGAAAACGAGTATGGAGAGAAAAATAAAGAGAGAGAAAAAGGTTTTTTAAAAAAACTGTATTCAATAATAATGAAATCATGTATATCATCTACTTTGGACCTGATATTTCATCTCAAGCAAAACTCAGACTCTCATGAGGCTCAAAATGTCCATTTTTTCTTATTACAAACAACAGCTGCTGCCATTTTCGCTCGGCCAAAAAGAAAATGTAGTCGTCAACTATTTCCGTTTCCTTCTAGTCTATGACTACTTCTCCAAACGCTTTTAATAAAGTGCTAAATCTCCCAAATAACGTGGGTTATTTTGAACAGAAAAAAACAATGAAGATTGGAAAATGACAGCGCCCGGGAGAGATTTTTTTTCTTTATACGGCAGTAGGAGGAAGAGATTACCCAGGACTACAAAAATGATATAACACACTGTAATACTAGTATAGGGAGTGGAGAAAATATAATTATTGTCTGGATCTCATGAATATAAACAGGCAGGTGTGTGTGTGTGTTTTTTCTTCTGTTTAAACACACACACATGCTGGTTTTACATTCTTTGTGTGGACACTCATGGACATAATGCATTCCCTAGCCCCTTAAACCAGGTCTTAATCCTCATAAAAGCCTGTTAAAGTTGTGTGGACCAGCCAAAAACGGCCTACTTGAGACATGTACACACACACACACACACACACATGCAGGTGTGTGCAGCTGTCGTCTCTTCCTTAGGACACTGCATCTGCAACTTGAATTCATTTGCACAGATAAAGCAAAGTGTTATCCCTGAAGTAAATACTTAACCCCAACCTTAACCTATAACCACACTTCAAATCTTAGCCCCTGAACTTCACCAGTTCCTCAGGTTTTGATCTCCATGAGGTCTACTGGCCCTGGCAAGGGGAGTGTTTATGCCAGAAAAAGGTCCTAATACAAGCATACGCGCACACACACACACACACACATTACTGGAGAATGGGTCCCAGGCTTCAGCGGTCATGCTTTATGGATCTCCAGTGAGACATGAACACATGGAAGAGTCATCTCTAGCTTACAGCTGCTGGTGTGGAGTTTCTCTCCATCTCCCACTGAGATTGTCTCTGTGATGAGATGCCGCATCTGGGAGCTGGCACTTCGCTCTCTGGACACTTATCTGCAAAGAAAAAAAAGAAAGCACCCTCCCCATTCATTATAAGTATGTTCTTGCTGTGTTATCCACATGAACCTGAACATCTGCTTGTATGTATGTACGTACGTGAGTGTGTAGAGTAAACAATTCTTTGTGAGCGATGAGGCTTCTGAAGCTGCTGGAGCTGCTGAGGCAGAGAAACGTCTGTGTGAGCAGCTGGGAAATCAGACTGGGGGATTCTTTCCTCCGCCTAAACGCTGAGATTTACACGCTGCCCAAAGCCCAGACACACACACACACACACACACACACACACACACATGCGCGCGTTCCAAGACAGAACATGCATATGCATGCAATCATGCTCTCTCTCTCTCTCTCTCTCTCTCGTGCACACAAAGGATTCTTCCACTTGCACAGCTTGCGTCACACTTTTCAGGTCATTTCATCATCTGTTAGTCATTTTTCTCCGTGAGCTTTTCACCTTAAACAAACAGCCATAATAAACTCACTGATTTATTCTGAAAGAGAAAAAGTCGAGGAGGAGAAAAGGAGCCTTTGTGTACAAATTGGTTCTTGTTTGAGCAGCTCACTTGTGATATAACATCCCTGCCTCCCTTTTCACGTCACTGGGCACCCACTCAGTTACAGTAGCAGCGTTTTAAGCCTCATTTAGGCACTGAAATTGACAGATTCCGCCCCGGGTTCTTTCTTTGTACAGAACATGTATTTAAATAATGGTTCTGGGTTTTTTTTTTTTTTGAAGCATGTTTTTTGAGGCACTGAGTGACACACCCTGTGTCGAGAACTAACACGAGACACAGAGGCTCGCTCTCACTCACGTGCTCCGCCCCCATTGGGCGAGTTCATTAATATTAGTGGAAAAGTAACAGGAGCCTCGACTCGAGGCGATTGTGCAACACCTCGTAGACGTGCATCACACAATAAACAGGTGTTGGAATCCGATTCCAGCTGCAGTAAGAGAATTTACTACCTTCAGTTTATTTAAAACACATCTCTTGATTTTATGTGAATATGTGTCACATTTAATGCTTTTTTCAATATTTATTTGCAATCCTGTGTTTTTCTGCGGATTGTCATTCATGCTGTGCATTGTTTGATGGTTTGTTATTATTCGTATTTCTTGTTTTTGTAGCCTTTTGGCTAATTCTGGCATATGTTCATCAATACGCGTTTCATTTCAAATCTCAAAATTACATCTGCTGAAGTCTATGATATCTTAAAAATGTGTTTCCTGCTTTATCTCATCATTAGACAGCCTTTTTTTTTTTTGACGGGAAACTTAAGTTTGTGTGACATTTGTAAACTGCTCACTCCCTGCACCAAAGCCCATACAGAAAATCTGCAATTTTACATCATGGTACAGAGGAGTTGTTGATCGACTGCTGCCTCCATCAGTATAAAAAAGTGTCATTATGTGACTTCTGTGATTGAAGAACTTCTTCTAGGTTGATATAAATAACATAAACCGATCAAACTCAGCAGCTGTAGCTCAGCAGCACCTGTGTCCCTGTCAGCTAAAGTGATGATTTTTCTCTACTGACTTTGGTGGGAAAGAGTGACGGGTATACAAACTTCACTTTCCTGCTGGGAAAACTTATTTTTCAAATATCAGCCATGTTTTCAGGGAGAACAACCACATTTCAAACACCCTTAAATGACTTTTTAAGTGTTTTTCAGCATAAGAAAGTTTGTTCACTGTCACCAAAATAACTTTTTCTGAAAAATTTGCCACAGAATCACAGCCAACAGCAACACAGGATCATACACTGAGCCAACTGGCACTGGGTGGAGACATAAGGTGAGCGTGTATATACATATACTATATACTAAAGAGAGCAAGACCTGGACAAGTACTTATCGGCACAGGAAACCCTCACAGCAACACAAGTCTGAAAGAACTGAATACGAAAATAAAACGGGAAATATCCAACAATGACTAAAACATTAGAAAAGTTTCAGCGACGCACACAGCTGAGGACTTACTGCCAGTCAGGATATGTTAATTCCCACAGCAGCCATTTAGAGACATGCAGCCTGCTGTCTTCACAGTGTGACTCCAAATCCCACTGTCCCCATCATGCTTTCATGCCTACCTGTCAGCAGAGCACAGCTCCTTACACCTGCGGCAGACTGCGCTGGTGTGTGTGTGCGCGTGCGTGTGTGTGTGTGCGTGTGTGTGCGTGTACACGCTCATGTGTGTGTTTGTGTTTACCCACAGAGGAGCTTACTGTGCGAGCACATTCACAGCCAACATGTCTGACAAGCCTAATGAATCTCCAGCGTACAGCTACCTGCCAGCTCTCTCTTGTTCTGTCTTGTCTTCATTGTTCTCTCACTCTACCATCCTGCACCCCCCCCCGCCCCCCCCACCTCTCCCACCACCAGCACCAGCACCTCTCGCTGTTCGTCTGCTTAAACCAACACTGTCACTCTCACTCAGTGCGTTTCCATGCACAGTGATGTCAAGCTTAATTGGACTACTGTCCTTGTCCCAGAATACGCGCACGA
This sequence comes from Solea solea, assembly GCF_958295425.1. Lineage (NCBI taxonomy): Eukaryota > Metazoa > Chordata > Actinopteri > Pleuronectiformes > Soleidae > Solea > Solea solea. Next base: position 22,186,509 of record NC_081141.1, read on the forward strand.
GCGGGGAATCGATTTATGGGTGATATGCCCCAGTTTCAACTTGTTACCGCTAACCATTTTCCCACTGACCTATCTAGCTATAAATGATAGGGAACTCTGTCTGTCTGTTAATCGCACAAGTGTCCAACCCTTGGCAGGTGACCTAGTAAGGGCACGAGTGTGTGCAGTGCCGGCTTTCATGTTGTTTGGATGAGAAATGAGTGACTTATCGGTAGAAATGTGACAGATACTGTATATCCCGAAAAGTGCTGCTTCTGCCCCCCCTCAAAAAGCAGACACATAAGCCGTGTTTCCAAAATAACCATCCCTAACCGTTCTATTCTTAACTACCCTTCCGTTGGGGTGGCAGAGTAAAATGGTACGGTACAGTTAGACGGGCTCCACCCACAACAGTGAGCTGATTGGGCGACAGAAAACATCGTTCCTTTGCGATCGGTGTAAATATCCCATGGAAGTCGAGGCAAACGCTCGGCGTCGCGCTGTGTTGACGTCACATGATGCAGCCCCGCCTACCAAGTAAATTTACTGTTCTCAATGGAAGTTCAAGTCTGACCCAGGACTCTTCCATTCCAAACTATACTGTACCAAACAAAATTGAACTGGTTCTGCACTATTTTCGTCAAGGACCAAATCAATGTTAGGCTAGGTGTTAGCATCGTTCCACGTTTTTTATACCATCCATGAACTTTTAAATGCTTGAGCTGACAGAGCATACATTTGGTCTCCTCTTCAGTTCAAACCATAGACCATATATATATATATATATATATATATATATATATATATATATATATATATAATGTACACAGTTTTCCCCTGAAGCCAACCAGGAAATAAGAATATAATGAATAGCCACTGGGGAAAAAGAGCAGTGTTTAAAGGTGACATAGAATGCTTGTATCACACATATATGTTAGTTATGGAGGTCTACTTACATATATTAAGTTGTTTTCATGATTAAAAACCTCCTAATCGCTGCAAACGAGCCGATCAAAATATCTCCTCACTGACGCTCTCGTCAGCCGCGCTGTTTCAGACCAAACAGTTGCTGTGATTGGCCAGCCAACGAGAGCTTTCCTACTGTCCTGTGATTGGCCAGGTAGTGACGTAATAGATAGGCCAGCTCTCAGATACACAGCTCCCCCTCTGGCACGGTGGATGCTCTGCATCTCAGCAGCTACAACGAGACTAGTTCTTCTTCTTCTTCTGCGGTTGAATGTACGCAACCGGATGTGCCCGGACTAGTGCCCGCACCGGGAGGCGCTACGGTGGTGAGGATTTCTGATGACGACATCAAATTAAGGAAGTGTCGATCCGCTTCGCAGAGCCCAGGAAAACAATACAACACTATTTTCTCAGCAGTGGCTGAACTGTTTGTTCTGAAACTTTAGGGTTTCATAAACGAGGTAATGACGCAGATACACACACAGACGCAGCGTTAATTGGAGCTTCCGGTCTATGTCACCTTCAAATGAAAGTCTATTGGAAAATGAGCCAACTTCTCACTTGATTTATTACATGAGTGAACATTATCCTGAGGCGCAAATGGTCTCAAGCATTAGTTTCAACTCTTCTTTGATAGAAGTAACGTCAAGAGGAAATTAGATGATAAATCATGGTACATATGAGTGGACATCATAGTGTGATTGAAATTTGATATTGTCCAATTAGAAAGTCCCTTTGCACAACATCAACACGGCCACTGTCACAGTGCGAATCTCGACACTTCAAAAGGGGAATTCAGAGTCATATGGGTGACGTCACGACATGCTGCCACACTCGTGTGATCTTTATTTAGACTTTTCCATGATACAGTTCCAGCACGGCTTGACTCGACTCTCCACATTTGTTTTGCTTTTCCATCAGTGATAGTACCTGGTGCTTTTCTTTGGCACCTGCTCTGGCGAGGTTCCAACTGAGCCGATACTAAAATGGGACGTCGACAGACTGCCGGTCACTGATTTGTCACAGAGTGTCGTCACTGGAAGAGTCATGAGCACAACGTCCGAGACAAGAATCAAACCCAACAATGCCGGACTGTAGATCAGTTAAAAAGACTTTAAAATCCAGAGAATCTCCAACATTTACCAAGGAAATGTCTCAAATGAGCAGTTTTACGCAGATGTGCCATGACGACTCGCCATGCTGAGGACGTACAGAAGTAATGTAAAACCGATGATACCAAACTGTCGTAGCGTCGAGTAGTGCTAGAACATTAGCTTGTTACATCATGTAAACCTTGTGACTGTGAGGAAGTTTCTTTTTATCGCCCACTCCAGATTTGACGGCGTGCTACATCTATCGTATCGCCATTAAATCCCAAGGAGGTTAATCACACAAGAGGCCTGATTCAGGACGGGATGACACAAACCTCTCTCACAGTGATGCTGACTGATGCAGTCTCACTAAAACGTCTTGTGTGTGTGTGTGTGTGAGAGAGAGGGACGTGAGCCTCACACCAGAGACAGAGGCTTTAATTATACTTACCAATGATGTATTAGTCATGCCTCAGCTCAGCTTGTCTATCCAAAATCCATTACCTATGCCTAAGGAGGTCTTGTTAGTTCACAAGTGAGTGCTAATTGCACAGCATTATGATACATAGGCCTCATCTTGCTCTAATCACAGTAATTATGGTAAGTAAAGCCTGCTCACATGTGCAGGGAATCAGAGAAATGACAAACATGGAGAACAAAAGAGTCGAATGTAATCAGAGTCTGGAATTCACCTTAAATGTCCCTCAACACACACACACACACACATACATATCCATGTCCCATGCTAGTTGCAGAGTTGTGACTGCATCACTGATCTGTTGCCTGGCGTGAACTGAAGGGTGGTGTGCACACACACACACACACACACACACACACACACACAGAGAGCATGAGTAATGAAACGCTTCACACTCATTTGGCTTTTGCACTTCAAATGAGACTGGCATGGTGCAGCGTCTAAAACACAACCATTAGATCTATAATGACTCTACAGCCGACTCCCCGCGGGCCGACTACACACACACACACACACACACACACACTGCACCCTCCCAGCCCCCCAAATAGACTATGTATTATGCATTCCACCCATCTGCCACTCTGTGAGCACTCTATCCCAGGGGGAAGAGAGGGGAGGAGATGGGGGAGGAAAAGAGGGGGAGACACTCACAGCTGGATGCAGGAAAGAGAGAACTTTTACCCTCTCTCTCTCTCTCTCTCTCTCTCTCTCTCTCTCCCCCTCCATCTGCATATCTGTCAGGTTGAAGGCGGCTGGAATGTGAGGGGCTCACCTGTGTTTGGGCTTCCTCTTCCTCACAGACAGGTATGAGCATATGGCTCTGATGTGTGAGTGATTTATAGATAGCTCCACATTCTATGTGTGTGTGTGTGTGTGCACACTCATGTATTTGTTAAAACTCTTCAGAGTTTTTGTTCTGGTGTAAACACTGACTTTTTCAGTACTAGTAGTCCTTATGTTCTGGTTAGAGTAAGAATTTCGTAAGAAGATCTCAATTGTGGTTTGGTTAAGGTTAGTGATTCAGTGTGAGTGTTTGTGTATTGTTTAACCTCTGTAGGACCTTTTCTGGCATAAACACCTGACCTTTTCAGGACCACTATGGAGACCAAAAACTCGTTCTAATGAGGCGGCAGAACCTCATTGATTATGTTTTAGGGCTAATTGAGGCTATTTGAATTATGGTTAGGTTAAGATCAGTCGAGGCATTTACTGGTTATGGTTAATGCTCTATTTAGGCTGTCCGAATGCAAGTCAGTGCAATATCCTACTTTCAGAAAAATAATTTGTGGCTTTGTGAGGACCAGAAATCGTATACACCACATGGAATGAGGACATTTTGGCTGGTCCTTGCATGTTTAAAGCACTTTTAGTTGGTTAAGACCTGGACAAATTGGGTTTAGGTTAGGGTTCAGGTCAAGGGTAAGGTTAGGTACTTAGTTGTGATGGGTAAGAGGCTAGGGAATGCAGTATGTACATGAAGGTCCTCACTATGAGTGAAGTATTCATTCTTCATTCAAAGTGTATTTGTGCCTTTTTGAGGACCAAAAAATGTATAAACCATTTGAAGTGAGCACATTTTGGCAAAGTGAGGAGTCTTTAAAGGGCTTTTTCATGGTTAGGACCTGGTTTTTAGGGAATGGATTATGTCTTTGAGGGTCCTCACTCAGAATGCTGCTCAAACACGTGTGTGCGTGTGCGGTAAAGAGGGTTTGTGTTTACCACTGGAAGACAGGGTCATCCCAGCAGGAGATGGGAGCTGACCATCTGTAGCTACAACAACAACAACAACAACAACACTCTGACTGAAAATATCCGTGAAGCCCCAGTGTGAGTGAACATGTGTTAAAAACAGAAACGGCACATCCACGAAGCAGCCTGCCTGTGCATGTGTGAGAAATACCAGGAGACAGATTTGTGTGTGTGTGTGTGATCAAAGTAAATGCACAGAAAGCGGGAGGTGGGGGGGGGGGAATAGGTGAGAGACTTCCATAGCACTGCCTCCATGATTGTCTGCACAGGCTCGAGGAATAAAAACGAGCGTGGATGGTAGGATCACACGGCTTCTGCTAATTAGGCTCAGTGTTTGCAGGCAAAGTGACTAACAGAACAAGTGTCAGTACAGAGCAGGCTGAAGGCGAGAGCAGTTTTATCAGTGCGTCTTTGTCCCGCAGCTGCCAAACATTCACGCTGACTCAAAGCATACTGCAACCCCATGATCCTCATCTGCCCCATTATGTCCCTCAGCTGTTTCCTACTTACTGCTCTATGTGTGTGTGTGTTTGACCAGAGGAAACAGAGGCTCTGTTGTCACAGGGTGCGCTGTACGATGCAGCTGTGTGAGCTTCAGATGTTTTTTTACACAAAGGATGAAATGATAGATAAAGGGAACGAAACTAAAGAGGATGAGGAGATAAATGGATGTTTATTATAGATTCACTCAGGCATCTGTTACACCGTTTACTAAAAATAATCTTATCAGCAGCATGGTTTTGGTTTTTTTCATGATACCTTGTCAAGTGACAGCGTGACTGTGTCGATATCCTACATTTGATGCAAGTTTGATTTAAAACTAATTAATAAATACTATAAATAAATGTTACATACAGTCAATGCGGTGGTAGAAGCACTTAACTCAAGGTTAAGTAAAATGTTTGACAAAGATATAATATGTAACATTTTTGCATTAAAATAATCAATGCTTCCAACACTCTTTAAATCCCTAGAAAACTGGGTTTATTTTCAATTGTGGTCACGTTTTACTGACATCGTCTGCTTTACCGTCTGTGCTATATCTTCTGGGGCAAAATGCACAAACAAGACAACAACACGGCGAGTCCCGACATCATCAAACTAGATGTTTTCTTCCTGTTTTGATAGAGAGACCCCTATTAACAGAAATGACATACTGTCAACATATTGGATAATTACTTTTGATGTATTATCATTATCAAGTACTGTATATTGTAGCTGTTTTCCAAGTTTTTTTTAATAATATCAATGTTTTATCCACAAGGAAACAACGTTTGCAGGAGCCCAAAAAGGCGAAAATCTCAAAATGCCACCCTTGCGTTTTCATGTATGATGTCACTACATAACAAAGACTGGCACAGATGGGTCCCCAGAAAAATATGCCGAATCGTTCCAACATTTTTAGTTCAGATTTATGTGCACATGTTTTAGATAACGTGCATAAAATGAAGTCGTAATTAATTTACCAAACACACAAATGTATATTAAAAAAATACAGATTTAGCTGAAAGTGTGTTGCTACATTGTGATTTGGGTCACGATTGTTTGCCATTTTTAAAAGATATGTAAAATCTGTGTGCTCGCCTCTGTTTCTATTTCAAACTGTATGAAAATATTTGGGTTTTGCATCAGTATCAGTCAATCAATGCACGGCAGCAGGCTGGTCTGGGAAAAGGAGACCGGCGTTGAGAGTGAGAGGGTAAGAAGAGAAGCGTCTATGATTATCTCCCAGCTCTCTGACTCACATTAAAGAAAAAAAAAAAACACACACTCTCCCACTGATCTGACTTCTCTGATGACGCTACATTTCTCCTGAGTGTTTTAAAAGATAAACTGACCACGAGATAAGCGCTCCTGCTTTTCCCACTCTGACACGTTTTACATGGAGGCACCTGAAACCAGCCTCGGCCTCTGTCCCTCTCTGTGTCTCTCTGTGTCTCTCTGTCCCTCTCTGTGTGTCTCTCTTTCTCTGCTTGTAACAGTGGAGTGAATGTGCAGACAAAGGACGGTCTGATAAGACTAAGTCAGGTGAAACATAGCATGATGTTTGGCCAGGGCAAGAAACAGCTATCAAACACGTTATTATAGGATTGGGTTTCCACTTGAGTTATGAGAGGCTGTGATACCGTGATTTTATCTTTGGTGTTATCACCTCACATCAGGAATATAAACAAGCATGTGCGCACACACACACACACACACACACACACACACACACACACACCTGCACCCACTTCGTTTACCATTTTATTCCCCTGTCTATCTGGATCAGACTTTGGATGTGTGGGGTTTGTGTTGGTATGCTGCTTTGACTGACACCAACACTGAGCACAGAATAACTGAATATAGTACGTTGAGTAGTGTCAAGTGGAAAAATGTAATTTCAATTCAATAAAGAATGACACTTTTCTATTATGTGAAGGCCACCGTAGTAGTTCCCTCACAAGCGTGTGTGTCCTCCACTTGTTACAGTCTCACCATTAGATGTCACTAACTCTTACACACTTAGAAATTCACTTCAATTAATTTGTTGTCCATGTTTTCAGAACGGAAATGTCATTTTACCCTAATTTTAGTGCTACATGCACCTTGCTTGTATCACGATGTGGTCAGACACAAGTCATTTTAGTTCGCGTGCTGTTTTGAACACACCTGATTCAAATAAATGGGTAGTTATCAGCAGGTGTGGTGGAGCAGGGGAAACATCGAAGACATGCAGGGGGCGGTGGGTGCACAAGAACCAGGATTGAGAACCACTGTAGTCAGTTGTGGATGTCAACCAGCTGCAACAGTCCAGCAAATGTCCATACACACAAATCCACCTGTGCTAGTTATGCATAAACCTATGTGACATATTATCTATTTACCAAATGAAAGAACATCTCTCTATTTTTACTTGGTGAGATATTTGTTTTTACTTAAAGCTGGAGTATCAAACGTTTGGTCATTTCTGTTGCTGTTGTTGTTGATTTTATTATTCTGCCTCTGTTTGTTCTTTGTGAACAGACATGATAATATTATTATATCATATATATTATAAATAATATTTATATGCTGTGTCCTTCATATGAAAACGGGCTCTGTCAAGCAATACTATCAGACCCGACTGAGGGAGCGTTTGTGTGTATACAGCAGCAAAGTGTTTATTATGAGCAGAAATCGTTTTGTAGATGCTTCCTTTTTTGTTTTCAATCACACTCGAACCTGTTTGCAACAATCTCACTTTACAAGTGCAATGTTGCAGTTGTCACAATTTGCCTTGACAACCTACGTGATTCATTTCCTGTGTGCAGAGTGGGAATGTTGCGACAGGAGATCTAAAACTGAGAAACACAGAGACAGATAGTCGTGTAGCGTTGATGGGCTTAATTAAACAGACACTGTGAGAACTTCCTCTCGGTACGTTTGAATTTGTGTTGTGAACGTTTGACAGATACTTGTTTATATTCAAATGTTACACAATGCGTCTTTAATTAGGGGATGGGAGTATTCCTGAGTGTATGTGTGTGTGTGTGTGTGTGTGTTCTGAAGTTGAGTGTCTGCAGCAATGTAGCCACTCAACGTTCAGACACCGCGGCACACACACACACACACACACGCACACTCACAGGTGTTCCATGGAGTTTGCGAGAGCCATTTGTTGAATGACAGGCCGTGGTGTGGGGGAGGTGGTGAAAGGCAGAAGCGGAGGAGGGAGGCAGAGGTGTGGAGGTGAAGACAAGCTGGAAGCTTCCAAAGAAAGAAACAGACCGTCTTTGTGTCCCAGTTGCTGTGTATGAACGGCTGTGTAACTAAGCAGAGAGGGTCTGCAGTGTGTGTGTGTGCGTGTGTGCGTGTGCGTGTGTGTGTGTGTGTGTGTGTGTGCGTGTGTGTGGCGAGGGGGAATGACAGGGTCCTGTGCTCCCCGTGTCTCAGCTGTGGTGTAATTGATTAAATTAATTAGTATGAAATATAGAATTAAACTCTGTGAATAGAGTCATTATGTTATCTGGGTCTGTGTGTGTGTGTGTGTGTGTGTGTGTGTGTCTGTCGGCTGATGTGTGATCATAGTGAAATATGAAATTAGTCATGATCAATAGCGCCATATGCACACATGTAATTGAATTTAGCAGCCTGTGTTTGCATTCAGAGCATTGATGAGTGTGGCTCATCCCTCGGAGATGTACTTCACTAAATGTACTTAATGACTTTCAACCGACGCTCATCACACATTCAACAAACCCTAAAATTCCCCGCACAGAAGCAAAGGCTCACTCATTATCTCCACACGTTCGGCCTCCTGCCCGTATGTTTATGTTTACCTCGTTCAGGCCTGCTATGAATACATGAATGATACAGTTAACATATGCAACATATGTCTTGTATAAAGGGATATCGTACTAGAAAATGAGTTTGCTCACCTTTTACAATATCCATCCATACATCCATCCTACACCAGGGGGCGCTGGTGCTAATCCCAGCTGACATAGGGTGAAACGCGGTCTATCACGCGGCGGCATAGAGACAACAAACATTCACACCTATGGTCAATTTAGGGTGTCCAATTTGCCTAATCCCCAAATTAAATCAAATCAAATCCGGAGATTTACATGCATAGTTGAATCGAGCTAAGGCTGTAGTCTGACTAAGACAGGCAAACGCCACCACCGTATGATTTTGAGCAACAGTACTGCAGTTTATACTTTTGTATACTTCCTTCTACTTCCGGGTCCAAGACCTGGAACGACATTTTGGTGGGGCGACTCCATTCCAACGAAGTGTATACATGCAGAAGTAATCAGACTATGAATCACATTATCCAGGTATGTTAGTCCGACTAACAGGCTAGCTTCATTTACTAACTCCTATTCTGGTTTTATTTGGTAGTAATGAGTAATGAAGATGGTTAGAGGAAATGTAGTTACTAAGTTACTAGAAATATAAATGACAAAGTAAAGCACAGCACTGTACTGTATATACAAGTGTACAGCGATTCATATGACTTCCTCACTTATGGACTCCACATATCCTCATTGGTGAGATCAGAGGATTCTGGCAGAAACAGGAAGCTAATGTAATCTAATATGAGAGCCTGTGTGAGTCGCACACATCATCTCTCTTACTGTCAAACCCTCGTGAGCTGTGCAGTGACTCTGTGTGTGTGTGTGTGTGTGTGTGTGTGTGTGCAGTTGAGTCATGTTGGAGTGAAAACTGTTCAGCTGTGACACACACGGCACATAAAATCTCGGCCACAGTGAAGCTCTGTTTGCTGCCCCGGCAAAGTTATGGAAACACACACTAAATAACACACACACACACACATACTGTAAATATACACACGTAATGCACATACTCACACAAACAAGTTAAGCTATATGGCTATAAGGATCTGGCAAAATGTAGCCAAAGTGCTCTCTCGACAGAGTAAACTGAGCATTAAAAGGAACAAACACTCAGTAGATAAGAACACTCAGTAAAATATTATCTAAATATAAAGCCGCTTCTGTTTCCACCTTAAAACTGGTCAAACTCCACAGCTCTTAACAAAGAGAGAGAAAAAAAGAGCATTTTGGCTCAAGTTCAAAGTGGATTGTGGGTGTGAAGTTATTGATTTATGATCTGTAGGTGAAAGGAACAATAGTGATAGCAGTTTATGGGCTGTTTTGCATAGTGATCACTGTCTGTCCTCATTCCTGAAACAGTTTTATCTCCTCATAGTCTTCCTTCTGCAGTTTATGTTTTTGTTGCTGTTGTGTGTTAAAGAACGTTGATTGACTGATGCATCTGTTTATTTATATGTGTCATGCACTCATTAGTGCCCCGCCCATAAAGGCTTATAAGACACCACGTAGTATCTGACAATATACACATTCCCAAATCCATATTTGTAGTTCTACAAAAAGAAACGGCAACAGAAAGGTGATCATTTTAACTGGACACAATATTCTTCTACACATCTATAATTATGACTACGGCACGTAATAACAAATGTTGTTATTATTTTTTAAAATAGATAAGAACTTTGTTGATCTTTGATCTTATCTAGTACCTGCCTACCTACCTATATAACCTACCTACCTACATATATAACCTACTTACCTAGTACCTGCCTACCTGCCTACCTATATGACCTAGTTATCTAGTACCTGCCTACCTACCTACATAACCTACTTATCTAGTACCTGCCTACCTACCTATATAACCTACCTACCTACATATATAACCTACTTACCTAGTACCTGCCTACCTGCCTACCTATATGACCTAGTTATCTAGTACCTGCCTACCTACCTACATAACCTACTTATCTAGTACCTGCCTACCTACCTATATAACCTACCTACCTACATATATAACCTACTTACCTAGTACTTACCTACCTGCCTATAAAACCTACCTACCTACATATATAACCTACTTATCTAGTACCTGCCTACCTGCTTACCTATATGACCTAGTTATCTAGTACCTATCTACCTACCTACCTACCTACCAACATAAAATATAACCTACTTATCTAGTACCTGCCTACCTACCTACATAACCTACTTAACTAGTACCTGGCTACCTTCCTACCTACCTATATATCGTACCTACCGACGTAAAATATAACCTACTTATCTAGTACCTGCCTACCTACCTACATAACCTACTTAACTAGTACCTGGCTACCTTCCTACCTACCTATATATCGTACCTACCGACGTAAAATATAACCTACTTATCTAGTACCTGCCTACCTACCTATATGACCTACTTATCTAGTACCTGATTGCCTACCTACCTACCTACCTACCTACATACATACCTACTATAGATTTTTTCAAATCCACAACAATAACGTTCACTGACCTACTTCTAAGACACAATACAAGACAGGCCTGTGATGCTTCTTGCATTTATTACATTTATTATACAATGCTAACTATGGACTTGCTGTAAACCAGTCAAACCAGTTTTATCTGTGACTGTTGCTTTTAATCTTTTCATATGCCAAATTAAATCAGAGGACATAAAACAAGAAACCAACCATGGATGTAGCCACTTGGTAGTGAATGCCCTCATTTCCTAAATGTTATGTTCAGTTGTTTTAGTTTTGGCAAAACATGAAGAAATCCAGAAAACAAAATAAAAAAAGAGATAAAATGTATATTGTATTTTTATGCCCAAAGTTTCATGTAATAATCAAACACTTTCCTCCACTGTGAATGCTGTTAAAAGTTGAAAAATATGAATTCAAATGTATGAGAGGCAAAACATGATCAGGGTGCAATTGTGTACATGCTGTACAGTGTTGAAAAGTAACTAAGTACAAATACTGCACTTAAGTACAAAATTCACGTATCTGTACTTTACTTTATATTTTTAGCAACTATTACTTTTACTCCACTACATTTCCTCTAACTCTCTGTTATCCGTTACTACCAAACACTATCGTTTTCACCCATTCACCGATTCACACACTTCAAAGTGTTGTTGAGTGGCTTGCTTAAGGACACTATTATAGACTAGCAGAGCCAGGAATTGAACCCACAACCTTCCAGTTCAAAAGACAACTCGCCCTACCACTGAGATGCCATGGCTCAATCCTTACATACGTTTACTTCTCAAACTAATAAAGGAGTATTTTATTGGGAATAAATCTGCCTCCTGTGAAAAAGGGACTTTGATTTTAACGATAATGGTTTTACTTCAAGAGCTCAATATTGCCTTACAGGTGGTACTCGGTATAAAGAGTTTGAAAACCACTGCTGTAGATGGTTGCAGGAAGAAAATAAAAATAAATAAGGCGAGCTCTGCTTTGTGTTGTATAGCTTTCAGTCAGTGGCAGTAATATAAGTCAGAGCTTGGCAACACTGCATCGGAAACACATTATTCTCCTCTTTGTACACAGTGATTTAATGGCATCTTACCAACGTTTTACAAGTTTTATATCAGGCCTCTCCACTGTTTCGCAGAATGCTCTCTCTCTCTCCCTCTCTCCCTCTCCCTAGAAAGACTTTTGTAGGCGGGTTTTCCGCCAACAGTGTTTGGTTGATTCACTATTGATTTGTTGGTGAGGCAGAGGAGGAGGAGAAGAAAGTGAAAGGGGGAGGAGTGGAGGAGAAACCCCGACCCCGCGAGGCAGAGAGAGACGGAGAGAGAGGTGTGATTGTGCGTAATTTGGAACGAGGGGAGAAAAGCACAGAGTGATCCTGAAACAGGAGTCGTATCGCGCTCTGACTGGATTTACACAGGGAGGGGGGAAAGTGAAAGTGCTGTCGGAGTGACTTCGGCTTCTACTTTGTTTTGCTCCTCTCTCCTCTGCCTCTCTCCGTCTCCACTCCTCCGCCCTGCATTCCGCGCTGCAGCTGTGCTTTAATGCGCACCCGAGGAGGAGAGGAAGGAGAGAAGAGTGAGGAAGAAGAGACAGAAGGAGAAGAAGAGGAGGAGGAAGGAGGTGAGAGGGCCTGGACACCACCCCTCCTCGCCCTCTGTAGGTCTGACCACTCTCCCCTCCTGGCCCTGCATGGACGGGGATGGGGAGAGCCGGATGCTGTTGCCGCGGGGCTGAGCGCCTCGCCTCCCCGTCTCTGGTGCGCCGTTTCCGGCCACTGCTGCTGCTGATCATCGCTCTCTGCTGCGGTGCTCACATAGGTAACTGTTACACACGCTTTTCTCTGTCAACTGTGATTTTTTTCTTTCTTTCTCGCACTCAGTTTGCGCCACTTTAAACATTTCTGTGCGCCCCTGCAGCGGCAACATTCCCCTTTCCCCTCAGTCTGTTACATTTATTATCCCACAGTCATCAGAGATACTCTATTAGCCCAGTTATTAGCGTTTGTAATCATTGCGTTAGGCCCAGTTCTGCCTGACAATGGCTCTCTCTCCAGCGGCAGTGCAGCAGTCTGAGCACGGATCGAGTTTCTCCTCTCTCCTGGGCCGTCATTCTCCTGTCTGCCCCTTAATGGCTCATGGAGGAGGGGAGGAGAGGAGAGGCATAGAGAGGGTGACTGACTACTTCTCCTTATATCCATACATAACAGATCTCTGCTCTGCTCGGACCACTGCATAGAAAGAAGCAGGGAAGCAGAATATGGGAGAATGTAAATAGGATCACGAAAAGTTTGTATTTGAGATTTTACAGTGCCGTAAATCTGAATTAATAGAGCAGTTAATGTTCAGTTTTAGAGTGCTAAAAAAAAATCCCATTACAACTGACTTAAGTCTGGCCTGAGATAAGGAATAAACGGATCATATAAATTAAGTTTTGAATCATTAAAAAAACACAATTTATCTGGTTTCTTTGCTTCAAATAACAAAGAAGATTATTATTAAAATGGAATAGTTTTGGTTTGTGGAAAAAACATTTGAGAACATCGTCATTTCAAGGTTTTTTTTGTTGGATGATATAATAATGAACTTTTATGGACAGATATATCACTTACCTACATCATATATATCATATCTACTCTACTTGTCTTCCATTATCTTCTATATATATATATATATATATAAAGATATGAGCTGTTTCTGACGTGGTGTACTCACAATTGTGAATCAGCTCAAAGGCAAGAACTGTCCATTATAGAAGAACCAAATTCCAATTGCATTGTTTTAAACTACAATTTTGATCCATTGTTCACTTTAGTTGTTGTGTTCCTGTTGTTTCTGGAAAGTCACATTCCAGTTTAAATCCACACCAGGTAGGAGAGAGATAAACAAAAGAAGACTGTACTGTGAAAGCCAAAGGTTAATAAGGTGTTTGTAAGGATTACTGACACTAATGTGACTCCTTTTTTGTGTGTGAGTGTGTCTGTAAATGATTTACTAGCTCCTTATTTACCACTTTGCTTGGACCGGTTTTCTGAATTCCTTTGCTTAAGTTTAGTGAAGACACAGATGCACGTCTCATTTGGTGCAAAGAGCAACATGCTCTTATTATCTTTTTCCTGCTCGTGTGTGTGTGTGTGTGTGTTGGTGTGTTGGTGTGCGTGCAGGGGTGGGGGAGTTGGCTGTTGTAGTGGCTGTCTGTTGAGCAGTCACACCTTCAGTAATTAGTTTAACACGGCTCGGGCAGCGGGACAAAACGGCCCCTGCCCGCAGTCTGACGGGAACAGAGAGACCCACTCTTTAAAGACCCTCTTGGCACCTTCTGCCACGTCTGCGTCAACACCAAAGAATGTGCATTATTGAGTCTTTGTCGCCCAAACATGAGGTTGTTTTTGTCCAAATGTGTACATTTCAGCAGGTTTATGCCCATTTCATTGTTGCCCCAGCTGTCACCCCCCCCCATGCGGATGACACACAGGAATGTCTGTATTGTCCACCATTGTTTGCCGTGTCCACGGAGAGAGAGAGAGAGAGAGAGTGCGTGCCCTAATAAGCTCCAGCGAAGCCTCGTATCTCCAAGCTCTCAGGGCAGTTTGTGTGGTTTGAGCTCAGCGTGTGAGAGTGCACACAACAAGGTGATCAATAAGCACTTCTCCAGCCATTCCCTCCTCGCTCGAGAGATGATCCCAGTAGAGGCCTCTCTCTGATCTCCGGAGATCAGAGAAGTTGGAAGCAGCTGGACAGTGAGACGCGAGGAAAATCACTAAACCCGTGGGAGATGCAGCTTGTGGATCTTTTGACCTCTGGCTGATGGTAGAGAAGGTGCCTAAGGATGCAGGGAGGAGAGGGTGAGAGATGACTAGAGGGTGAGGAGCCCGGTCAGGAGATTTGGCTGAAAACAAAGTAGCACTGATGGGGCAAAGATACACGGAAAAAAGAAAAAAAAAAGCATGACATGAAGAGTTCAGAGGAGAAAACGCTCGGGAGAAAAGAATACATGGGATGATAAAGACACCTTGTGGGGGGATGGAGTGAAAAAGAGGTTGATATAGGGCACGGAGGGAATGGTGTGGGCTTTTTCTGACTGTTTTATTGTGTCTATATTGGATATGTATCCCAGGGGGATGGAACAAACCAGGCTGTGGATGTATTAAACTGCCCTCACATGAGGAGTTCTTTATTCTCTTCCTAGCAACACTGTCAAGTCAATTCAGTATTCATGACCCCGGCTTGATTCGATTCCCCACAAATTTCCAATGTAAATGCATAGGTGGGATTCTCCTTTGTACGCGTGGCCATGCATACTCAGAGAGAGAGCGAGAGAGGACGTTTTTTTTATTAAAGACAGCACACACGAAGCTTAGACAATCAAAAAGTGTGAAGAATTGTCCTTAAAATGACATCATACTTAAATTATGAAGCAGAGTGAGAGAGAGAGCGAGCGCAGGAGAAGCTGCAGAGCAGTTCTGGTGTGAAACTGCTGACGCTTGTCATTAGCGAGGTTCTAACAAAGACTGAAACACTTCATTGTTTTTCAATTGAAATCTCAGTTTGAATGAAGGCAATTAGCAGACTGCACAGGCGGCTAGTTATTTTTTGATTATTGTACTTTATGCTCTATGCAAAGACCATAGGTTAGGTAGTGTATCTAAGAATAAGGTCTATGGGGAAAAAGAGCCTAGTTTTTATTTTAGATTTCACTTCCCTGAGGAGTTAATGGTCCCATTTGCTAGTGTCAAGTCTCCATCAACAACACATGACGTCAATTCTTGTGTGATTGACAGCTGGTATTGTTCAATAGGAAAAATGTCCTTTTGCGCTGGCCAAAATACACATCTGGTGACTTCAAGACAGGAGATCAGATTCTTATGGGTGACATAATTACCAGTTGCCACCAGGGCTGCAATGATTTTTTTGATGAATTGATTAATTAGTCAATTACTAAATGTCAAACTATTTTGATATGCAATTAATTGGTTTAAGTGGGGTTTTTTTGTTCAATCATTTTATCTTCTGCTTCTTAAATGTGAATATTTTCTGGTTTCTTTGCTCCATACAACAAAACAATAATCATTATAACTGAATCATTTTTGGTCATTGGAGAACACTGAACAAGAAGATAATCAAAAGATGAATTGATACATACTGTAAATGTTATTCATATCTTTAAGTTCTCATTCTTGTCATGTGGTGATGCACTGAACCCGTGTAGAAGTCAGTGCTTTTGATGACAATGTCACTGAACCAGAGCGACACCAGGAGTCAGATCCACTGCCCTCAGAATCAGAACAAGACATTCTGATTAGATTGGACGTGGTCTTCAGGTTCTGCGGGGCAGATAGGAGAGAAAGAAGGAGCCTGTTGGTGCACCAGTCAATCACACAATGTGGCCTCAGTGTTCAGACTGTCTGAGCAGCGGTGGCTGGCATGGAAGGCAGCCTGTGTGTGTGTGTGTGTGTGTGTGTGTGTGTGTGTGTGTGTCTGTGGGTTGTGGTGTCAGTTATTTAACAGGCTGGGGAGAGATTCTGAAGCACGATGTGAGTGAGTGGGGGTCCGTGTACCTGCACCCTGATTCCCTAAAACTCAGCGCTCTACTGCCCCCAAATGGTGGCGTGTCTTGACTCCTCGGTGCCCCCCCCCACACACACACACACACATCTGATCAATGTACAAAGACGAGCAGGAATGTGCTGTTTGCGTATGTGTGTGTGCGTGTGTGTGTGTTTATGTGCTCGTGGTAACTTCGTAGGCGAGGGAGTGACTTTGAGGGAATCTGTTGATTCAGGCACTGAAATCTTTTTCGCTCGGCCGTGAGATCGTGGCAGCATCTGAAGATTGTGCGCCTTTAATGAAAGCATGACCAGCATTCTTTCTTGGACGGCAAATTGCATGTGTGTGTGTGTGTGTAGCTGCCCATACACTGCAGGGCCGCTCTCTTTCTCTCTCAGGTCTAATTTAATAGGAGCGTACTGTGACTGATGCATTAGGTCTGGTCTCTAATCTCTCTTTCTCACTCTGTTCCTCTCTCTCTCTCTCTCTGATGAGCTATGATATAAAAGGCTGGTTTTTACTCTTGTTACATTCAGAAATGTTGCTGCAGTTGGTGCACCAGGATAAAATAGAATAGGATAGAATGCCCTTTATTGTCATTATACAGTGTACAACGAGATTGGAGAGCTTCACACAGTTTTTAAATAACAACAGTTAAAAGAAAGTTCAAATATGCTTTATATACACACACACAGGATAAATATTTAAATATATACGATGTCAAAAAATAGGATCCATTTCCACACAAGAGTCTGTGGAATCACAATTACGACTGTTAACGTACAATAAACACACACACGCACGCAATTCAAAGTCATTAGGTCACAAAGGGAGATTTTGATTCCTTTGTTGTCGTTTGTAACACACACTAATGTCTCAACACAGTTTAATCAACAGCTATAATAAGCTTTACACAACCATGGCAGTGGACGTGGATGCCAAGCACTCCCTGTATTGTCTAGTTATCTCCGTCACCATAATAATATACCTGTTAAGGGTTTGTAAGTGTCGTTTCACTTGCGTCTTGGCTGTATAAGCAGTATTATCTAACTCTGTGTGGGAAAACGGTCTTTATCTCTTCTCTGGCTGCTCTTTGGTTTATTACACTCGAGATTTATTACACTTACAGAGCGGCACTGCTGATTGATCAAGACTTTGAACGAGCGGCTGCCTCTTTTTCTATTTTTTATTAGGCTGGATTGTAACTAGCTGGTAGCATTGTGCGGTTCACATCAAAGCCTTCACATTGTAAATTTAATTGTTTAATTGTACTTTTTGTTATGAGCGCGACGTCCAACACAAGAATCAAACCGAACAGTGCCGAACTGTAGATCAGTTAAAAAGACTTGCGTTTTTTTTAGCAAGGAAATGTCTAAAATGTCAATATTTAACAGAGGAGTCTGGTGTATTTAGCGACAGCACTGCTGAGAGCCGGCGATCGTTAGCCGAATCACAACCCGTTCAGCCGTATTTCAGGTCAGTGACTATGTCAGACAGAATCTGCGCTCCGGTCACGCAGGAAGTTCTGAACGATTCAGTGAACGAATCATTTTAATTCACTGATTCTAATGATTCAGCACTAGTGCTAGAACAAATGTATGTGGAAAAGTACAATTAGTCTCTTAGTCTTAGTGTTAGGTTAGCTCTTAAATGATCAGACATCAAGACACCAAGTAACTGGCAATTGATAGTTACCTCATCCAAATCCAAACTCAAGATTCTCAATTTTACAAGTGCTGTGTTTAGGTTTTGCAACTGGAACTTTGCAGACGTCACCAGCTGTCCATCACACTGGTCTCCCCCTCATGTGCTGTACTTTATAGCCTGAACATCATTTACAAAATTTGCATCATGTGCTTTTGTAGAAGACTTGAAACTAGAAATTAACAACATCCTCAGGAGAGAATTAAACACATTTTCCATAGACCATCATTTAAATTAACCTATTTTTGCAACCAGTTGAGTCGCCCCCCCCGGTGGTTAATTTATACTTACTTCAAGCGTATCTTAATCCAGTATACCCTACATGTGCTCAGTCACCCGCCTAATAAGACTGTCTTGCAGTCCTCCTGACCATTTCTTTTGTGTGTGTCCTCTCCAGGTCAGTGTCAAGTGGTCACCCCACAGTGTCGTATCCAGAAGTGCACGACTGACTTTGTCTCCCTGACCACCCACCTGTCACCGGCCGTGGATGGCTTTCACACTGAATTTTGCAAGGCTCTACGCGCGTACTCCGCCTGCACCCAGAGGACAGCCAAGTCCTGCCGGGGCAATCTGGTCTTTCACTCGGCCGTGTTGGGCATCTCAGACCTCATGACCCAGAGGAACTGCTCCAGAGATGGACCCACGTCTTCCACACACCCCGAGGTCCAGCCTGAGCCCTGCAACTACCACAGTCGCACCCAGCACGCGCACACACACGCGCACTCACACGCGCATGCACACGCCCACAGCAACAGCCACAGCCACAGCCACAGCCACAGCCACTCTCAGCCTGGGTACCTGTTCTGCGGGCTGTTTGGGGACCCACACCTGAGGACGTTTAAGGACAATTTCCAGACTTGTAAGGTGGAAGGAGCCTGGCCTCTCATTGATAATGACTATCTGTCGGTGCAGGTCACTAACGTTCCTGTGGTGCCAGGCTCCAGTGCGACGGCAACCAATAAGGTAAGAGAAGAACTGGTGCAAAGATAAGTGGGCTTTTTGAGTCCAATTTGCTGTCATTAAGACTGTAGGAGTTACCTAAGTGAGAGCAGCTGCATGTGTGCGCGTGTGTGTGTGCTTGTTTGTGTACCCTTGTGAGGACCGTGACCATAGCCATAGGAAACAAGGACATTTTGGTCCTCACTTTCTGTCAAACCTCAGAACGACTGTTCATGGTTAAAGGCCTGGTTTAAGGGTTAGAGTAAGGTTCATATTAGGGTTCGATTAAGAGTTGAGCTAGACGTTTAGCTGTGATGGTTGAGGTAAGGGAATGCATTATGTCTGTGAGTGGCCTCACCAAGATGTTCAGCTAAGAAGCCGTACAAACATTACAGCTGAGTGATTAATTATGCGATGTAATTAGCAAATCACAATGGCTATAATTTAGGCTTAGGGTTTTTAATTTAGGATACATGTTATGCAGCTTATCAGACCCAGACGTGATACTTTACTGTTAAGGGTTTCAGTTATGGTAATTCAGATAATTGCAGTATCAGAAATAATGCAATGAGGTATTTTTGCCCGAATCTTTCAGCCGTAACAAATGTGTGTGTGTGTGTGAGAGTGATTGTATTTATATCTTTGTGAGGTCCACAAAACATACAACCCTTTTTTTGTGAGGACATTTTGACCTTGTGGGGACATTTTGTCAAATTTATAGTAGGGTTAAGACCTGGTTTTAGGGTTAGGGTTAGAAATGGGTTTAGGTTTATTGCATTATGTCTATGATGTGTCATGTGCGTCTGTGTGTGTTTGAGAGGCCACCATTGATTGGAATGACATAAAAGTTACAGTGTCCCGGGGAAAGAAATGGTATCAACAGATTCGGGAAAACACCCTGACTCTCTCTCTCTCTCTCTGTGCTCTGCTGTATTTTTCTTTTCTTTTTTTTCCTCCCCGTCTTTCTTTTGCTCAGAGTGTTTTTCACTCCCTCCTGACTCACAGATGTGAGGCAAAGAGTCAAAGATCTTGTGACTGTCTCCTCTGACTGAATGTTGCAAGTGTTGGAAAACCTATATTTGGCTAATGGCTGCATTTTGCATGACCTTTAATACCACGGAGCGAGAGGTGTGAATGGACTCACTGTTTACTAATGCATGTAGTATGTGTGTGTGTGTGTGTGAGTCACTGTGCGATAAATGTGTGTCCTTATCTGTGTATATGACAACCATTTTCAGCATGACACTTATGGACACACTCTGCCCCAAGGATGTCGAGCCACACAAGCGGATCTTTGTGGTGTTAAAGAAGCAATGTTGATGTTTCCCCCGATGGTCTACCCTCTCTAGTTTAGTCGATAGCTTTAATTATTAAAACACATACACACCCATGCATACACTTAGTCATTCACTCACACACACATGCATGTATATTAAGCAAATAGTTGGGCTGCTATGCTGTGGAGCTGAAGGTCTAACCTTGTGTCAGAGGTGGGGCAAGTTATTAGTCATGATTATTAGAGACACACACACACACACACACACACACACATTAACAGTCCTCCAGGCTTAATGGCCTGCCAGGCCTCATTCCTCACAGCTGTCATGTGAACAAAGCAGCCATTCACCGGAACTATGATGTTAGTGCTAACCGTAATGCTCACACCACACCCTGTATCCACCACTGCTTCCACTCACCCACTGGCGCCCTGCGTGTTTTCATGCGTGTATGTATGTACGTGTGTGTGTGAGCACACATGTGTCAGCATGTTTGCATAGCTGTGTCAAATTACAACTTGTTAAAAATCCATTTAGTGATTTCTCAAATGTAGTGTGATGAGAGTCAATAACCTGTGTAATAGGTGCGCGTTTATATACGCGCGTGTGTGTGTGTGTGAGAGGGGGTGGCTCTTTTACTATGGGCTGTAACCACGGCTTCTTTTAGTTATGAATTAATCTGACGAAAATGACTTAACATACATTAACTTGGGACTAATCTTCACCTTTTTTAAAAATGTTCAATATCTGTTAATCTGTTGCTCAGTTTAACGTCATTGTGGGACTGCACCTACTGTACTGAACTCTACTGTACAGTGAGTGCACATCGAGCCCAAAGTTATGGCTCCGAGGTCTTATTTTGTTGGACGGAGCAGATTAAAATCGCTCAGTTTACACAGTGAATATCGGGATGACGCGAGCAAATATTTCAAACAATTAACTGACAATCACACTAGTTCCTTTCACTTCCCGCCGACTAGTTCTTCAAGTTGTGCGAGCTCCATGTGTTTCTTGGGTGAATGTTGTTTTTGTTCTGTTTGCCTGTGTTTTGTCTTTGTAGCAGTTGTAAACCATTATTCTCTCGAACTCTTTGTTGTTGTTATAATTGTATTATTATACAACAGAAACAATGTTACATCATTTATATGCTGCGTCCTTCATCTGAAAACAGGCTCTGTCAAGCAATACTATCAGCCGTGACTGAGGGAGCGTTTCTTTGCATACAGTGGCGGCTCATCTCATGAAACTGCCGAATAACAGTTTCCAAAACCTTTTGTGGGCACTTCTTTGTGTTGTCTGTCATACTTGACATAAAACAAATCACTTCCTGTGTGCAGTGTAGGAATGTCGACATGGGCGACATGAGAGCTAATCACGGCTATACTGAGAAACACAGGCAGAGTCACGTGGAGCTGAAAATCAGCTTTGTGCAAACTTATCTGTCAATGGTTTAAAAGTGACAGACTTTTGTTGATTTTTAAAAGTTATGCAGTTTCTAGTCCCTATAACCAATGTCTCGCTCTCATATGCACTACAGATCACCATCATCTTCAAGCCCTATGAGGGCTGCACAGACCAGAGGGTCTACCAGGCCGTCACCGACAACCTGCCCGCTGCGTTTGACGACGGCACCGTGAGCAGCGGCGACCCCATCCACACTTTATCCGACATAGACGGCGCGACCAGGAGGATGCGAGCTCTGTGGATCTCTGAGCGCACGCCGGGGAACCACGTCGAGCTGCACGCTGGCTACATCGGCGTGACCGTAATTGTCCGCCAACTGGGACGCTACCTGACCCTGGCGGTGCGGATCCCGGAGGAGCTGGCTCAGGCCTACGACGCCACCCAAGACCTGCAGCTGTGTCTGAACGGCTGCCCCAGCGGAGAACGCATCGACCGAGCGGGGCATCTTCCCCTGCCTCTCTCGCCTCCTGCTCTCGGCCTCCAGCTTCAGCAGCAGCGTCGGCCCAGCTTCTCCTCACAGACACAAGCGTACCCCTACGGCACTGCACAGGTTTTCAGCGTGGAAGGGGCGAAGCAACTCTGCAGGGAGAAGCTGGAGGTGCAGGACATTTACTTCCTCTCCTGCGTGTTCGATCTCTTGACCACCGGAGATGCGAATTTCACGGTGGCGGCGTACAGCGCCCAGAAGGACATGGAGAGTCTCCACCCACACCAGGACAGGTGGAGGATCTACCCCAGCGGTTCTGCCACCTCCATTTTACACTCTGATTTTCAGCCTGTCCACCGGTTACCCCTCCTTCTACTGTGCGCTCTGAGTTTGGCGTTGATGTGAGAGTGGGAGTGGAAATCGTTTTGTGCGCCTGTGTGCGTGTGGGCTTGTGTATGTCTGTGCACTAGCAACAAAAGTGTGTTTTTGGTTTGTTTTGTTTTTGCTGAGCACTGATATAGAGCACTGATTCATCATGCAGATACTAAACAGCAGGCATGACAGGTTCCAGTTTTTGTAGAGGAGGCGGCAGATCCGAGTGACACTGACTACGTCTGACCTGCAACAATCAGCCGTCTGGAGGCGACGACGCGATGGAGACGCGACGGCGGCTCCATCGCGTCCGTCTTCACCTTTCAATAGGACACGATGTGCAGTGACATGAACACTGGGTGAAGTGTGTGTGTGGATAAACACCACAAACTGTAAATATTTCATTTTGTCTTCAGTGCACAGTGTAATGGCGTAGAGTTGTTTTGGTTTTGTGCCATTTGATGTGAGTTTTCTTCAATACCTCAGACAGAGGATGTTTGTTTTAATGGAAGCACTTTATTTTGATTTTTTTCTCCTTTTACAAATCCACATCAGTGTTTTCTCCCTTCACTTAACTCTGACTCAAACGCTTTTGCAGACTCGCTTCACTTTTTGGGTTAGAAAGAAAAAGTCAGCTGACTTACAGTTTTCTCAAATGAATCATTCTTTCAGTGGCTGATTTGACTCAGCGTCCCATTTCTAAGTCAATGTGAGTATTTCTGTTGAATGTATTGTGTAAAAGCAAATGCCATCATTACTCTTTTTTTCTTGCTGTACATATGTGTTGTTTTTCCTCAGTCCTGATTTCAACTGTGCGTGCGTGCGTGCGTGTGTACATGTTTAAGTGTGTGTGTGTTTTAGTTAAGCAGCTGGTGACATACGGGCTTGAATCTGTTTTAATTTCACCTGAGAATCACATCAGAGGGACCGTTTTCTCTTTGCCAGGAGGCTGTGTGTCAGCACTGCTTCTTTGTTTGGATAGTTTGTGTTATATCATTTGAGCCAAAGATGGATGATAGATGGTTTTTTATGTACAAAGGAAATCACAACTCACCACCAGACCAGCACCCTCCTCCTCCTCCTCCTCCTCACAGTCTCCCACTCTCCCCTCTGTTTTTACACTTAACTACTGTAGACTATTTTTCTCCTTAATGAGGTATGTGTACGAGACTGGAGTGAAGACAAAACACTGCAAATCACAGAGGAAACGTTGGGATACATCTACAGTCCTTCATCACGTTGGTGGGAAGTGAACGTGTCATTTGATTCCCGGTTGTTTTAAATGCCAACCCCTTCAACTGTGAGCTTTCCATACAATATTTGTCATCCTGTAGTACGTACGTATGTACGGCGACGATGACGTCCCCCCTCGTTTTTTGCTTTATAAGCTTAAGTCTGTTTTGTGACCTCGTACATCGCGTGTGAGCGTCAGTTTGGTGAAGAGTTGACTGGTCAGTGTTTGAAATACCTAACTTATTTATAAACGTAGTGTCCTGTAGAGGAAGTTAAGCTCCATATTCTTGCTGTTGGATAATAATTTAAAAAAGAAATGTCAGATGTGATTGTACTGCCACCTAGTGGTGCTCTGTTGCTATGTGTGTTCTGCTCAAAAAAAGGAAGAAAAAAAATGAGGAAACAAAACTGTGTGCAAGTGTTTTTATTTAACACCCCCCCCCCCCCCATTTACTCTATGTTAGTTATTTTTTACAAGACAAACAAGAATATAGAAAATATCAGCAATATTTGAAACATAATGCCGTAATAGTATGTAATAATTTTGTATTAGGGAGTTTTTCTAATGCCATTTCCATCTAGAGCCATGGTTCTCAAACTGTGGTACACAAGCTTCCTCTGGTGGTACTTGGAGGAATATCAGAAATACTGTTCCACTGTATAAACCAGGGTTTGTGATTAGAGTGTAGCTGAGGAATTTTGACCGGAAAATGAAACAAATAACAGTAAAATTAAATAATAATACGTAGAGAGTCACCGTATCTCACTAAAGTAGTGTGTGAGGAAGAGGAGGATGATGAGAGAGCAACTTATCTTTTTGGGGAATTTATATAAAAAATAAATCTATGAATTTCAAAAACAGAATCAAATCTGGACAACTGTAATTAAAACACCAAACAGGCTTTTATATATGCAATTAATAATGTCCTTTAATGTTGAAGGCAATACATTTAATACTGTGATAATTACAACCAAATGTCTTATTACTATTATAAAAAAATACTGCTAACAAACACATTTAGTATTAAATTGTGTTTGAACACATGATATTAAGTGGTGGGCCACATGTAATCCATTCGGGGGGCCGCCAGTTTGACACCGCTGGTGTAAAACCTTCACAGGAAAAGTATGTGAGAATCTAATCCCTGAGAAATGTAATCCCCGTGTGAAATTGGGTTTTGTTACAGTTACTCTAACAAAGAATAAAAAACATTTTTATAAACGTTCAATTACCTTAAGCCGCGTTTACACTCTCAATTTTCAGTAAAGATTAGTGGCCATGCTGTACAAACTCACACACACAACCACAAACATGCTGTACATACAATAGACAACGTTGTATTTGTAACCCATTTGTCTGAGGTTAGGTTTTGAACAGATTCCAACGTTTGGCTTCTCAAACTGCCACAGCCGGCGCTGTATCACACCTGGCATCATGTCAGTGTGTGTCGACGGCTCTGAAAATGGCGCGAGGGAAAATATCCGCAGTGTTTTAGAGCTGAGGGATTCCCCTGATATTTCACTGTAGGACTGAAGGAGCATCATCATCCTCTCCGTCTGAAAAGTCACACAGACTCAAAATGAGTCCAATAAACCCAGTGTTACGTTCATTTGAAGACAAAGCACAAAGACCCTCACCACTTAATAACTGCGTACGTCGTCATCAGAGTGTTGAAGACCATGATCTTCATGAGGAGCAGCCTCATCGACAGGACGACCACCGTGTTCGTCCACATGACGACATCTGCAGGTCAAACCACACAGACTGAAGCAGAAGGAACTATTTCTGTGCAACAGGAGTGACAATTTATTAACAGGGGGGAAAAAATTAAGATGTACCGTCTATCTCTTTCTCTTCAAAGCAAACCTTGCCTTCATGACCTGGAAATATAAAAAAAATAAAGAAACATTGATGAAATGAGCTGTGAAATCTAATATATGTGTGTGTAAAATACTGTATATTATACAGTTATTATGCAATAGCCCTTAATTTCTCTTTATCACAATGTGTGCACCTTCTATAGGTGGAGAGTGTACGGAGTTGTGGTAAAAACAGCAACAAAAAAAAAGGAAAATGAGGGTTGAAGGTAAAAATTACACTGGTAGTTTTTGTCAATGACGAGGCTACTGCTTATTCACTGTTATTTAGCTAACGTTAATATTATAGCTATACAAATTAAGTGGTGATTATACAGTAATACTATGTTGTTTCCAATTTAATATCCTGGAAATAACATGGTAACTGTGTGAAAATGAGATTATTTTAGTCCCATTGTTTTTCCCACATAATTAAATGGTGATTACATAGGAAAAAGATGGTGTTATGATAATAAAACTTCTCTATTACAAAATGGTATATACAAAATCGCATTTTGTCCTACCTGACGAAGTGATGTGGTGTCGCCTGTTGACCTTTGGACGTCGTCTCTTAGTCACAGAGCAGCTGTACGAAGGCCAGTCCCTGGTCACCACCGTGATTATGGACACGGGGCCGTGTCCGTGGCCGCGGCGCCTCCTGCTGAGAGCCACGCTGTTCGGCGCAGTCGTCACGAGGTCCTCTGACGGTGACCTCCAGCTGACCTCCAGGTGACCCCGCCGGAAGTCGCTGACCATACAAACCAGCAGAGTCCAGCCGAGCCTTTCCCCCGTCAAGTGGACCGGGGGACCCAGCGACGCCAGGACGTGACCTTTCACCCCTCCTGATCAGAGGAAGGTGATGGATTGTGCACATCACTGAACGTTAATGTTTCAAATCTTAATATACAATACCAGAACATTATAGTCCATGAGCACATGGAGAAGAATATATTCGTTTTAATGACTTAGAAGTATAAAACATTAACAGCATTAAACAAAATCCTCTTTGTATTTATGTTACAATCCCTAACAAACCCTTAATAGAGATTACTACTTTGTAGATTAGCTCATATCGAACTCTGGGGCAGCTGTGCATTGTCCCTATTAATTATAAAAATCTAAATTAATAATTTACACAGTAGTTACAGGAGAACAGTTCCAGTAAACGTCAGAAAACATGAACACTTGCTCATACACTTGCACACAGAGAACCTGGACTCCCACATCTGTACCAGACGTTTAATCTTGTTCAGACTGTAACCTGACATTCACACAGTGAATTATTCCAAGCACCAGGTGTCAAAAACCTAGACGCTTTCTTTCCCAATCAACATTTTCAGTGTTAGAAACAACAAATCACAAGATCGGGATGACGTCTTAGAGATTTTAAAACTCTTACCGGTCCACAGATAGATAATAGGAAGGTAGAATAGACTCTTGGACGCCTCAGTCATGTTTGTCTCAGTCTGTGATAACTGTCCCTAGTGTGTGTGTGTGTGCGCACCTTGACTGTGTGAAATGGGGGCATGCCGTTTGGATTTGGCAGGAGCATTGCATTATGGGGGATTTACATTGTTGTGCCCTTTCCATTACAATGGTATCCCCTCATAGCACACACACACACACACATGGACAGAGGGAGCAAGTGGGAGAGAAACACAGAGTGAGCTCAAACATAAATGAAGCTCTACCTACATTTAAGAAGAAAGGGGAAAATAAAGCAACAGGACATTCATGTGGACAAGAGACAGTGAGTGACTGGAGACACACCTGTGTTTGGCTGTTAGATCTGAGGTGAGAAACTGATCATATCAACACACCCAGAGCATGAGACAACACTGTTGTAGGCTACACCTGTGCGGCACACACACACACACACACACACACACATGCACTCACATGCACACACATGCACACACATGCACACGTTTTTGGGGGTTTTGTTGAACGATTGTGAGGATACTCATCGTCCTAATGCATCTCCTAACCCTTTACTCATTTGATCATTCACACACTCAAACAGCTGACACAAACCTAACCTAGACCTACACTGAATTCTACCCTAAAACCTAACAATAACCACTTAATCCCTAACCACATTTAAAATTTTAGCTCTCAACTTTACCAGTTCCTCATTGGGATCAGGTTTTGGTATCCACGAGACCTAATGGCACTTACAAGGTCAGTGTTTATGCCAGAAACTGTCCTAAAGATAAATAAATAATAAATACAAGTACACACATGTCACTGTAGGATTGACCCTAACCCTAATCCTGAGGACACATTATCGATCCAGTGAAACATAGCAATATTTTGCATGATGATATATTGCCTTTAAAACTCTAAGTATGTCATTGTTTAACTGATGTTACAAATAAACATTAAACCATTTGTGGATTAGCATAAAAAAAGAAAAATCAAAAATCAATTCACGTTTCCGTCCACTAGATAGCGCCAAGTGCACACACTCATGAGAGCTGGTGTAAACGCAATATATGATTTCGCAAATACTCGTGATAATATCGCATCCGTGGGGTCTCTGGCAATTAGGACACATCACAGACATAATGCCTTCCCTAACCCCTTAACCTAACCTTAACCATCACAACCTTAAGTGTCTAACCCTAACCCTTAACCTCACCCTAATTTAACCTCATTCTAAACTCAAGTCTTTGTGAGGACCAGACACAATGTCCCCACAAGCAGTGGTGGGAGGGGAGTCAGTTGCATGTTGAATCCTCCTGTACAGTAGTTGGCGCTGTGAACCACAAAGAGTTGTAATCCACCTTACTAGGAGAAGAAGAAGAATCACCACAGAAGAAGAAGAATGAACAGCCTTGATGGACAGTGAAGTCTTCATTCTAAGTCTAAGTTTTACAGTGGGTGCCTAATGACCCTAACCCTAGGTCAAAGGTCAAACGTCCTCACAAAGATAGGTTGTCTCAGTGAGCACATACACACACACACACACACACATAAACACACACAATGGCAGTGGGAGGGAGGAGTTATAAACAGAAAGTGAAAGTTAACAGCATTCTCTATGAGGAAGTATGATGAGGCCAAACTGACTGAGGTAAAGCTTTTCTTACCATTTCTGTGAACACGGGAGAGCTTTATTTTACTTAACTGTTGTTACCTTTAAAAGCGTACGCAACTGTCCTTTTATTGAACAGCCTCGGGTTGTTTGTGAGGCAGCAGCGGTAGCAGCAGCAGCAGCAGCAGCAGCTTCATTTGTTCTGTGCGACTCCACATATCATGTGCTGCTGCTGCATGTGTGGCCTGACTCGACCTGCATGTTACAGTTATGCTCGTGCAGCTGTTGTCTCCTCACACTTTTAGCTGTGTCCTCAACCTGTTTAGTTTGCTTTGAAAGTCATGTGGTTCGACTACAGTCCAGTGAGACACCCTGGAAAATAATAGTAAAGCAGTAATTGTATTCATCCATTTATTCATGTCAAAGTTTTACTGTGACCTTAGCGTCTGGAGGAAGCAGTGCATTACATTCAGACTTTTATTAGTTTAAGGAAAGCATTATGAGTGTTTTTAAAGGAATAATGTGTCCTTCATCCTCCGCTAATGTCTTTCAGATTCAAGCAGAAGTCCTGGGTACTTACAGTACGTGCCTGATGTGTTTGCTTCAGCAGTGTCTCTGACGCTCCTCAGTTTCTCTCCCCGAGTCTCAGTTGTGACCTAAGGATTTAAATACCAGCTGTCACACTGTCACATGATAGGTTTGCCTTTTTAAATCAAGCACCGAAAGGACATCACCTCCACAATGGTCTCGGCGAGGCTGTTGGCACTGTCCCTGTTTCACGTGTCTCTGGTTGCGTGTCAGAGTTCACAGCAGGCGTCAAACATTACAGGAGGACAACCTATGGGTACAGATCATCTGTCTTTCCCATGGAGTCGTTTTCGCCTGCCTAGGTACCCTTCACTCTAGTCTAGTTTTACTCCCATATATGCAGGAAATGTACAGAAAACTGATTTAAAAAGGCTCCAAACATTGTTTTGTGTTATGTTTGTGTTACTGTAGGTACATCATCCCTCTTCACTATCGCCTCCTCCTGCACCCCAACCTCACAAGTCTCAGTTTCACTGGTTCAGTGCAGATCCAGATCGATGTCCAGAACAATACGAACTGGGTTGTATTACACAGCAAGGGTCTGAACATCACCAGAGCCACGATACTGAACCAGAACCTCGCTCATCTCTCTGACCAGGTAGTGTATCCTGAACGTCTTCCTGTTTCACACTCACAGAGCATTAAATGACTTCTTCCCTTTTTAGGTTCTTCCTGTTCTTCACAACCCGTCACATGAGCAGATTGGCATTTTCTCTCCCAGAGTGCTCAGCAGTGGGCAAAAGTACTTCCTGTATATTGAGTTTGGGGCAGACCTGGTAGACGGCTTCCATGGGTTTTACATGAGCACGTACAGAACCACCACAGGGGAGACCAGGTAGGACTTCTGATGGATTCTTCCGCAGAGTTTGGTAAAATACCCAACGCAGTACAATGCACAGACAATCTGCTTATGTCTCTTTCTCAGAACCTTAGCTTCGACTCATTTTGAGCCGACAAGTGCTCGGACGGCGTTCCCTTGTTTTGACGAGCCAATCTTCAAAGCCAACTTCTCTGTACGGATTAGGAGAAGCCCAGAGTTTATTGCTCTCTCCAATATGCCCATAGTGAGTGTTACATAGTCTCTGTGCTGTACACAACATATGAAGATGGACGTATTCTTCCAGTTTGCAAAATTAAGCCTCAATATTTGCATTTTGACAACCAAAAATTCACCTGCAAACAGGCAAATCCCGGATGATACCAGCTGTCAATCACACTGGGGTCCACCCATATGTGCTGCTCTTTAGCGACTGTTTCCCAGATTATGGGAACATCATCCATCTTCTACCACGTTATCCTCCACATCCATCCATCCATCCATCTTCTACCACGTTATTCTCCACATACATCCATCCATCCACTACCACTTTATCCTCCACATCCATCCATCTTCTACCACTTTATCCTCCACATCCATGCATCCATCTACTACCACTTTACCCTCTACAGCCATGCATCCATCCATCCATCTACTACCACTTTACCCTCCACATCCATGCATCCATCCATCCATCTTCTACCACTTTATCCTCCACATCCATGCATCCATCCATCTTCTACCACTTTATCCTCCACATCCATCCATGCATCCATCCATCTACTACCACTTTATCCTCCACATCCATCCATCCATCCATCCATCCATCTACTACCACATCCATGCATCCATCCATCTACTACCACTTTATCCTCCACATCCATGCATCCATGCATCCATCCATCCATCCATCTTCTACCACTTTATCCTCCACATCCATCTTTTACCACTTTATGATATTTGAGAATATCATCATTTCCAGGTTCCAAACTAATTTTCTGACATTTTACGGCCCAAACAAGTTTTTGATTAATCAGAAAATGTTTAGTGTTGAAGTAGAAGCTCATTCTCTCATAGACTTCTATTCAAACTAAATTATTATCGCCTCCTGGTGTCTAACTAGTACCTCCATTAGACTTCCTTGGCTTCACTTTTCAAACCAGGAGACCACGTCCATATGTGTACGACATGATCCATCGTATATGTTTTAAACGTGCTTGGAAGATTTTGTTCCAGTGACATACATTTGCAATTCAGGTGAACTCGGTCCAGATAAACGCTGACCTGCATGAGGACAGGTTTGCTGTGAGTGTGAAGATGAGCACTTACCTGGTAGCATTTATCATCTGTGACTTCAAATCTGTCACTGCATCCACATCCTCTGGAGTGAAGGTACAGTAACGCTTTGCTTTTTCATCTCAGCCCTCAGGTCACATTTTATGTCCTCACTCATTTCTTGTGCATTTATAGGTTTCCATCTATGCCTCCCCTGAGAAATGGTCTCAGACCCACTATGCCCTGGAGGTTGCTGTCAAAATGCTGGACTTTTACGAGGACT
This sequence comes from Solea solea, assembly GCF_958295425.1. Classification (NCBI taxonomy): domain Eukaryota; kingdom Metazoa; phylum Chordata; class Actinopteri; order Pleuronectiformes; family Soleidae; genus Solea; species Solea solea. The sequence continues at coordinate 22,218,390 of NC_081141.1, forward strand.
ACTTCAACATCCGTTATCCTTTACCCAAACAAGGTAACATTTCTCTTGTTTCCTTGTCTTTACCCTGTCACTTTTTATTACCTGACCTGTTTTTTTTCTTCTTCTCAGACCTGGTAGCCATCCCAGATTTTCAGTCTGGTGCGATGGAGAACTGGGGTCTGACCACCTACCGAGAGACAAGTCTTCTCTTTGACCCTGCCTCTTCCTCGCTGTCTGACAAACTCTGGGTTACTATGGTGATCGGCCACGAGCTCGCTCATCAGGTGAGAGCATCAACACAATAGTGGCACACAGAAGCAAGTGCCTGTTTATTTACAGCAGCTCAAATGTTTTATTGTATTTATTGTTTTCTGATGTTATTTGTTGTTGTTTATGTGGTTATTCATATGCATGGGTGGTTTGAATTTTCCTGTCATGATTATCATGATTATAACAATTGTGATTCATGATGTAACTGTAAGATTTGTAAATAGGGATGAGCCAATACGATACTCGGTATCGGTATTGGTCCACTACTGGTCACAATCACTGGATCAGATATCAGACAGATAAAAATCCTATATGTATGCAGTAAAATACCCGAATAAAAGTCGCCAACAGCATTTTAGCTGAGTAATGTTGTGGACTGTTTCTTTCTTCGTTATGGGAGACGAATATTTGTTACAGTATTGGAGAATTATTTTCTTGAAACAGCTTGAAATTCATGAGCATGAAAAAGTAGTATCGTGTCTTCCCTTTCCTTAAGTGTAAACAGGCAGAGTATTTTTGTGTAACTTCATTTGGTTCAAATCGTAATAAATGCTCAATAAAAACCTGCACTTTTGCCTGCAGTGGTTTGGTAACTTGGTGACAATGGTGTGGTGGAACGATCTCTGGCTGAATGAAGGATTTGCCAAATACATGGAGTACATCTCAGTGGAAGCCACGTACCCTGACCTCGCAGTGGTAAGAGCGTTATTATTATTATTATTACTATGAGGATTCACTGATGGATAAATGAAGAGGGACAGGTTTTAAAATGATGTTCTGTGCACAATCTTGCAGGAGGAATATCTTCTGAATGCCTGCTTTGTAGCAATGAGCCATGATTCGCTGAATTCCTCTCGACCGATATCCAGTGCGGCAGAGAACCCCACTCAGATCGAAGAGATGTTCGACGAAATCTCCTATGAGAAAGTATGTTTTCCGTCGCGTACGCGTGTTTCACTCTACGAGATTATGAATCTGGACAGTCACTGAGAAATTATAAGAACTTCTCCTAATTTTTCATTGGTCTGTTTAAAACAGAACCACTTGTGATTGTGCATCTTAATTTTTGACATCAGTAATATGACTTGTATACTGTATATGTAACTTAAAATGAAATCAGTATGTTCTCTTTCTTCCACCAGGGGGCCTGTGTCCTTCACATGCTGCGACACTTTCTGACCACTGATGTGTTCCAGAGCGGGATAGTGCGATACTTACGCAAATACAGCTACAAAAACGCACTCAACCAGGACCTTTGGGACAGTCTGGCCAATGTATGACCACAAATGACATTTTCCTGTTATTTGTTTTTGTTTCAGTAAATCAATTTGCAGCCTTCAAGCTATAGTACTTAACTTTTAATTTTAATTTCAAACAGTTGTCAAATTAGTTCAATGCTGCCCAAAGTCTATCAGCTCCACATGATGATGTTCTGAGTATAGCTGTACATAGGAAGTAATTTGCTTTAAATCAGAACAGTGGCAGCAGCAACATTGCATTAGTGAAGCGAGACACCTGCTTACAGGTTGATATGTGACTGACGATGCCACAAAAACTCTCAGAAGTTGATGTAACTTGTAACAAAACAAAAAAGGAAGACCACACTGCTTAAGTGTGAGGTCTGCAAAACCTTCCATGCATTTCAACAGGAATGAATTCCGATTGTGTTTTGCAGACATGCTCTGAAGAGGACTTTATGTCAGGAAAACACTGTTACAGCAGCAGCCAGGCCACCAAGAATGCAGTGAGTTAACAGTTCAACAGAAACTCTCTGGTCTCTCTCCTAAAATGTCCATGTCCATTTCCCGTTCACCTGTGTTGATATCCAGCTGTTTCCTGCAGTACCTGTTTGCAGGGGAACATCTGGACCTCACAGCCATGATGAACACTTGGACTCTGCAGAAAGGCATCCCTCTGGTAACAGTCACAAGAAGCGGTTCTCGTCTACTGCTGAGACAGCACAGGTTCCTGAGGACAGTCCTGCCCTCTGACCCTCAGTGGTCCAAGTTACAGGAGGGGTGAGCGTTGGCCTACAGCTGTGCAACCTTTGCTAGAATTGTCATGATTTCAAATAACTCTCAGACATTATCTGGAACTTATAGTTCTGGTCTGACTTTTGCTCCTGGTGTGTCACGTGTCAAATCCTGTGCATCATTTTTGATTTTCATATGATAGTAGTGATAAAATAACCGATTGTTTTTGTACAGTTTCTTGTGGCACATCCCTCTGACATACAAGACTGACACCTCCAGCACAATTCACAGACACCTGATGACAACATACACAGGTAAAACCATGAGAGAATGTTAAATGCAGCTCTTATCTTCATGTTTTCCTCCTGCATTTAATTGTTTTCCGTCCCTTTATTTTGCTTTTTTGTGTGACTTTTAGACAGTATACCCATAGGAGAGGAGGTCAGCTGGGTGAAGGTAAACACTGACATGACCGGCTATTATGTGGTCCACTATGAGGATGGTGGCTGGGATGACATCACCAAACTCCTGAGGGAGAACCACACGGCTCTGAGCTACAAAGACAGGACTGACTTGATACACAGCGCTTTTCAGTTGGTCTCGTAAGCATCAGATGTGTGACTCAATTGTGGATATATATATATATGTGCGTATATATATATATATATATATATATATATATATATATATATATATATATGTGTGTGTGTATATATATATATATATATTCTTGTTTGTCTCTAAAGTGCAGGTCACCTGCCGATCGATAAAGCCTTAGACCTGATTGGTTATGTGCAAAAGGAGACACACACAGTCCCTCTCCTCCAAGGACTGGGATATCTGGAGACCTTTTACTGGATGATTGAGCACAGGAATGAGCAGGAGTTGACACAAGTCCTGGTGGTGAGAAGACACAGACACAGTGTGATATTTAAGTCTGTGTCAGCACGAAACTGAGGTCTGTGTGCTTCGGTGCAGATGTACATCCTGCGATTTTCCCGCGCCATCATCGACCAGCAGACGTGGAGCGACGACGGCTCTGTGTCAGAGCGGCGGCTGAGGTCGCAGGTCCTCTCTCTGGCTTGTCATCTGGACGACCCTCCCTGTCTCCAAAGGGCCCGTCAGAGCTTCAAGGACTGGCTCGAGTCCAACGGAACTCTCAAGTATTTACATTTCAAACACATTGTTATCAGCCAACATCCACTGGTTTAACTCACATAAACAACAGCTCTCTGATCTCTGACATGTTTGTGCTTTGTGCTTGTGTTTGCTGTAGTTTACCCACGGATGTTGCAGAGACCGTGTATGCAGTAGGAGCTCAGGAAGACCATGGCTGGGCTTCACTCCTGCACACATACAAAACCTCGCTCTCTGAAGCACAGAAAAACAAAATCCTTTTCGCCTTGACCTGCAGCAGAGACATCAGCAAGCTACAATTGTAAGTATTCCCTCTGCTACCTTTTTCCACAAAGATAATGTTGCCACCCTGTGGCTCTCTTGGGGTACTGCTGCCAACACTGTACCATTTTTATTATTGGTCAATATAACAGAAATGAAAAAGCAACTTCAGGAAGACAGTAATAGATACATATACTATGTCATAAATGTATTATTTTATCTTTTAAGTCAGGAGCTTGTATGTGTGCATGTGTTTTTGTTGCAGACTGCTGGAGCTAGGTCTGGAGGGGAAGGTGATTCGAACGCAGGATCTGTCTCATGTCATCCTCATGGTGTCCAGAAACCCACGGGGACAACACTTGGCCTGGAACTTTGTCAAAAACAACTGGGACACACTGGTTAAAAAGTTAGTAGAATAAATATGTACATAATACATTACCTGATATACAAACCAAGTCTTAAACACAGTTTGATACAAATGCTGTGTGCAAGTTGACCTCTTTGTGGGTTTTGTGCATTCTAATACAGAGTTCCCACAGGTCAGTGAAATCGTAGACTAGTAGACTAGGCCTAAGCAGAATAAATAACTACTAGCGGTGTTGTGGACACGGTCCACTGTCTCTCTCCGCCGTTGACGTGAGATTCTGTGCAGAACAATGAGCGAGTAAAGTTGAGCAAGACAGAGCAAAATATGTGATGCCTGAAAAATAAAAATTCCAAGATTTCTGTCTCACCAAAGAAAATTACAAAGACTGACTTTAACCAAGATCCCAAGGACAATCACTTGTCCAGGTGAAGTTGTGTCAGCACATTCTGTCCTTGAATTTTAGGGAATTGGTCCTGGAAAGTCCTTGAATTTCATGTCAACTAAGGTGTGAGAACCCTGTTATAACAACTGGAACAGTTTTTTCCCTATTCATGTGAGTCAAGTATCATTAGTGTGTGTTTGCTCATGCTTGTCCTCACTGTTGTGTCTTTCTGACCTGCAGGCTCCAGTTGGCCTCATCTTGTATTAGACACATCCTCATCGGCACAACCAGACAGTTTTCCTCTGCGGAGGAGCTCACTGATGTGAGTATACTCCTCAATCTTCAATTTGTCTTTATTCTACAAAGAAATGTCTAATGATATCTAAGGCTTGATCATAATTGTTTCCATTTCTTAAAAATATTTGGAGATTGAACCAGGAAAAATACATCTGAGAAACCAAAGGTCACTTTTCTTGTGTACATTTGTGTAAATGTGTGTTTGTGTGTGTTTGACCCGCAGGTACAGCTTTTCTTTGAATCCATCGAAGAACAGGCGTCTCAGCTGAGAGTGACTCAGCTCGTCCTCGACATTGTGCAGAAAAACGTTCGCTGGATGCAGAGGAACCTGGAGACTCTGAGGAACTGGCTAAATGAGCAAGTGAAGTGAATGAAGTTCTGCAGGAGCGTTGGTGGTGGCAGTTAACAACAAAGGAAGGGGAATTTTGAAATCACTGGACTGCTGGTAGTTTTGTATGTTAAAAGTATTTTGTAAACTTTGACAAGATGTGTGTTTGAATACAATTACAGCAAAATTACTGATGTTGAACTGAACTGATAGAACATTTGAATATTTGTCTTGTGTGTGTGTGTGTGTGTGTGTGTGTGTGTAAGAGCGAGAGAGAGCAGTACACAAACTTTGTGAATGGATTCTTCAGTAAAATGGTTCACTTTACCACATTTGTGTGTAACTTGTGTTATTGTGCGTAAGTATAACCTTTTCGTTTGTGTGTGTGTATGTGTGTTTGGTATTTCTTGTGTTATCTATGTTGGGGTTAAGATATGGTTTTAAGGCTATAGAATTGTTTTTTTTACACTATTTTATAGCCGACATAAGCTTAATATAACTTAAGTATTAACTCAAATCAACATTATGTTTTTTAATAATTAACTGTTCCATTTACTAATTTAATTATTTATAAATCAGTTTCTTCATAGTGTATAATTTAAATTTCAGGACACATTGTCAATACAGTCACTTAGAATAAGCTGTAAAATGTAGGGGTCATGTTTTAATATTTATTTATTATTGCAATCATTTATTGGGTCATGGAGACATTCTTTTCAAGATTTAAACCCGCGATTTATTTAGTAACATATGCATAAAATGAAGTTATGATCCATTTATCTTGGAAATGGCTGGATTGCCTTTAAAAAATATTAGTTGCGAAAAGTTGTTTGTTTAAAAAAAAAATGCTTTAATATACTCAGATTTGCTCTTGTGACGATGTTTATTATGAATTGAGTCACGACAACTTGTTATCTTTGAAAAGTGGGTTCCTTCAAAATAAAAGTGTTAGTTTTGAGATGGAACGACATATAGTTCACAATAAAAGACATTTATTGTAGAAATAATACATAATAATAATAGAAAAAACATACAGAAATGATTTGATTTTAAGTGGTGGACCGAATAAGATTGACTGGGGGCCCGGAAATGGCCCACGGGCTGCGAGTTTGAGACCCCTGACTTTTAAAGGCAACACAAAAAAAAGGTGTGTGTTGAGTACAGCACTCTGGCCCCGCCCCTCCTCAGTATATCACCCAATCCGGCGCGAGCGTCGTAATATGATGGGAGGTTGTCAACAACTGCTCGCTTTGGAAACAAAGTGACATTCACTCAGTCGCTCGCTCTGTCTTCTTGATGTTCGTGTCAGAATGACAGTTGTTTACATGTTTCCGTGCTAAGGCAGACATTTTAAACAAACACCTTCCGTGATTTGTGTGACTTTCAGTCAACAGTTATGGACGACAAAGTTGTGCGGAGCAGCTAGCGTTCGCTGAATGAATGTCAGCGTGATTTGTTGGAAGTTGGTTGTCTCACCGCTAGCTCGCCTGCCGTTGTGTCCACAGAGACCGTGATTAAAAAGCAGCCACATAACATCTGCGGAGCTGCCGTGAACGTGCGCTTGTCCTTTTGTTTTCGGACGCGAAGAAGCTCTGTGAGATATTTACACATATACATATATATATTATTATTTTATTTGTTTTACCATGGATCCATTTGACAACAACAGCACAGGTAAGCAAAGCCTATAAGAATCCTCTCAGTGTGGGTAAGCTAACAAGCAGCAGGCCAGCTAATAACTGACGTTAGCTGCCTTCAAGCTCCCACAGAGTGACATTTACCGGAGGACATGTCCACGGACATGTGGCCTAGATTGACTTTAGACAAACCAAACGAAAGCTACGTCTGTGTTTTCAGAGTCATGTGTGTCTTTATTGTTGTCCCTTTACAGTTGAGGAAGTGTCGGAAGCTAACTTAATCGCATTATCAGTCTGTTTACAGTGGCATGATAATGTTTTATTGTACATGAGACTGCTGCGTCTTTACTGTCAAAATCTAAATTAGAACGCTCCATAACGTAAAGGTTTTATGCCCCTTAAAGTTGAGCAAAACGTCTAATAAGGCTCATGCCCAGATATGAACATTAGCAAGAATGAAATAAACAACCTTGTAATTGTTTTCCTCTCCTCGTTGTCAATATAAATCAACATATTCTTCTTATTTTGTGTTTGTACGGTACCCTTTCTTATTCCTTATCCTAATATTTACGATTATAATGTAAGCCATAACATTTTACATGTAAACACAGCATCTATCATTACAAGAAAGAATATACACACTTTGGGAGGCATTTTAGATGTGCTTTATATATGTTATTTAAACTGCACAATGCTTTCTCACTGTTCTAACAGTGGCTGTCTTGTCTTTGTTGTAACACAGCAGCACTGTTGTTTTTGTGGTAATAACAATGTTTTGTCTTTGGTGCGGAGCTGCAGATAACTCGTGCTCGGCCCTGGCTTCCAGCTGCCATGGCTCCTTTATAACCCATGTTATGGTCCCAGGGCGTCAGGGGTTTTATTAAAACAAACACATGCGCCAGTGAACACACACGAACAGGAACCAGTTGTCTTGAACGAATAAAGCATAGACCAAATCACAGTAATCTCACTTCCCTTTTTTTGTAACTTGGTGATTTTTTTTTATTGTTGCTGAAGAAACAATCATCCATTTTTACTTTCACTTTTTAGCCCATATGCTTTTCATTATCACAAACTTACAGAGAACTGTGGAATAATTTTTACTAGGCATGAATCAGTGGTCAAAAACTCCGACCGATATGTAAGTGACTTTCAGGAAGAGCACAGGCAGCACAGACAATATCCTACTTCCTGCTGTGTTTACATACAAACTAGACAAAATGCACTGAAGTTGTTTGTTATTCCCATTCGCTTAATTGTAGTCTAGATCATAACCATTACATGAAGCAGCTCTGTCATGCAATTTAACTAACAACATAACATCATAACAACATCGTAGAGCAGTAAGAAATAGGTGCGTCTTATATTTATAATGTTATCTGCTCTGGACATTACACATAACCTACTACTTAACCACTAGCCTATTTTTAAACATTCATACCACAGTAATGAAGTCCAGACATGAGACAATGATAGCCTATATAGTCATATCAGCCACTCGCCTTCCTTTTAGGGAGTTGTAGCTCACGTTTTTGTTGTCATTTGGAATTCTGAGAACAATGTGCTTTCACTTTCTGTTACTTACCAATTCCCAGTCCATCTCCATCACCAAGTAAGACTGAAAATGCTTTGTCTTTACCTTGTAGAAAATGCAAATGGAATGTGGTGCAAAATGGGAGACATGCACTGCATAGCATTTCCCTACTTAAGATATTATTAAATCAGGAAGTGGAGCATGCCTCTTATTGTTTCACAAATTATGGAGGAGAGAATCTGGCAGCCGGCAAAATCACGTAGATTGTAGAGGGAGCTCCTCCTATAATGCTGAAGATGCACATTATTTTGTGGAAATGTAGACTTTAAAATGCAGAGGCACAGAACATGTTTGGATGATTAACATTCATTACATTTTTATATTTGCTTTTTTGACAGGTTTTGAAGCCAATTTCAAAGTTGTTGGGGTTTTTTTTGCACTGTTATAAAACGAGTGTACTCTGCAAGATACTGAATGATTCATCATGTCCAAACAAACTTAGTTTATAATACTTCTTGTGTCTGTTTTACCAGTTATGTAGGTCAAAGTATCAGGAAATATCGCAGGAGATTTTTCTTACAGGAAACTAACCCAGACACCACCCCCCCCTTCCCATCAAAGTAGTTTACGAGTTTTATGTTGAGAGCACGTTCAGTGATATTGATAAGTCCTTGTTTTACTGTTACATAGTATCTATTTCGTTGTTTTTAGAAAGCACATATACATTCATACTGTAAGTGTGTGTCAGTGTAGCTAAGAATCTGCTCTTTCTCACACCTTTCAGTTCCTCTTTCTAAAAGTGATTTCTCTGATTTCTCCTTTCTCAGACCGAGCAAACCTGCCGAGAAACATGATTGAGAACAGCATGTTTGAAGAAGAGCCTGATGTCATGGATTTGGCCAAAGACTCTGCAGCATTTCCGGTACACTCAGTTCCTCTAATACTGTGTATGTTATGCACATGCAAACCCCTTCAAGGGGCTAGTCTAATAATTTGCATATCTCCCATTTCATATTTGCTCCACTCTGCACATTTCTCACGGGCACTTTTATTTGTAAATCTTACATATTCATGATTGGCTAAGAATCCGATCATTTGAGGATGGCTTACGCCGTGATACTCTGCTCATTTGCAGCTCGGCCCGTTTGCTTATCTAAAATTATTTTATGGGATCTTTCATATCTATAATAAACACAGAGTAAATTACTTTGAGCTAAAAGGAAAGCGACTTTATTTCAGTGTAATGAAGGCGCTGGATCCTCACGACGTTCATAATATCAACAGTATCCCTTTCTGGTTCAGCAGTGACCCATTTTCCCCCACAGAAGCCATTTAAATTTGATCTTATCTTTACAATGCACTTGCCCTTGTGTCAATATCTGTTACTTAAGGGCTTACTGTATCAGTCACCCAACAAAACCTCATATTTCATTTCCCTTTGTGTTCTGTTTGGCTAAGATTATTATTTTTGCATGTACTGGATGAAATTACAATAAAAAAAACATTAACCTGTCATCTGTGGCCTGCTGTTTCAAGACATTTCTGTCTTGATCATTTTCATTTATGATATGATATACCCCTGTGCTAATTAATGTACCTGGCTGGAAATTAAATCCACTTTAAAGGTATTACATGTAAAATTTCTTTAACTCCATAGAAATTCATATTAATATTGAAGTTACTGGGCTGTTTCATTCATTTTGGTAGTTTTTTTTTTTTTTTTTTTAAATGTGGTACTCCTGCTACGTTTTGCACGGGGTTTGCCTCTGAAAATCACCAAAATAACAACATTTTAACAGCTCTAAATGCTGCTCTGTACTCAATATAATACCAGCACTTAAGTGTGAAGGTACACCTCCATTAGTCCTGCAAGTATTTTACAAAAGAAGCTTTTATCTCAATAAATGATTGGAAACGGAACAGAGACACTTGCTTTTACTCGGCTGTAAAAAAGGAGGATTATTCCCTCAATCAGGAAGTGAGCTGAAGCTCGTGATCACACTCTGCTCCCCAATGTCATCAAACTAGGCCATATGTTATTATTTAGATCGAGAGAGAGATGAAGTGGCAGAAATGACGTACTGTGCATTTAACTTGAGAAGTAAGGCGTGTGCTTTTGTGTGCTTTCTGCAGACATTTCCCACCCTTGACCCAGACGAGGTGGTGTTTGAGCCCAGTAGTTCACGGCTGCTCGTGCGAGGCCTGGGAGAGCACGACATTGACGAGGACGAGGAGGACTGTGAGTCTTCGGCCCGTCTGCTCGGCATGTCCTTCATGAACCGCAGCTCGGCTCATAGGTCCGGCTCTTCCCCGTACACCAGACAGTCTCCACCCAGGTAATGGCCTGAGAAAGGTCATCTTGAGAGCTGTGTAGTATGTTGGTATACGAAACATTTGTCTCAGTCGCTACACTGCTGTTTCACAGCATTACTCAAAGGCTTATGCAAAGGTAGTTATGAAATCTGATTTATTATGTGAGTCTATTATACTTTACCTTAGTTTCTAAAAGTTCTATTTTAGTATTTTTAAAGTACTTTTTCATGACCATAGCTTTTACATAGCATTATCATTATTATTAAAGTAACCTGTGGAGGTGTTGGTGTACATCCTGTTTCTAGATCAGCAGAGAAACATTTCTCATCTTCACCTTTCGACATCCTGCCCGAAATCTTGTGGTTACAGTTGCTAAGTAAAACGGAAATTGTGTGGGATTACAAATGTAGTGCTTTTGAGACTCTATCTTCATTGTGTACTGATCAAATAAAAGGAATGTCTAATGCATCATGAATTGGCCTAAAAAATGAAGCGCTACTTAATATACAACAGTCCATTTAATCTCTTGAGCAGTTTAAGTGCATGAAGATTGTAGCTGGGTAAGATTCAGTTTACTACATCACCATCAATTAAATGTAGTAATTAAATGCCAAAGTATTTCGTCTTCTACACAGAAACAAAGAAACCTTTGCTGGTCTTTATTTGACTGAACATTCTGAAGTATGGTTAGTTTTTTTTCACAGTGTGGCTGCCTCACTAACATCAATTCTAACCGCATGTGTGGCTTATAGACAGCCTGTTACTGTCTGTTATCTGTTGAGTTTTATGATGCAGATATGAAAAAACAAACATGCAGGTTTACATACTGTATGTGGGACAATGAGTAACAGAGGACCAATTTTGCACTGCTGATCTTTGTATGTACCTTTTTTTTTTTTTTTTTTTAAGGTCATGTTCACGTCCCTCTGCCCGGACAATGGTTGTATGTGTGTTATTACTGGTGATAGTGGCATCTATGACTATGGTACTATACTTTTTACCTGGATGCACCTTTACTAAGGTAAGAAAAATATTCAGTTATTTTTTTCCCAATTGTAGTAACCTATGTTTCTTTGCATTAAGCAAATATCTTAAGTTGAAAAAGTCAAACAGTTTCTCTTGCTCAATCTCAAAACAATTTCCTTGGCTCAAACCAACCCTCTGTCCTCCTGCAGGCAGGCTGTCCTAAGACAAACAACACCGCGCCTCTCGAGCCCGTCTACCCCATCTCCACAAATGGCAAACCTTTTCCATGGGCCCAGTTCCGGCTGCCTTTCAGTATACATCCCGTTAGCTATGACATCACCCTGAACCCGGACCTGGACAACATGACCTTCACTGGGTGCACCGTCATCACTATGTCTGTCCATCACAACACTTCGCTCATTGTCTTTCATGGTGCCAACCTCAACATTACTAAAGCTTCCTTCAAGGTGCGCGTGGAAGGTGTTTGTGTGCAGATGATACTTTACAATGACAAACTTAAAGCGGAACCATGCAGGATTTACCCTAATATAACCGCTTTGGAGTCATTGTAACGGTTAAACAGCTTGATGTAGGGAGAATGGTCTACTGTCTTTCAGCCGGAAACCTGGGGAAAGTCTGGGGTCATGCGGCATTACACACACACACACACGCCTCCCAGCTGTAAGATCAAGGCAGCGATAGCCTTATTTTGGACATTCATTAAGGCCGAGCCGGGGGAAAAAGAAGTAGGGAAAACTGTTGTCTGAGAAAGGGATGAATAGGAAATGGCTGTCTGACAGAGCGTGGGGCCACACACGAGTAAACATCAACCAGTTTGCACCAAAGTCATGCCGAAGAGGTCCGGAACCTCTTCTGTGATTATTTTAAACTACAAAAATGATTTATCAAAAACTCTCGTCCGAATAACAAGAACTAAAAAACACAGAAGCATGCAAAGGGGATGCCGACCTGGCGTTTTTGCTATTGCACTTGTAAGTCTCTCTGTTTTCTATGTATTTATGTGTGTTTGCACATGGCTCCATGTCTCCTGTTTGGCAGCTCTGTTGCAAACAAATGCACATGGCCAGAAGGGGGGAGTGTCAGCAGGGAGTTTTTACTACAGTGAGGATAACAGTAGACACAAGGGGGAGCTCCATAGAGAAAAGGAGACTTGCAAAGTTCTGCTTTAAGAGTGACTTGAATGTCATTCCTGAATAATTGACATCTATACTATGATTTTTTTTTTTTGTGCCTGAAGAAAAGAAATGTTTCAAAGCTTTTTGCTTTGGTCATCTTTTTCAGTAGTTGTCAACTGTTCGATCCTCTCTTCCAGGTGGGTGATGGGGAGGCACATGATGTGACTCTGCTGGAATACAAACCCAGGCAGCAGTTAGCCTTTAAATCAGCTGCAGAGCTGAAGCCGGGCCAGCTCTGCGTTCTGACCCTGGACTACTCTGCCAGCCTCTCACACACTTACGATGGTTTCTACAACAGCTCGTACACGGATAAAGATGGAAACAAAAGGTACGCTTGACTAAACATCTCTGCTGTGAGTATTTTCACCACTGACTCAAAGCAGTTGCTGTAAGATCTTTTAGCACAATCGTCCTCATGTACCTGTTGTCACTAGGGTCCTGGCTGCAACCCAGTTTGAACCTCTGTCAGCCAGGAAGGCCTTCCCTTGCTTCGACGAGCCTGCTTTCAAAGCCACCTTTCTGATTAAAATCAACAGGAAAGCAAACTACATGACTCTTTCTAACATGCCCAAGGTACTGTAATAATACTGAATCAAAGAAATGAAATGTATGTGCTCAGTGTCCCTATCTCAGGACAGATATTTAAAATGCTTAATGTGCAGTAGAACAGCATTTGCAGTCTCCCTCTCTCTCTGTATAACGTCTCTCTTTGTCCTGAAGAAGCTGTGAGTCGTTCCTGTGACCGCTGTCATTTTAAAAGCTTAGATTGAGAAGGATTTTAAGAAGAATGAGCACAGTTGAGTGAAAGATGCATGCGTTTCATTTCAGGCCAAATCCACGCCACTTTCAGGAGGCCTCGTGCAAGACGAGTTTGAAAAGACCTCTGTCAACATGAGCACCTACCTGGTGGCGTTCATTGTTGCTAATTTCTCCCCGGTCAGCAAAAATGTCTCAAAAACTCAAGTAAGTCTGACACAGACGTAACTCTGTGATGATCTGATGATGATGATAATATAATATAGGTTTTATATTTAGTATTCAGCGATTGTTTGACGCCTGCTTTGCTTCAGGTGTCGGTGTATTCAGTGCCGGAGAAGGAACAGCACACAGAATACGCTCTGGAGACGGCCTCCAAACTGCTGGAGTTCTACAATAATTTCTTTGAAATAGACTACCCCCTCAAAAAACTAGGTGAGTACAGTAGTACTAGGTGTCATATCTTAGCGAGGACACCTCATAGAAAATAATGCATTCCCTTGCCCCTTACTCGAACCTCAACCATCACAACCAGGTGCCTAAACTAAATCTTATTCTAACCTTAAGCCTAGGAACCAGGTCTTAACCCTGAAAAAGCGCTTTAAAGTTGTGGGTCCCAGACAAAATGTCCTCACAAAGATATAAATACAAGTACACAAACACACAGAGTTAATACAATATGTACTATATGCACATGCTTGTTTTGGCCCCTCTAGGGTTGTGAACTGTTCACATTAGAATCAATAAGGTAAAGTTCCTTGAGATTTAAGTCATGAACAAAGTTCAAACACCTCAATTTGACCCACCTGAATAAACAAGTGTGCACTGAACTGAGATGTCAAATATTTCTCCATTACACTAAGTTTTTTTTTCATAGATTTAATGCTTTAAAGTTTAGGTCTCTTTTATTCAATTGATATTTTTTTATAATAGTTGGTTTTAAGAAGTTGCTGACTGATGAAGTTCTTTCTCTCAAAGTGTCTCTTGTAACAGACGGTAAAAAAATGTAAATGTGTTACATTCTATGACGCCATGAAATGTGTTTTTTGTGTGTTCTGTCACGTTAGCCGGTCTTCTTATTTGTCTATATCTATGCATATTAATGCTCGTTTGCACTACACGAATCTGTACAGACACAAAAACAGAAACCATGTTAGGAGACAAAGCAGCTCACAATTCTCTGTGACACATGAAGCTTCTCTCTTTCTGTCTCATTAGGAGTTTTGCTCATTCTCTTTGCTCAGATGCACATGTGGTTTGTACAAATGTACAAACCACATGTTGGGGACCTTTGTTTTTTTTTTTACTCACCCAATATGCTCCGTTTCCCTTTCGCCAGATTTGGTAGCCATCCCAGACTTCCTGGCAGGTGCCATGGAGAACTGGGGGCTCATCACTTTCCGAGAGACCACCCTGCTGGTGGGCAAACAGTCGTCGCCCCTGGAGAAACAAGTGGTTGCGTCCGTCATAGCGCACGAGCTTGCCCATCAGGTAGCTTTTGTCCTCCTTTTGTGTTTGTGAAAGGAGCAGTGAGTGTGGTTTTAGCGCTAGCTCATGATCTTGTATCTCTCACCTGTTGTGTTTCAGTGGTTTGGAAACCTGGTAACGATGAGATGGTGGAACGACCTGTGGCTCAATGAAGGCTTTGCCACATACATGCAGTACACGTCCCTGCAGACAGTGTATCCCCAGCTGGACATTGTACGCCGTAGCATCCGTCTCATGCATTACTTGTCGCGTACTTTGGAGCAGATTAAAACGTCCTCTCCGCTGTGTACATGCGCAGTTCATTTCTTTTGTTTGTTTGCAGGGTAACTTGTTCCTGGCAGTGCGTTTCAGAGCGTTGGACAAAGACGCACTTAACTCATCCCATGCTGTGTCAACAGAGGTGAACGCAGCAGAGCAGGTGGAAGAAATGTTTGACTCCGTCTCATATGAAAAGGTGAGGGGGGGGTGACACCGGAGGAATTGTTGTTTTAATCACCTTATCAAACTTCCATGTCCTCTGGGCGTCACACTGAGCTTCAGGTGTGACCACAGACTCTTCAGGCCTCTCTCTCCCTGTCTTTAGGGTGCGTCTATACTTTTGATGCTGAATGCTTCGCTGCCAGGGGATCAACAGTTTAAAAAGGGTATCATTCAATACCTAAACCAGTTCCGTGGTTTAAACACAGACACCAATGACCTCTGGAACAGCCTCACACAGGTGTGTTTGTGTGGTCTTCACAGTGCTCTTTAAATCTAACTTTTCTCAACCCCGGTCCTCGACGACCCCTGTCCTCCATGTTTTAGATGTTTCTCTGCTCCAACACATCTGATTCGATTAGTCAGCTCATCATCAAGCTCTGCAAAAGCCTGACAACACAACCCACTCATTTGAAAACATGCAGGACAGCGGTCCCCGAGGACCAGGATCTGGGAAAAAAACCTGGTCTCGAGAAATGCCAGTGAACACAGATTTCTCTTCCCATCTTTCAGGTTTCAATGCTGAACCAGAATGTGTCAGAGATGATGAGCTCGTGGACTTCACAGAAAGGCTTCCCATTGGTCACTGTGAGCCTCAAGGGCGACCAAGTGACCTTCACCCAAGAGCACTTTCTACTCACATCTGATAATGCGACACATACGTCCACGTGGGTCGCATTAGCACAAACTGAGATCAACTCACAGATCATAAAAATGCTGTAATCAACCTGTAATAACCATGTAATGTGCTCTCTCTCTCTCCAGCTTGTGGAATATTCCACTGACGTACGTAAACGACAGCTGTAGTTCGGCCCCTGAATGCAGACAGGTGTTTACGCTGAAGACCAAGACAGGTAAAACACTTTGATTCATCTTTTACTTCTCAAGATAAACCAGTGTTGTTGTTGTTGTTATTGTTTTTTTAAACATTCTATATGGGGACCCACTTTTTAAAGATGACAAACCATTGTCACCCAATTCATGGGATTTTTATTGCCTTTACCGTAATACCTTATATTATTTTGAATAGGTAAACCAGACATTTTCAAACGATTGTATTTGATAAATGAATTGTATGCATGCATGTTATGTAAAACATACACATGTTAACAAACAACAAGACATACTATGATAAACCAACACATACAAGACAAATGGGCTGAGACACTAAAAGAAAGAAGAAAAAGAATGAATGACAAATAACAGTGATGTCACATTTTAAGCAACATATTTAAAGTACTGTCTATTGGGAGTGACTTATCAAAATTAATTGTAAATGAACAGAAAAATCTAGTGCAGCATATTTTACCATAGTTTTTTGACCAAATATATTCTAATATGATTACAGTCAAAAACTTGGGAAATGGATTATCTTAATCCTGACAAGCTGGCTTTTTGTTTTAAGATCCTATGCCATATTATCGGTTATTGGTTTGCGGCATGCGGACTGCTGTGTGCCCGGGTTAGACTCAAATCTTTAGTCTTGTGTTTTATCGCCGTTTCTCCCCCAGAACAATGTGAGTTTCCTGACCGTGTGCGCGTGTTTCTCCACGTCTTTGTCATGATTTCAGGCACTCTTAAACTGCCGGGCAGTGTGAAGTGGCTGAAACTGAACTACAGGAACACGGGCTTCTACGTCGTCAACTACGGAGACGAAGGCTGGGCTGCTCTTAGGGAGGCTTTGTCCAGCAACGTCGGTGTCCTTACAAGTGATGACCGGGCCTCGCTCATACACAACATCTTTGCTCTCTCCAGGTATGAGAGACAAATTCTCCTTTTCCCGTTTTCACTCTTTTCCACCACTTTTCCCCTCACTTGCTTTTGTGTTCAACAGACTGGGACGCGTGTCCTTCCATCAAGTCCTCAACCATTTATACTACATGACCAATGAAACGGAGACCTCTCCAGTGACGGAGGCCTTGTTGCAGCTTCAAAACATTTACAGGCTGCTTGACAAGAGACAGGAGGTTGGTCTGGTGGCTCGCATGAAGGTAATAAACACACACGCTCTCCTCATACTCAAATATAATCATTATCGTGGTGAACCAAAAGTGAAATAGGCTGTTTTCCTAAGTTCCTGTTGCCCCATATAGTGTTTAAATGATAGTTTATGATAACATTTCTACTGTTTTAATGTTTGCGTACTAATCTTTTCTTTTCTTCCTTTCCTATGACAGAATTACATTCTGCGTCAGTTTGGTTCACTGATGGCTAACCAAACGTGGGGAGAAGAGAACAGCGTGTCTAAACAGGAGCTGCGCTCAGCCCTGCTGGAGACGGCTTGTCGTCTGAGAGAAGAAAACTGCATCAGGCGAGCCAAAGCGCTGTTCAAACAGCACGTCGAGTCCAACGGGACGATGCGGTACGTAAAAAACACACAAGGGAAAACCTCCGGGAACAGAGAAGTAACACACGTTCACACGTTTCCCGTTCCTTTCTGTAGGATACCAGGCGATCTGCAGCGAGTTGTGTTCACCGTGGCTGCGCAGTCAGACGAGGACTGGGTGACTCTGCTCAACATGTACGCCAACACCACATATGATGCGGAGAAGCGGAAAATGATACGGGGCCTGGCGTCCACGCAGAACACTCGCCAATTAGTATGGTAAGCTAGTGTGTCTGTGTGTGTGTGTGTGTGTGTGTGTGTGTTCCAGGTAATACTCATGTTACACAGTCACACTTTGGGGACTTGTCTTCCTTATGGGGACAATTACATTTTAAGGCAAAGGCATGTTGTATGGTTTGGATAAGGTCAGGGTAAGGGTAAGGTTAAGGTTAAGGAGATGGCTATGACCTGGATGACTGAGAACCTTCACAGACTTCATGTAACTGGATTTACTAAATCTAATCTTGAAAGGAAGTCTCATCAGTGCTCTCTGATGCACAGTCTATGTAGCACATGAGTTGTAACTTCTTGGCTGACACCTGTAGTTCAGTGAGCACAAAGGACACGTTTTTTTTGTTAAAATGAAAGATTTCTGATTTTTCAGCTCCTTGAATGTGAATATTTTCTGGTTTCTTTGCGCCGCATAACGAAGAAATCGTTAAAAGTGAATCATTTTTGGTTCGTGGACAAAAGAAGACTTCATCATTTCCAGATCTAACATTTTTCAACATTTTATGGACCAAACGATTAATAAATTAAATTGTCGTTAGTTGCAAAACCTAGTTTGAACTACGAACGGGTTGTTTTAAAGAAGTTTGAGAAATCATTTGAGGCGACTGTAGCGACGTGAAGAGCGCTTGAACTGAGCACTTACTTCATCCTGTGTAGGATTCTGAAGACGGCTCTGAACGGAGACATCATCCAGACACAGGAGTTGCCCTTGGTCATCAGCACTGTGTGCAACAACTTTGCTGGCTACTTGTTTGCCTGGGATTTCATCCGAGAAAACTGGGACCGACTCATAGAAAAGTAAGCGTTTGCTCTCTGGCTTCACGTATGTTCTAAAAACTAATAAAAGAACAAGATGAAAGACACTTTTATTACATTGTTCTCACTCTAGGTTCCCTGTGGGCTCGTATGCCCTCCAGTCAATCATCAAATCTTCCACCTCTCAGTTCTCCACACCAGCACACCTCGATCAAGTACGTGCTGTAGCATATGCCACTCAATGAATTGAATCTTTTCATGTACGTAATGAAGTCTGAATTGAAATAAGATGGACCTGGCCACAGCTTAACATGTGTTTTTGTGTGCGTGGTGCAGGTGCAGTGTTTCTTCTCCAGTCTGAAGGAGCGCGGCTCTCAGATGAGGAGCGTACAGGAAGCTTTAGAAACCATTAGGCTGAATCAGCGCTGGATGGACCAGAACCTGTCTACACTCCGAAAATGGCTCTAATACAGACACTCCACCTCGTGTCGGGCTCAGTGACAGACGAACGGAGAGAGTGTTGGAATGATAACAGCAGTGTTTGCACTACTGTAGGGACTGTGTCTCCTAACTTTATCCACAGAGAAGTAAACAAACCCAGAGTCTGTCTTTCACCTGGCTGGACAAGGTGTCAGATTTTCTGAGACTGGGACCTGTAGATCCCGAGCTCAGGGTGCCAGTCCTGGTATCAATCTCAGTCCTCATTGAGGATAGCGACTGATCACTGACCACATGAGGTCAGTTTGACACCACTTCCCCCCGCCCCCTTCCCTTTACTCAAATATACACATAGACATCAACAAAATGATGTCTGTACACGTGATTGTATGTGTTTGCACAAGTCCAGGATGGATTGGGAGCATTCAGACCTGTACTTGGTGTAATCCAGATGTGATTTAAATCACTCAGGATGGATGTTCATACCAGGTCTGAACGCGGCTCAGTGCGTTTGACAGCGAAGCCCCATGTCTAACAAAGTGGTACAGTTCGGTTTCGTATGACACCTTTTGCAAGTACGCGCTCCTTCGATTGTCAGAATTTGTGACGGTACCAAAATGAGCATTCCGTACATCCCCACCTCTCAGTACCCTTCTGCTGGGCTACCGAGCGCAGAGGTCCAGCACCTGAAGAGTGGAGCTGGAACTGGGAATGTCTGTTTGTCTGTTTGTCTGTTTGTTTATTTGTTTGTTTGTTTTTTTACGCGTGTCATTCTGGTGTGATGTCACGCTATTTATATACAGTAGCTGGGTGGAAACGCAAGTCAGACCAGGTTTTTGTACCACTGTGAGCTCGAGCGCTCTGAACCGCTTTGTTGAAACGCAGCCAAAACAAACGCAACCTCCTCAGCGCTACGTTGCGGTGTCGACCAAGCTCTCACATAATGCAGTCCTCACGCCTGAGCAGACAATCAAGCTTCTCCCAAACTTAGGCTCAGCTCGCTCTCAGGCACTTCACTCCATGAGCTGTTTGATGGCCACTTCACAAAAAAGAAAAAGGAGCAAGTTTGAAGAATGTCTGTGTGTTTGTGTCGTCTGTAGACGCAGCTGCCGCTGACCCCTCCGTACTCGAGATGTGTTAGGGTTCTTAATTAAGCTACGCTCATGTCACTGTCGTACTACTTTAGTCATAGTTTGGCAAGAAGACTGGGGGTTTATTTCACCGATAGCTTTATATTTCTGCATCACATGAATGTACTGACGAAACCTCCCCACTGTGTGCAGTAGATGGCGCGCTGCTCACAACACGTGCAGATTTGAATCAACAGCCAATGTGTCTTAGACGAGAGAAGGCCGCGCACACTGGAGCCAAATGTTTCCTTCCTGTCTTTCCTCCTTCCTTCCTATCAGCCCAATTTACCTCAAATTTAAAGCGTATCTATTTTAATTGCTCTCTCGCGATCATTGCGGTCTCTGTAAACTCATTCTTTACCTCCGCGTGCTTGTATAAACTTGTAATTATGATGTAAATATGCTCAAGCCGACTGTACAACCCTCGCAGTTTTAGATGTTAAAACATTTTTACATATGCTTTATTTTCTGTAAGCACACTATATGTGTATATATGTATATATATATATATATATATACACACACATATATATATATATATACTTATTACCGTGTTTCCTGATTTTAGAGCACCCACCACAGGGAGGTACGTTGTTGTTGTTGAATGTTTTAGTTTTAAGGGCTAATGTGCAAAGTGTATAGAAGGACATCCGTATTGGCCGTAATGAGTCTGTCCAGCTCATTGGCCAATAAGAAATACAGAAGATGAACCAGCTGCATTGCTCCTGATAAAAACAAACAAAAAAACATTTATTTGCTCCGAGATGTTATTTAAACACAGTTGTACTCTCTCACTCCAAGCTTTATTTTAAGTCCGTACTCGTCGACTTCATCCTCTTGCGTTAATGAAGATAATTGCTGTTTTATTTAGATTTTTTTTGTCACGCTTGTGTTTTGAATTTGTGGTTCTCATATTTGTGTTACAGCCTCTATGTGTGAATTATGTGTTTTATAGAAGGAATACAATCATTAGTGTAAAAGAACCCCTCTTCCACCTGACCGTGTGCATTAATGGGATCATTTGCTTATGTGTGCCCTTGTCACTCCTGCAGGTTATTTAGTTAGTTAGTTGGTTAGTAGGGGTGGTTGTTATGTTTTGGTACGGGTTTGCTGGTTGAACCTCAGAGCAGTTCCGTTTTACTGACGCTGTAAAAGAAACGACTGAGTCCACACTCTCCCCGGGTTAACAGTGGAGCGACTCACTCCAATCTTGTTCGTTCTAGTTTCAGAGACTGTGACCCTGTGATCCACGCCTACCTATGCCTTTAAGTGCACATTGAATAGTTTAAAATCCTGAATGTATAAAGGATTATATTATATACATATATATGAAGGATTGTACTGTTGTGGAGACACATTGTCATTCTAGACACTTTTCCTTTTAAATTGACAGAGGAGATCCCCTTTAACGAGTGGGACATTGCAATTAGCATGATGGCACATGATGATTTCCCCTTTATTTTTCGGTTAGGAAATGAAAATGATCAGGTACAGGGTTCAGTCAGAGCAGAGGTGTAGTAGAGAAGAATACCTTATGTATTCTGCCTTTAATGTTTTCTTTATTCTTGCACTGGGAGAAATACTGCAGATGCTTTGACAATGTGTTGCTTTCCATGTGAATGAAAAATAATATAAATAAAGTTGTTGTTTTTTTTTCCTGAAAGTGAAACTGAACGCTTCTCAGTCGTACCGCTAGATGTCTTTCTTGCTCTTCTAGAAACTTGCTTGTTTTGGCTGTTAACCTCTTTCAAATGGTTCACGTGAGAGACGCACGACTGCAGTTTAACTAATTGGCCTCTGTCTGTGTGTGTGTGTGTGTGTGTGTGTGTGTTTACTTGTGGATCGCTGCAGGATCTTTTCTGACCTGGTCAGGACCAGCAGTCCACACAGAGACCAAAACCTGGCCCTAATGATTTCACAATTAAGATTTGAATTATGATTGAGTGAAGGGTGAAGGAAGTGTTCAGGGTGGAGTATTTGAGCAAGAGAGCGAGGGAGTGGTGCAGTTTGGTGTATCTTACCAGAAAATGACTTCGGTAGAAGTTGAAGTAACTTTCTTTTTTTACTTTTTATTACTTAAATCTCAATCTGTGCCGCTTTATCTTTAAAATCTTTCAAATTTCCCCATGCATTATATTTTACATTGCCACAAATATAAAGTTTAACCTCAGTAATCCTTGACCCACCTCTCGTGGACATAAACCATAATATGCAGCAGCAGCAGCCTTTATCAGGTACTCTCAGTTCCGGGCTCTTGTTTATCAGTGAAGAAAAATCATTTGATGCTCTCTTCAAAATGTCTTTAGTCTTTCTCTTCCAGGACCTAGGCATACTGAAATTGAAAGAAAACATGAAATATAAAGAAAACTTCGTTTGGGGGTAGGTTGTAACATTTAAGAATGTTGTTCCAACTAACCCAAACTCTTGTATCCATGAACTAAAAACAAATATTTTATTTGACGTTTGCTACATGGTGCTAATTCTTCTCATGTGGAATAAGTACTGAAAAGAGCTTGTGGAAAGTGAATCAGGCGATTCCTAACTTGAATGTGTTACAACTGACCCATGTTACAACTATCCCCGGTCCCCCCCCCCCTTATCATTTTTAAATATGTTTTTCAAATGGAAATAAGAAAAAAATTTGTAATTTCACCCTAATCCTGACACTAACCTTAACTTAACCTTAACCTCACTTTAAAATGTAGTCATTTACATTTTTGGGACTTTTTGTGTGCGTGGGTTTTCTCCGGGTTCTCCGGCTTCCTCCCACAGTCCAAAAACATGCAATATGGGGATTAGGTAATTGGTCACTCTAAATTGGGCAGCCTGTGACCAAATGGAAAGGGAACTTGGCTTGTAACCAGAAGGTCGCTGGTTCAAGTCCCCACCAGGTCGAAAGGGCTGGGGTACCCAACCCCCATTGCTCCCCGGGCGCTACTTAGTGTGACAGCCCACTGCTCCTTATTCTAGGATGGGTCAAAATGCAGAGAATAATTTCCCTAAGGGAATTAGTAAAGTATCTAAAATAAAATTAAAAAAATTGACCGTAGGTGTGAATGTGAGAGTGAATGGTTGTGTGGCCCTGCGATGGACTGCCGAACTGTCCAGAGTGTACCTCGCCTATCGCCCTATGTCAGCTGAGATTGGCACAGCACCCCTCCAGTGGAGGATAGATGATGGATGGATTTTTGTCTCCATAATGATGACAAGTCCCCACAGATTTAGGTCCCCACAACATGAGGAATACCAGGAACACACAACACACGCAAGTTCATGCAGCTATTCTTTAAAAAAACACTGTTGACTTCCTTTGATTTGGACAGCATGACCGAAACACCTCCCCTAACCTTTACCACAACTAGTTGCTACTTGCTTAACCCTATCATTAACCTAACCACATTTTAAATCTTAGCCTTAAACTTAAACAGTTTCTCAGAAATGGACCACAATTTGGTCTCCAACGGTGTCGTGTTCTTAACATAGTGTTTGCGGGACAAAACTGTGTCTGAACACAAGCGACCACTTTATTATCCTGCCTCACCCACACATCCGCCTGTCATCACCGGACACCAACACACCAATACAAAAAGTGGTCAAGACTGTAACTTTCCAAAACAACAGCTCTTTTCTGCATACTCCAGGACATCTTCAGGGGTATCAGGTGTCCATGGTTGTGTCTCACTACTTCCTGAAATAAATCCACAATGTAGGATCTTGGCGTGCAATGGCTCTGGATCACAATTCCTCATGTTTTTAGTGTTGGTGACCCATGCTTGCTCTCCTGGAGACAGGTCACTGAGATTTCTTTGCCACAAGCAGCATCAGACATCCTCTTCTCCCTTTCCTGGCGAGACGGCGAGCTGCAGTCTGGCAGCGCACGATCCAGCTCTGAGGCACTGTGGTGCGCAGACGTGGACCCATGAGGAGTCGAGCGGGGCTGTAACCATCCTGAAGAGGTGTGGCCCCGTAGGCAAGTAGAGCCATATAAGGTTCATCCGCCTTTTTCAGGAGATTCATCACTGTTGGGGCCCGCTCATTCCGCCTCACCGTTACCTTATGGAACCTGTGGCTGCTGTGGCTGCTGGTGACATGTTTGAAACCATATGAGGCTGCAAAGGACGTGAAAGCTTGAGGACATCAAAGTCTCAGGAATGCCATGACGAAAAATTGAAGTGTGTGATTACATTCGTGAATACCTGGAATAGTCAACTACAAGCACATACATTTTGAGATTTGTGCCAAGGCCTGTAAGGGTATTGTGATGGAACGAATGAGCGGCTCCCTGTAATGGTGTTTCTCTTGGCGTTTCTCTCACGTCACACCATGAAAGAGATGATGATAATTGTTATTTCTCACTCACTCACTCATCTTCTACCGCTTTATCCTCCCCATGAGGGTCGTGGAGGTCAATGGTGCCAATCTCAGCTTGACGTAGTGCGAAAGACGGGGTAGCAGTCAGCGGTCCATCACAGGGACACAGAGACAAACAACCATCCACTTTCAATTTTGAGTGTCCAATTTACCTCATACCCTCATTTTTGGACTGTGGTTGGAAACTGAGAACCCGGAAAAAAAACCCACGCACACACAGGGAGAACATGCAAACTACATGCAGAAAGACCCTTGTTCCGACCGGGGCGCGGACCCTGGTCTTCTTTCTGCAAAGTCAAGAGTGCTAACCGCTCCGCCAACCCTGTGGCCCCTAATTGTTATTATTAATGTTATTACATTTTTGAAATGCACCTCGTCTCCGTCTCTCCTCTCATGTGAGCTTTTTCATGTGAAAAATGTGAATCTTCAACTTCGGTGTCATCAGTTCTACTCAATGGTTCAAGGACCTGGAGGGAAACCAGAACAATGCAACAAAAGTCAAGTTCATGCAGGTCCAGATTCTTGCTTCATGCAGGTCCAGATTCTTTCTTCACGCAGGTCAAGATTCTTTCTTCATGCAGGTCAAGATTCTTTCTTCACGCAGGTCAAGATTCTTTCTTCACGCAGGTCCAGATTCTTTCTTCATGCAGGTCCAGATTCTTTCTTCACGCAGGTCAAGATTCTTTCTTCATGCAGGTCAAGATTCTTTCTTCACGCAGGTCAAGATTCTTTCTTCATGCAGGTCAATATTCTTTCTTCATGCAGGTCAATATTCTTTCTTCATGCAGGTCAAGATTCTTTCTTCATGCAGGTCAATATTCTTTCTTCATGCAGGTCAAGATTCTTTCTTCATGCAGGTCAATATTCTTTCTTCATGCAGGTCAATATTCTTTCTTCATGCAGGTCAATATTCTTTCTTCATGCAGGTCAAGATTCTTTCTTCATGCAGGTCAATATTCTTTCTTCACGCAGGTCAAGATTCTTTCTTCATGCAGGTCAATATTCTTTCTTCACGCAGGTCAAGATTCTTTCTTCATGCAGGTCCAGATTCTTTCTTCATGCAGGTCCAGATTCTTTCTTCATGCAGGTCTAGATTCTTTCTTCATGCAGGTCCAGATTCTTTCTTCATGCAGGTCCAGATTCTTTCTTCATGCAGGTCCAGATTCTTTCTTCATGCAGGTCAAGATTCTGTCTTTACGCAGGTCCTGATTCTTTCTTCACGCAGGTCCTGATTCTTTCTTCACGCAGGTCCAGATTCTGTCTTCGTGCAGGTCCAGATTCTGTCTTCGTGCAGGTCCAGATTCTGTCTTCATGCAGATCCAGACACGTAACATAAATAATAATAAACAATATGCATGACCAGTGTACCCTCACAAAGACGAAAACTTTAATACATTTTCGCTACAATTTAGTTTCAGTTAAGTGTCCGCATCTGGAGTTTGAAGAGAGGGTGCTGGAAAGTAAGTGTTATAACGTGATACAACTGTTGTATATCTGCTCCTCTCTCTTCTGTCTCTACCCACGCCAACCCCCCCCCTGTCTCCCATTTTTCCTTTCACCCCAACCGGTCGAGGCAGATGGCCACAAATGTTTGTGTCTGGTTCTGTCAGAGATTTCTTCCCTTGTGATTCGGTGCTATACAAATAAAATTGAACTGAATAGAATTGAATTGAATCAGAAAGAAAATAAATGCTGGGAGGAGTTGGCCACGTGCATGGTTACACAATATGAAATTCAGGGAGGGAATCACCAGCGACAGCTCACGAGGCCTGCACCCGAGACGCTGCATGAGCCACGCTGATTGTAAACTGAGACAACAACGCCCAGTAGGAAGGACAGGCACAAGGCAGTACGTGAGACACACGCTGGTTGATAACACACAGGTATTACAGCATTTTAGACTATGATTAGACCCTGATTAGTAGGAGTGGATGAGGGATGCGTGACACACACTCAGCAGCACGCACATGCTGACCAAAATCTTAACAGGTGTGAAGAAAGAAAACCGACCTATGTGCAGATAAAAATCTCCACCTGCACCTGCAACGTGCAACATTTGCTCCAATACTCCATAATAATGAAAGGAGGAAGTACTGCATGCAGAGATAATCCGTCGTTTAATCAAAGAGGAAGGAAGGGTGGGTTTCGTTTATGTTTAAGTCGCCAGTGAGTCTCCATTTGTTTTTTGTATTTTTGGTTCATTGCTGCAGGAAGGAAAAAACAAACTGTGGAACCTTTTGAGTCCAGCTGAAGCAGCAAGCAGCAGGTGTCAGAAAGCTATTTTGGAAAGGAACTATTTGCATACTTATTGGTAACAAATGACATACAGCACAAATTTGAGTAGAGATTGAGGCAACCAGATATAGAGGAACAGCTCAAGACCCCACAGTCAACTACTGTTAAATAAATATATATTCTTATATTATTCCACTTCTTCTGATGAAATCCCTACATGTTTAAGTTAAATAAATGTCAACCACTTTTCTCTTGTTTATTGGATATATTGTAAGGTGAATTATAATATGTACATATTTGATACCACTTTGTTTTGGTGTCCGATACAGATACTGTTATCAAGACATAATTCTCTCGTAAAGGAGGAAAATAAACGCAACACGACACGACTCGGCTGAAACGACAATCGTATCATACTTCACGCGAGTTTCTTGAGGCACAAGACGACGCAGATAAATACCTTGTCGTCAAGCCGTGATTGATGTGGATAATTTGTTATTGGAGTTATAATTACCCAGCGCGTTTCTAAACAATGTTGACTCCATTTCAAGCTGTCAAAGAGACTCACACTCTCACACTGTCTTCATCTTTTGAATTCTTCTGCTGAAGAACAGAGGACGCATTATGTTGGAAGGGCCTTTGTGTTTGCAGTCGTCTCGCTTTACTAGCGCAATGTTGCCGTTTCCTCTTGTCTGTTACATAAACAAATTGGATTTAAAAGGTCAATTTAGAGTGCCGACTCCAAATCCGAATGTTTTTTGGACTGGGGGAGGAAACCGGGAGCCTCACAAACAGTACGAACAGCTAATTCGTACAGAGGGCTTGGGCAAATACTCTTTTTCTAGGATTGCATAATTCTCTCGCCACATTGTGTTGTTGAATTTAGCACAGAATTTGACCAAGTTCAGACTCACGTTCACTTTTATCTATCACATGTGAATAGCACTTATGTAACATTGTTCATACCTGGTATGATGATGCGTCATGGATGTGTCTCATGTGACCACAGGAGATCACATCTGACTTCCCCGCCTCTTTGTGTGCGTCTGCACAAGTGAATGGGTTTTTTTTATTTGTAGTTTATCAACCATCTATTGCAACCTGTATGATGCACTGCAGTGATGGAAGGATACCACAAACTTTCCACCCTAACTGAATTCTCTTTGCATCACATGTTGGGCTATTTTTATTAGACAGTTCTAGCACTGCTCTGCTCGCCTCGCCTCGACTCGACCACAGCAGATTCTGGCAATGTCTGATTTACAAGTTAAGAACTGTAGTGTGCAACTTATATACGTTAACATTTACGTTATTTACACTCAAACCTCTGTCAAAAGGGTTCACATAATTCTGATATAAGCCTTTCAGCTCCAAAACGACTTTATGCAATTTACTCTCTCTCACGAAAGCCCGGCAACACTCCTGCACTGCGCACAGGAAGTGATAGAAAGACGGAGGTAACAGCAACAGTGTGCCGGTAAAGCTAGAGGACAGCAAAGAGGATGCAGTGAGACAGAAAAAAAGAAATTTGCAGAAGTGAATTCTCCTGCTCCGAAAACTAAGCATTTTATCAAATGGCATTAAATAGTTTGATAAACTTTCCTTTTCCCTTTCCTGATTCCCAAAAAATGCAGCATAAAAATCACAATTCCTGATTTCTGTTGACCAAGACCAAACAGAGGCAAAATAACACCAAAAATAATCAAAGGTTATGCTTCAGGCAAATGCTGCAACCCGTCATGCTCCTGTGTCAGTTCTATAGCAATTACTTCAGTTTGAATGATTTGTTTCACTTAATCTGTGACAGCTTTGCCTCCAAGCTCCCGGAGGGCGAGCTACGTCCATTGTTAGAATACTTTTCATGTCATATTGCATGAGGTTTAACAACGTGCAGCGCTGCTTTGCAAACGGTGAACACTGTACACGGTGATTTAGTTTTCTAAACAAGTAGCAGGAAGGAATCTGGATGACACAGGATCGGTTATCTGATCTACGCAGAGTGTAGTTGACACATGCATTGACATAGAAAGAAAGGCCTATAGAAGCTTATGACATGATTCTTGTCTAAACACAGCATCAAAAAACGATTACTTTAACAGCTACTTCAACTTTGCATAGCTTAATCTCTTGAATCTTAAAATAAAAAAGGCACGTGGCCAATCGAGATAGTCTCCGTGTGAACCTCTCAAGACACAGACTTAACACCATTTTTAACTAACCGTAACCAAGTGTTTCTGTTTAAGTTAAGCATTTTCTGACTGTGGGAGTGGGAGTCGTGAGTTTATTATTGATGATGACGGATGTGCTGAGATCTGTTATTACATTGTGAAGCAAGCAAAAATAGGTTTCTCCTAATCATGTCATCATGTTATTACATCGTGGAGTGAGTCAGCGTGGAATGACGAGGCTTGTGGAATGACATTAAAACCTTTATTTCTTTTTCAGTGAATGTTATGGCAAAATTTTATAGAAGTAGTAAAATGTCAGTGGCTCTTATTTTGAAAGCCAGGTTACAGGGAGGGGTGGTAAGTAAGTAAGATTGTATAAGTGACTATTGTGTTGAAGAAAAAAAAAAAAAACAGTCGGCTGGTAACCGGTTCACGTGTTCATATCGTGTGTTGCGCGTCTTGTAAAGTTTATTTTAGAAAAGGTACAATCCCTTTCCTTAAGGTGTTTTCACGTTTTGTAATAATGGTTTGCACTTCCAGGCCACCGTAGTGAATTAACTCCCATCTTTCACCTTTAATATTGTTCTGACAACAAAACCACCATGGACATAGACAGAGCATAAAAAAAATATTTATTAGAAATATAGATTTTTGGATTTGTGCAGCATGTTATTTACGTAGACTCGGCGAAACTGATTGCAACGTCATCGTCTTCGCTGGCATTTTCTTTGGACACAAATATTTTCAAATCGTTATAATCTGATGCCTCGCTGTCAGCTCTCCCTTCCTCTGCCATGGCGAGCTCAAGCCTCAACTGCTCCTTCTCATTTACCATTTCCCTTTCCTCGTTGGCTCTCTGCTCCTCCTCCTCCTCCTTTTTCTCCTTCTCTGCCTTCTCCCTCTTCTCGTCCTTCTTCATTTTCCAGAAGAAGGCCAGGTTCTTCTCGGGGTAGACGACTTTGGCCAGTGGGAGTTTGAAGATCTTTTTGGTCTCGGTGGTTAAGTGAAGGAACGTAAGTGCAGAGAGGCAGAAAGGCCAGGTGCAGGCGGGCAGACCAAACTGTGGATGAAAAACACATTATATAGCTGCGAGTCTGATTTTATAACGAGCTGTTGTACATTTATGTGAACATGCGCTCACCCTGGACATAATGTTGGCAATGGCTGAGCCGAGGTATGCACAGAAAAATGCTGCGGAGGAAAAAAATACAAGAGATAATTAGCACATGCACATGACTACATGTCACATGTTTGTCATGTTTAGATAAGATGCACTGTTAGATAGTGAGTCTGTCCTCACCACATGTACTCACCACATGTAAGTGCGAGCAGGTGTACCTGCCAGGTGAGAGCATAAAACATCCCCCCTATAGCGATGCAGGCTAACACACAGTTGTATCCCCAGAGGCCAAAGTAAATGTCTCCAAAAGGAGCAGCCAGAGCCAGACCTGCAAAACAAACACTCGGTTTAAAGTCATTCTGGAGTTTGGACAGACAGTGTTACCCAGCTAACAATGTCTGGTTCCCAGAACGTTCCCTGAAGGTTCCCCCCACAGGTTCTCCTTCGTACAACCTTTATAGAATGTTCTCTTTTGGTTCCCAGAACATCCCCCTAAATTTCCTATGTCACAACCTTCATACAACCTTTACAGAACGTTCTCTTTTGGTTCCCAGAACATCCCCCTAAATTTCCTATGTCACAACCTTCATACAACTTTTATAGAACGTTCTCTTTCGGTTCCCAGAACATCCCCCTAAAGTTCCTATGTCACAACCTCCATACAACCTTTATAGAATGTTCTCTTTTGGTTCCCAGAACATCCCCCTAAAGTTCCTATGTCACAACCTTCATATAACCTTTATAGAATGTTCTCTGTTGGTTCCCAGAACATCCCCCTAAAGTCCCTATGTCACAACCTTCATATAACCTTTACAGAATGTTCTCTTTTGGTTCCCAGAACATCCCCCTAAAGTTCCTATGTCACAACCTTCATATAACCTTTATAGAATGTTCTCTGTTGGTTCCCAGAACATCCCCCTAAAGTCCCTATGTCACAACCTTCATATAACCTTTATAGAATGTTCTCTTTTGGTTCCCAGAACATCCCCCTAAAGTCCCTATGTCACAACCTTCATATAACCTTTATAGAATGTTCTCTTTTGGTTCCCAGAACATTCCCCTAAAGTTACTATGTCACACCCTTTATACAACCTTTTCTAGAACGTTGTCTTTTGGTTCCCAGAATGTTCCCCTAAAGTTCCTATGTCACAACCTTCATACAACCTTTATAGAACTTTCTCTTTTGGTTCCCAGAACGTTCCCCTAACATTACTTTGTCACAACCTTCATACAACCTTTAGAGAATGGATTTTAACATGGAACTGAGCAACTGAGTGGATTAGCACAGTAAGACAACCTTAACTGAATAATGACTCCTTAAAGATTTATTTTCATATTTATATTTATTAAATTACGAATTTTACTAACCCAAAAAAAAAAACAAATCGAGAAAGTGGGGTATACATATATTCCTCTGTAGTTCATGAGAACAAATGTCTGTAAAAACCTTATAACCTTAAATTTTAACCTAAAGGTGAACGTGATAAGTACGACCCAGGCCATGTGTATAACGTCGTGGCCGGTTGTGAAACAGATTCACTTTTGAAGCTGCTCACTATCCTGCATCCTTCCATTCTGAGGACCCCTCACCTGAAACCATGCCCACTGCAGATCCCAGGACAGCATGAGCACAGGTGATGGGAGAAGAGATGAAGAGTGAGATGATGAAGATTCCTCCTGTCCAAGGGTTGTCGCAGCCATAAACCTGGCCTATTCCCACAGGCACTGACATGAACAGCTACAGAGAGACGCACAAAGAGGTCAAACGTATGAGACCTATTGTTTGGGCTGTGTTGGTGAGCAGACATCTCCCTTACTCCCTCATAGTAAGTTATGTTAAAACCTAGGTAAGAGACCTAAGGCAATATCCATTGGCCAGAATAACTTGCAACATCCAGCAGGGCTTTCGAAACTAATAAAGGATTTTATTTTTTTTGAGTTCGTAGAAAAATCCCGGACCGCCACTGACCTTGGCAACATCGATTTCAGCCCAGGTGATGTTGGGCAGCTCCGAGCGAGGCTGAATGAGAACCTGAGGGAAGTGGTGGTTGAAGTGACCGGTGGCGACCATGTGGAGACAAACCAGGATGTTGAAGGGCAGAGTGAACACGGGCAGATCCCAGCGACTGTTGATCGATGCGATGGCGCTGGTTAGGACTGGGCTGAAACACAGGAAGGAAACACCATCTGTGTAAGATTTAATATATTTTTTCATTTATTTATTGATGTCTAAGTAGTTGCTTAATCTTATTTTTATAATCCAACATGTAACTATACCATCCTGTGCCAGAGATGAGGATCAGGGAGAGAGGGAGGACAGGGTGTCACCAGGGTGTCTGTAAGCTAAGTGCTTAGCTGTTATTGGTTACGTTTATATCCTCTGATGAGGGCATGAGTGTTACTTCATATATATCGTCACCTCTACCTCTCATTTACAATCAATGCTTAGTTCTGCTACTCACCACATCATGGACATGAAGATGTTGGGTAACAGAAGCCACCAGTACCAGTCTCCTGCACCGGAGAACACAGCCATCAGCAGACCCACCAAGATGCCGTTGTACCCATACAGCCCTGCAGCTATGGCACCCCTAAAGAACAACGACAGAACAACAAGAACAACTGTGAAGTCCATCACCCACACAACAGCAGACTCTGTCTCTCAGGTAACCCTGGCAACACTCTTTCACACTTTGTCTCAGGTGAAACCAACAACCTGAAACAGACAGGGGTGAATTTAACAACTAAAAGAAATAAGTTCAATAATCAGATGTTCTGACCTGTTCTGCTGCAGAATGAGGGCAGAGATGGTAGAAAAAAGTGTGCCCACAAAACCATTGAGGGCCCACCAGTAGTTCTGTAGGATAAGGCCGCCAAAGATGATGAGACCACTCAGAGGGTTGTTGACAAACATCACTTGGGCAGCTCCACGCAGAACCCAGTCCAGCAGCTGCAGCAGGAGGAACTGTTCTGTAAGATGCAGAGAGAGAGAGGGAATCAGTGTTTGTACAGAATATAAATGTCACTGTGAATGTGAATAAACATGTAGAGAGGCAACATTTTCCCGACACATACTGTGCACGTGCACAGAGCTTGTGTAGCTACATTCCTGCCCCTCTCTCTCCCTCTTTATCAGCGCCACCTGCAGCCTCACAGCAGGAGTATAATAAATATTACAGTGTTGTTTAGTCTTATTCAGACAAAACAGCTCAGAAGCTTGGATTTAGTAAAGAGTAAAGAGTTTAGGAAAGGCTCCGGAATCTTTCATTTACAGTTGTTGTCAAATTTTTTCCCACATTAAATAATCTAATTAAGAAGGATTTCAATACCATATTATATCTTTTATTTCATGTAAATCTCACTTGAATATAATATTAGTTAGTTAGTTAGTATTATCATAACATATGCAGTGTCTAGATGCAGCTTGTGCACCCCGAGGGGTACATGCACACCTCTTTGCGTGGCTCCTCCAGGGGGCTCAGTCCATTCAGCGACCCAGATTAGGGCCTCCCCTGCCTGGACACAAGTCTGCCATGCCCCCCCCCCCCTTACCTCCATGGAGCTCCGCTCTGCTCCAGGGGGCCCAGTACTCTCGCCTACCAGGGCCAGGCACCCCCTTGCCCAGCCACAAGTGCCCCATGGCCCCCCTTAGTCTAGCTGAGACTGCTGACCATGTTCCAGGAAGCCCCAGGGGTTCCCAAGCCAGACACTCCTCTCCCTGCCCCATGCACCTCCTTACTTCGATATAGCTCCACTCTGCTCCAGGGGGGGCCCAGTCCACTCTTGCTACATGGGCCAGGGACTCCTCTGCCCATGCTCCCCCAAGATTCAAGATTCAAGATTCAAGATTTCAAGCTTTTCAAGCCCCCTGCTGTGCACCCAGAAACAAACAAATAAATCCTGGACAGATGCTCATGTGCAGTAAATAAGAAAAGTTGTGCATTGTTAAACACGGCCACAGGGAGTGTAGGTTGCAGTACTAACTTACTTTCCATCCATTTTCCAAACACCTCCATGTTTCCAGAGAAGTAGGAGACTCCCTTGAGGAATCGGGCCCTGGCCTTCTGCAGCCGTGTGGGTCCTGAAGGCTGCACTGGGTCTTTGTCCTTCGTCTCCTCCTGAGAGCCATGGTCAGGTGGCAGATGTGGTTGCATCATCAGTGGATGGAGTTCCTATAGAGTCATGATTAGAGTTTGAAAAAATGCTCTCTTTGGACCTCTTTTTGTATTAATTTAATTTAATTTAATTTAATTTAATTTAATTTAATTTAATTTAATTTAATTTAATTTAATTTAATTTAATTTAATTTAATGACAATTAGATGACATAGGTCAATTCTTAAGAGGAATTGTAGGGATTTCTACTAACATACAGAAAAGAAAAAATTTAAAATTTAATAAATAAAATCATTTAAAATGTGCGCGGGCAAATGGAATATATTTATATAGACTTGGTTGTCTTGATGTTCAACCTTTGATCCACCTTTGATCAACCTTTGCTGTCTTGATAACTATCATTCAAAGCTCTTCCTCATACATTTCATAGGCAGGTGCTGGCAGAATGTGGATGAGCGTGACTTACAGAAAAGGTGGCTGCAGGAGCGTGAGTGTGGAGAGCGGCGCAGGTGGAAGCAATGATATTCTTCTGAATATCCTGGAAAAAGAAAAGAGTAAAAAAAAAATGTCAGAAATGAAGTCCTCCTTTGGCACATTTTTCTAAATCCACTACACGCACATACACACAAACTCCAATTCCAAAAAAAGTCGGGACACTTTCTTCTTCTCCTCTGTGCAGTCCAGTTCTGTCTTCCACTGAAGTTTTCTGGTGCATAATGAAGTGAGTGGCGACAGTGGACTGTGGAGTCTTGTTTTTGGCAAGAATGGACAAGCATTCCACATGCAAAGTTGCCATAGTTAGAACATTCACTTCCATTCAAAGTCATGAAAAAGTAAAACAGTTGCTCTCAAACTTGTGTTGTTGTGTTGCAGGCCTGGATTTATACACTTGTATTGTGTATGTTTGGAAACACATAGAATGAACTACTTTTAAATGAAGGCCCCAGTTCATTTGAGTCCAAACTTCTCCGGAAATGGATTTGTGTGTGTGTGTGTGTGTGTGTGTGTGTTCTTGGACCATAAATACGGGTAGTCTCTAAAGAGAGCAAAACCTGGTCCTAATGAGGCATTCACTGGGACCCCCCGAATGCGACTCATAGGTACGTTTTTAGTGACTCAGCTAAGCACAAGTGTTAATGAGGTTATTGTTATGGCAATGACAAATAAATAATAAATAAAATGAGCGCGTTGCATGTGTAAAAGTCTAACTTGGGAGTAGAACCTGTGTCGATCACACCAAAGTACATCGCTTTAACCACGAAGCGAAACCTCGTCGACTAACTTGATGACGACACACCCAAGGTACCAGATTGCTGTTATTTATACTACCACTAGGGGGCGCTTATTTTAAAAACACACCCTTGAGTCATAATTCCTGTTTACGACCCATAGTTATGTTTCATTGGAGGACAGTCTCCTTTGTTATTTGTCTGTGTGGTCTTCGTCTCCCCTGTCTCTCAGTTGGGCGAGACAACCTACATATTATTTCGGACAATTTTCTTTTGCCTACTTATTGTTATGAAAATCAGTTGAACTCTTCCCTTGTGTCTTGTCCAGCCTGAACAGTTTCAGGGTTAGGCTTAGATTGGGTTTTAAATCAAGGGTTAGGGTTCGGTATTTTGTCTTTGATGGACTGGCGCCTCGTCCAGGGTGTACCCCGCCTCCCGCCCTGTGTCAGCTGGGTTAAGGTCAGGGTAAGGGGTTAAGAAATGCATTGTGTCCTCACACACAATGCTGCACGGACGCAAATTCATCTGCCTTCTGATAACGATCATTATCTTTAGAAAGATTACTTCAGTGCACTGCTTTGTAAATGGTTATCACTCTTCACTTTCTCTTCACGTCCCCGTCCCTTATATAAAACACACTTCCTCTCTCCTTTTTTGAAACTCAGTTTCAAAGGTGAGCTCAGTGTCACTTAAATCACATTCTTCACTTTTCTTTTGCATGAAGTGATGACCGTGATCTGCAGATAACAGTTTACCGGCTATGTATGTGTTATGTAACTTCTACTAGCTTTGTTAACGGGCGACACTGAGGTCTACAGCAAGGTAAGCTGCCATAATTAGGAATAGAGCTGCAACTAACGATTATTTTCATAATCGATTCAACTGTCGATTAATCGTTTGGTCCATAAAATATCAGAAAACCTTAAAAAATGTTGATCAGTGTTCGTCAAGCCTGGAAATGATGATGTTCTCAAATGTCTTGTTTTGTCCACAAACCAAAATGATTGACGTCTCATGATTTCTTTTTTATCCAGAGCAAAGGAATGAAGAAAATATTCACATTTAAGAAGCTTAAACAATCAGAAATCTTGTTTTAATCATCAAAAAAGCTTCAAACCGATTAATCGATGTTTTGTCGATTAATTTAGTAATCGATTTGACGTGATTTGCTGTCCCTACCTTGGTGCCGTGTGATGCAGTCATATGTCCCAGAGAAGACACAAGTTCAAGGTTTGCCGGCGTTTCTCAAGCTGTACTACAGACACTTTTATAGCAGCATGCCACAGAGAAGACCCCACCTTTTCTCCACCTCTTCACCTCCCATCTCTCTCTGTCACTCACATCCACATCGCTCTCGTTATGAAATTAATGCTGCTCAGCGAGTTTCCCCACACCCAGCCAGGTGTACATACACAGCGTTGCGTGAAAAAATGCGCCACGTCTGTATCAAGGACGCCCATCTACAGGAAACACTTGAGATGTTATGCAGTTCTCTGCCACACAGTCAAGACTAAACTAACTGAGACCGAGACTTTCAGGGACCGAGACCATATAAGCACCATCAGGATCTGCATCCAAGCTCCCTGATACAGATCTGGCATCAACTGACTAAAATAACTTCAATTCAATTTTGTTTGTTTTTCAGCTTCTCCCTCGATGGACTGGTGACATTTACAGGATGGACCCCACCTTTCACTCTTTGTCAGCAGGGATTGGCACCAGCAACCCCCCACAACCCCCATGTGGAGGATAAAACAGTAAAAGACGAATGAATGAATGAATGAATGAATGATGTATGAGCTGCTCCCTCTCTAGGGGTCGCCAGGTTGTCCTTCCTGACACAACCCTTCCAATTTATCTGGGCTTGGGACCGGTGTAACAGACCATAATATACCCCCATTCCAGAATAAACCTGGGGTTAAAGTGACCTATGCTAGATATTTTATGGCCTAAACCGCTTTGACTGCAGATTATACCCCTCTTGGCCAGATTAAACCCCTCTAGGCCAGATTATACCTACTGTATATCTTGTGTAAAGAGGTTTTGATCATATTTACACAAGAATGACTTCATTGTTCAACATGCTATTGGGCTTTGAGCTGTGTCATGTAAGTTAAGTGAGAAAGCTCACTGACTCCAATCTTGAAATAAGGCCACAACCTTCACAAATTTTATTATGTCGTGAAGGTTTACACAATAAAATAAAGGCACAGACTCGAAACAGCATCATTATAAGTATTAGTGAGTGAGTATACTGTGTACATACAATCAAAATCTCTTTACACAAGAGGGCTATACTGTGGCCTGGACCCACTGGGGTCAATTTAGAGTGTCCAATTAACAACGACCAATGAGGTTTGGGTGTCTTGCTCAGGGAGACCCCAGCCTTTTACCCGACGGGCAATCAAGCCAGCAACCTTTTGGTCACAAGGCAAGTTCTGTTTGCGTTTAGCCACGGTGTGCCCCAAATACTAAAATAATAGTGGTGCACTAAAATAGCAAATGGCACTAAAATTTCAACACTCATGGTTTACTACAAGCCTTTCTTTTTTGCGTTAGACTGAACTAGTGAAAGGTATTCCAGTTATGGATTGCATTTGGAAAATAGTTGACAGAAACAAGCTGATAGAAAGATAATAGAACACAGATAACTGTATTTGTTAATATCCAACTGAAGCAAAAATCAATTGTCCTTTGAACGTCTTGTCTCACACTGAGGTCATGCAGCCGATTATTTGCATCAATCATTGTCATGATTGGATGGAAAAACTCCATCTTTGAAATAAATGAAAGCAGTGACATAAGTGGTTTGTGTTTTATCACTATAGTAACAGCTGCTACCCGTCCTCACCTCCAATTCTACGGAAAAGGAATTGGAGGTGTGACTACACACTAAATGTGTCAACTAGGCTGCTTTGTCGAGTCGTTTCTTGCTCATCTTGAGTCCAAATACACAGTTACAGATATATAAATATAGCACCTTTCAGTGTGGGAGCACGGCCTCTGTAATTTGCACAAAATGTAACCATTTAAATATGAATTCTGTTTGAATTCTTACAGAAAACGATGCACAAAATGTTCCTTTCAGTCATCCTGTTTTTGTTCATTCCTTCTTTCCGTCCTTTATTGCTTCTTCTCTCCCTCTTTCTTTCAGTCCCTTCTTTCCATGCTTCTTTAATTCTTTCCATCCCTTCTCCCTCCTTTTTTTCATCCATTCTTTTTTCTTTTATCTCCCTATTCTGTCCTTTCCAACATTTCTTTATCATTTCGTTTTGTCCCCTCTCGCTCTCCTTCTTTTAGCCCGTTCTTTCTATTGCTTTCATTCTTTCCAGCCCTTCTTTCTTTCTGTCATTACTTCTTTCTTTCCATTCCTTTTTTCTTTCTTTCCTCCTTCCCTTCTTTCATGTCACCTCTTCATGTTCATTATTTCCTTCTCTTCCGTCCTTTATTGCTTTCCCTTCTCTCTCTTTCTTTCTTCCAGTTACTTTCTTTCTTAAAAGATGTTCAATTAATGCAAAATTTACACGTAAATAGAAAAATGTAAATATTAAATATAAACAGGGATACAGAGCAGAAAGAAATTATTAGAATAAAGTGAAAAAAAATATGACGCTTACATGTAAAAATATAAGGAAACACAGCATAACTTGATTGATTTAGCACCTTTTTACAGACCAGATTAATGAAAGACATACTAAAATGTCACACACTGGTCCTTTAACTTGACTGTAATCTGAAGTAGATTATTCAGCATACTTTAATCTACAGTTTGATTTTCAGCACTTTGAATCTCTTAAATAAAACTAGATTGATAATAACTTGATAATCACTGTCATTGATTTGAAGTCAGTCACACACACACACACACACATGCACGTGTTACTTCATGTCAGTGGAGTAACACGATTATTCATCAGTTAAGAATTTAGAATATTTTGGTTTCTGTTCTGTTTTGTTGTTTTTTTATGTAAAAAAAAAAATTTAAATCATGCATTTGGTTTTATTTCATGTTTTTATTATTATTTCTATTCTGTTTTTATTCTTTCATTATTTAATTACTTATTTATTTGACAACGTTAAACTTTTTATTTGTACAGCAATCTGCATCTATATCATTTTTTAAATCAAGGCTCCTTTTTCCCCTGCAATGATGCTTTTATATCTCTAGGTGGCAGCAAAGTTTTAGTTTATGTCAAATGCCAATTCTCTGTGGTTGGATTTGCTTTATTTACCCACAGTTTTCATTGTTGTGTGTTGTCACTGTCGTTTACAATATAACATAAAAGAAAGAAAGAATACACGTTCTAAAAATAATTTTTATGTTTTTATTTTTATTTTGGGCAAATTGCAGGTGGGAAACAGGCGAACTGTCCAGGGTTTGACCCCCGGCTATTGCCCTATGTCAGCTGAGATTGGCACAGCACCCCCCCACGACCCTCCTGTGGAGGATAAAGTGGTAGAAAATGGATGGATGGATGCAGGTGGGAAAAAGTGAACACAACGGATGTTTAGTACATGGTTACGCAAGAGTATTAGGACCACATGTAAAAATATATAGATAAATAAAACAGCATGAATTCTGAGGAAAAAAGTCTGACGTTAAAATCAGAATATCACCTTTTCTTTTTCTAATCCTGAGATGAAAGTCAGACTTTTTTCCTCAGAATTCTGACTTTTTTTCTCAGAAGTCATGCTGTTTTATTTATCTATATATTTTACATGTGGCCCTAATCTTCCAATACTCTTACACTCTTCCATCAGAATTCGAAAAAAAAAAGTCGAAAAAAAAAAATCTGAATTCTGAGATTAAGTCAGAATTCTGAGATCAAAGAAAGGGTCAGAATTCTGAGGCAAAAAGTCAGGATTAAAGTAGGTATTCTGAGAAAAAGTCAGTATTCTATTAAAACTATTTTAGCTACCCACACTGCCAAAGAAAATCAAGCTACAGACAATCTGGATATGCTTAAAAATCTGATTTGGGCTGCAGTCTGAACGAGGAATGTGTATGGAATGTGAAATCCAGGTGTGATTATATGTGGTTAAAGGACATGGGGCATGGGACAGGGGACACAGGACAGGACAGGACACATGAATTGTCATGTGTGAGTGGAACCACTAAATCTAGTTTGATGAATAATATCCAAACTTATAACTTCACATTTCAAATGATGTCTTCTGTTTTTCATTCCAGTTAAATTGTACATTTTTGAAGGCGAAAAAAGGGGTTTGGGGAAATCTGAGCGTTCATCTGTAAGGAGTAGTCAAGAGAAGGTCGATGCTGACATCTTGTGGAATAATATGAAAGTACACATCAGCTCTGCCTCTTCTTCACTCCCTCCTCCTCCTCCTCCTCCGTGACTATTTAACCTGCGGGCCCGAGCTGGATCAAATTAACAAATTCTTCTGGAATGATTTGCCTTTGCTCGGTCTCGGTG